>NW_028288668.1:3137455-3451201 GCF_059628265.1 Tinamus guttatus
GAAATAAAAGCTAAAGGAGAATCTCATTGCAATATTTCACCACATCTGAAGGGGTTTATGTAGAAGACAGTGACAGACTCTTCTCAGAGATGCAAGGCAGACAGGAAAAGAAACAAAGCATCTTACTTGCAAAAAGGCAAGTTCAGAACAGACATGCAGAAAATACTCTTCACAGTGCTACTGGTTAAACATTGGAGCAGGTTGCCTAGATGGGATGTTGAATATTTGAAGTTTTTCAAAATTAAACTGGACTAAATCCTGATCAAGCTTTCAAGATAGATTTGTTTTGAACAGGAACTTGGATTAGATGACTTCCAGATGCCCCTTTCATCTGCTTTTTTTTTTTTTGTCTTTTTTTTGTTTTTGATTATTTAATTAAAATTACCTTAATTGTAAGAGCTATAAAGTCTGTCAGTTTTAGTCTAACACTTGAGAGGGGAAACAAATTTTTCTATAGGATTCTGAAGATATAAAGCATCAGATCTGAATGGCCAGGAAGGAGCTGATGTTTGCTTGAGCATTAGTGAAGTATAAAATCAAATTCATTAAAGTACTTTCAAGAACGAAGAAAAATGCTTGATTGCTTACATGCAGGCAAGCAACTACTTGGGAAACTTATTAGCAACAAAACAACATATAGATACAATTTAGAAATGCACAAAACAGGTTTCTGCATGAAAACTTTGGCAAGTGACCACTTTAATTTAGAGGCCAATCTCTTCACCTGGAAAGTCAACTTCAGTCTTCACCTTCATGGTTCACATTGAATCTTCTTTATATTTAAAGGACAATTAATATTTTTTAAAAGCTGGAATTACTGTTAATAGATATATTTTGCTTACAGTACAGGTGAAGTAAGTTAGCAGGGGTCAATGCGAAAGCTGGGCAAATGACTTGGGAAGAAACAGAAAGAAGAATTTTTTTAATTGTTGTATACTTCTGCTTACCTCTTTCCTATAGCAGATATGTAAATAGTACCAAAAATAAAAAGAAAAAAGTGCAGGTAGATACAATCTGAAGTCAAACAGCATTTCATTCCATCTATTCACCCTTCATCCACTTAGTGCAGGCAAATTATGATAGGCGGTCCTGGCCTAGTTCACACCCTAGTAAGCAACAAATGCTTGAAGAATCTGACAGAATATTTAAAGACATCAAATAAACAGCTGCCAAAAACAAAATAAATAGAGGAAGAGTCCAAATCCAACAGGGAAATAACAAAACTGCTTGTCTCAGTTCTACCATCCTGGAACAATAATCAATGTGATAGATGAGAAATGTTTCAAAGATAATGCAGTGACAACTTTAAAGGAAAAATTTGAATTAAGAATGACTTTATGATTATGAACTGCAGCAATAGTCTTAATGAGGTGATTGCTTGAGAAGGAACATGACAAGAAATTAAACAATAAGTTGCATGGTTTTATGAGCTCTTAACTAAGGAAAATTAACTTATATTTCATACCATTGCAACACTGCATAGCAACTATGGGAAGCAGTAAGCACCCACAGATACACAGTCGATATGGGCAAAGGCATTATTAATTACAGATTTTGAAGCATTTCTTTAATTATTCAAATACATTCATCTGTGCCATCTCTTATCCTCATGCAGAAATGCATATAACATTGCTTTTACTGATTCTTAAGGAAATCAGTAGGAAGAGATTTGATTTTGCTTTTTCTTTTTCCATAAGACTCTAGATTATCTATGCACAAGATGACAAAAAGACAACTTTAACATTAAAAATATACAGTATACATAACCATAATTAAATGCATGTTTGTAGGTGCAAAACATTTTAAGGGCAAAATGCATATGTTAGAGACATGGAAGACTGCTGTAAATTGATAACAGATAATGCTCAAAAAGGTCAATTGAAATGGCTTATTTATTTCTTCTGCTGAAGAAAGAAGGAGCAAAGACTAATAATAATAATAAACAGATAGGTATATATGCTAGTACAATATTGTCATCAGTATATCTCATAAGTGTGTAAGAAGTGTAGTAAGTACAGCTATATCTGTGTTGTTCTGGGATAGTGTTCATTTACTGTATGTGCTATCTTGGTTCTATAGAATAGATGTGGCATCATGAAACTACTCTGTCTAGAATGCCAAAGGGAAAAATGCAACATATCAAGCAGTGTGCAACATCTAGAAGATTCTTACTCAGGACAGATCAAGTCTACTCACACATAGAGTGTGTGGTAAGGCATTGTGATAGAAGATACTTTCCTACATTATCTGTTATGGTCCACTTCCCTGTTTTTTACTAGTGACGTAGTTTTTCATAAGCTCGATGGCTTAAGCTGTATACTGTGCTTGTTGTAATCAGGATCTCATTAGGATCTCATCAGGATCTCATTTTTTTATTTTCCCTTTTTTTTTTGAATTATTAGAGGCTATTTTTATGAGTTTTCAGACATGCTCTTACAGTATGCGTTCTCCATTGAAGTCTGTTACTTCACAGTAGATATACATTTACTAAATATTCATTTATTTTACATGAATTATATTATGATTATTATTATGATGATGATTATTAATATTATTTTAAATCACTAAAATTGTTTCTCTTCACCCTCAGGTCTACGTTTCTTTAACTGACTATCAATGAGCAACAGGTCCTAGCCACCCTTCCATTCTCTTGGGCAGGCTACATCATCTGCTTCTTGGCCTGGCTACTTTTCATTCTGTGCAAAGGCCAGTCCTCATGAAAAATCATGCCATCTAGATAACCTTTTATTTGCTGCATGAAAAAATCTTGGGAAGCTTCTTTCTGCCTTCAAAGGAAATGATTGAGACAGGAAACAGGTATTGGTACTTGGATACTATTTTGCATTCTAGAAATGTTTCTGGCTGTTCTACATATATTCCATCCACAAATGGAGTAGCTTCCATTTCTCACCACCACCTTCTCGTTGAGCTTCCTTTTTTTTTTATATATAACAGTACTTTTTAAAAATAATTAAATATAACTAATAATGTCTATTAGGCTTTCAGTTGTATTAAATCTTGGCTTTACTAAAAGGGTGTGTTTTCCTTTTGCCCATTACAACATACTGAACATAGCAAACAGAAAATAGAACTCGTCTCTCTTAAACTTTTAACAGTTATTAGCATAAATTTAAGTTCTTATCACATAGTTATTGTATTCAAAATTTATAATAGCATGATCATGGGAGTTATCATAGCCACAAAATGATTTACATGCTAATCTAAGGGTATTTAAGGATACATTTAAATTGGCACATCCTGTCTTAATACACATGCTTCAAAAAGGGGGGCAGACTGTGAGATATAAAATATATACCTTAACTTTTAATCTTTCTTAAAATACATCCCTCTCCGAAATGTTTCCTCTGAGCCTATTGCATCACATTAGACTTCTAAAAAATCAGTTCTGAGATACACTTGTGCCTTTGCTAAGAGAAGGGAACTTTGATTTCACAATACTACTTCAATTGTCAAACACCAAAAATCAGGTTTGGTGAGACTGGACTTTGCAACTATTAAGTTACTTAATTTTAATTTTGTGTATTTGTGAGTTTATAGAACATTATAAACTAAGTGAATGCTTCCTTGCTAGTCTACGTATTCCTAATTTTCTTCCTGAAAATGTAGTAAAGAACACTACTGAATGGCAGTGTTGAATATGAACGGAACAAGAAGTCGTGGCATTCTTGGGCTAATGTGATATGAAAGTTTTATCAAAACAGCAACTTTCTATCATGTTCCATTAGTCTTGCATCATGTTAAGTTAGCTGGCATTCTTTAATATGATTTGAAAGTCAGTAATGGGATGAGACTTTTTATTCTATTACCACAGCAAATATTAACATGACACAGTGGTGATATGACATGATGGAAGATTGCTAAAAATAAACTTTACAGACCCATTTCTTAACTATACACCACCCTGACACAACTGAATTTTACTTTAATAAGTAAATTTTTTATTCTGTTTTACAGAAGAGAATTGTCTAACCCGTTCTAATATACATATAAAAAATCCAAAAAGAAATGTTGCACAGAAAGCTTGAAAAAAACCACTTCCTTAACATGAAACATTTGATTTTGCACCTTATTGTAGCACTTCAAGGTAGGACCATTTCTGTATGTATAATCCATAACTAGAAACAACTTATGTGTCAATGTTAGGACCTTTCACTGGATGTTTTTAGTCCTGTACTATAAGGGCCCACATAAAAAGTGAATTAATTTTATTTTCTTTCAAATAGTTGCAAAAAAAAAAATGTGTAATATAGTACTTTTATTATATTTATACAGGCCTTTACTAGAGATTTTTCAACCAAACATATTTCTTAACCCATACAATTTAAGACTTAATTTGAACTTTTAGAAGCAGTCTTTAATTTTCTTAGATTAAAACTAATTTCATAAGTGTGCTCATTTATTTGATTCACAGGCACCAGGAGTTGATCAGAGAATTCACAAAGGCACTGCTGCTTTGTTTATTACTTAAATTAAGTCATTATCAACACCCATCCACTTCCAGTCGATGAGGCTAAAAAGGAAAAAAAATAATTTCAGCTAAAGCAGGGAGAGAAGAAAAAAAATGGTTAGAATAGCAAAAATGGTTACAGAGATGTTACAGTGAAATACATTAAATAACCCACAAAATACTCATATTTCGTTATCTTGATGTTGTTTGAATAGTTGGACTTGAAAACAATTTTTAGTCTTTATTTGTAAATATGAGTTTAGGGATTTCCTTGTGCTTTTGATATGCAGCAGCATGTCCCTGAAACAAGTACATAAGCATAAAGGGAAAGTGTAACTAAGATGTTGAATGATCTAGCCAAAGTTCAGACAACTCAAGACCTCTATCAGTGTTTGGTACAGAAGGCGTAATCTGGGAAACATCACGATTACTACGAATGAGATGATTGCTTTGAGCTCCTCTGTGTCACATTAGCTCAGGTGTATGCAGGCTAAGCAGCTTGCCTAGGGAACAGACTAATAGCATCAGCACCACAGCTATGGCTCTGGGAATTATTTTGCTTGTGTAGGAGCATTGCAGATCCATTTAATGATGCTGCTGCTGAAGGGGCTGGGGTATAGGAAGTGATGGTTATGGTAGGAAGTAGGGAGGCCAGTTATGTGGCTCTTTTGGGAAGGTAAGGCAAGAGAAGAGAAAAGCAGAGCAGAGAAGAGGAAGAGAAGGAAAAAGAAGTAGCATGTATTTTGAAAACTTGAATAAAAATGAAGCACTTTAAAGTTGCTTTTGGCTCTTGGACAGCATACCTAAAATAACAGCCAGATATCTAGCCTCTCAAACACAAAGATCCTCTGTAATTCTGCCCTATAAGTGGTTTCCAAAATCCCAGTAGGCAGCTACCTTCATCTTTAGTTGCCTACATACCTTAAAGTTCAGCTCTCAACTTCCACTAATTGCTCCTCTGAGTGTCCTACCTCACTGCCACTTTGAATGGATAAATGCATTGAAGATTTGAAGCAGTCTGATACCTGGTAATGAGGGAAGAAGGAGCATAGAAATATCACAAATGGACAGACTAAAGAATGCATTCTTAACTTCTTAAATGAAGCTCCCTGCTTTAGACCACCAGCAGCTTTAATCTCTCAGTGCTGTCAGAAAGACCAATAGCCCTTTTGATATTCTAGTGTATTCTTGAGTGCAGTTATGACCTAATTAATACTGACAAAGGATGGTTTATTTCAGAACAGAAGTTTTTGTGTGAATGATATAGGCAAAAGGAATTCATTGTCCAAGATTTCTCTTATTAAAGGCTTATCTTAAGTAATTTCTAAATGTTTCCTGGAGGGTTTAGTTATACTCAGTTAGTACATAAAATACAGTAAAACGTAATTTCTCATTAAAATGTAGCTTTGACATGAATTATAAATACACCCACACATTGCGCACACACACACATACAAATATGTATATATTTGGAAAGAAGCTTTCAATAAATCTTACTATCTTAATGCTGACAAACACTTCAGGAATAAAACACAAAGCCAGCAGGTTATAGAAGGCTTAAAATGTATGGTCTGATTTAAGAAAATTGTTTATATTTGCTGTATATTTATATGCTGTAAACACAGCAACAGGTACATTTTAGGACTTAGGGGATTCGACCATTCTAAATTATTCAAATCTAAGCTAGTCAGTTAGTAGTAGTGTTTGCTATCTGTAGTAAGCAATGGGCTGTCTAAGATTTTACATCATACTTTATCAAAACCAGATATTACATCATATTTTATCAAAACTATTTTACTGATTTACCTTAGGGTAAGACAAACTGCAATCTGGAATTGATTTATAATGGCAGTCCAGAAGAAATGTAAAAAACTGAGTAAAATGTATCCCTCTGCTGATCCCACTAGAACTTGAAAACTGGGGTAATGTAGATGAATCCTTGGATGTGCATATTCTCTACCTTATTAGCTCCGTTTGAAAACTCAGAAAAATGCAGAATATAACATGCATTTTTTTCCTCCTGAAAAGCATAGTACATAAATTCACTCTTGTGAGGGAAGCACTTTCATCATCTCAGAAATCTGGAGAAAGGCTTGGTAAGGAGTCATCTGTGCTTTCTTTTGACAGCATTTAATAAAACATTTGTTACTGGAATAGCTGAAGACATGGCAGATTGGAGGACCTAAAACCCCTTCAACCTAAGAAGATAAAAATACACCTTTCATGCTTTCTGAGGTATTTCCAAGTTACCCACCCACAAGATGGTCTGGGAGAGGGTTTAGGACAAGGATTGATACCCTTTCTCCGTCAAACTGAACCGGGGACAGTCTACAGCCAAGAATATGAGACTAATAGAACTATATGGAAAACAAGCTGAGAAGAATAAGATCGATGTTGTTAGTCCCTTTGGGGCTAAAAGGAGCCTTTGTTTCCAGTGGCTTCTGGGACCAGGGGATCCCTCCTCCCTACCTGTTCAAGCCCAGCCCCATACACCTGGAGACTGCAAGGTGGCTATGCCGTTATCTGATGGATGCAGCTGCTTCTCTTATTTGCAGATTCAGCCAAGTTTGAGATCAGGGATACACACACATATATATAGGGCATATGAACACGACTGTCTACATGGATTGCCATAGAGAAGGTGCTGTCTTCGACAGCGCCCACGTATAACTCTACCAGAAATCACATATAAGTACAAAAGCTAGATGCTCTTCCTCCTCATAGGCTAGTAGAGATTAAAATTAACTACTATAAGCGCTTATGCTCTCACTTTCTAGTTCACAAGTACATGCACAATTTTGGATCCTTTGAGTATTACCATGTCTCTTCCATCCACCTGGTATTCCTGCTTGGATGCTGAACACTTTACCCACTGTTCAGGCCTACTACTTGTCAGTTATTCCAATTTGAACTTTAGCAGCAAATTACACACTTGCACATGACAGATTAGGGGAAAATAGAAACATCTGACCCCTTTTAAGCAGCTGTTGCCCAAGCAGACAGGCACTCTGACCTATGGTCCTGCTCCAGCCACTGATACTGAGATTGTCACTCCATTTTTCATCCCAGCATTCCTGTATCTAGATGGGGGACTTTTGCTTGTGCCATTTCAGGGGCTGACACAAAGTTCCTCAGCCACTCGGGTTGCTGGTACTATGGACATCGGGGCCACCATTGCTCAAGATCTGACTCCAGCTGATGGCCCAAATTCTCTCACACTGCTCCCTCCAGCAGCAGGTGTTCCTGAAACGCAACCACACAAACCTTCAGTGTCTCCAACTGCTGATGTTAGGACTCTCTCATGCTTCAGGTGCTGGCACCACAGACACAAGGTTTCCCAATTACCTGGAGTCTAATTCCAGTCAATGGCTGAAATACACTTGCTCATATCTCGCCAGTTGCTGGCACATAGACCTGGCAGCGCTCACACATGGAATGGAGAGTGAGATTATATGGAAAGATAGTTAAGAAGAGATTTAGCAAGAAAATATGGATAAGGATGGACTGCACTGATCAGGCCCAGGACTCAGTCCGACCACTATACTGACCAGCAACTTCTTAACATTCAGCTGGACCTTCTCACACTCCCTCCTCCCTTATTCCGCTTTTTGTTCTTTTCTGATTCTCTTCCCTCAAATATTCCTTAGGAAGTTTGCATAGTTCCACAGGCCTCCTTCTTATCTAAATTTATTTATGTTCATCTTGTTTCCTCCTTCCTGCCAGTTACAAAGCCCGGATTGTCTGCAGTTTCTAAATGGCCCATCAGGAGCTGTCTGGAAACTTGTGGTCTTTGTCATTGTCTCAGTTATCCCCTTGTCTCTCAGGTTAGTATCCCTGTTAGTTTGTTTACAGCTTTCCCCTTTACTTATAATCCCTTTCGAACTGGAAAAGTCTTTGATCACCTAACCTTAATGAAGCTGATCCTCTCTAATTCCTTATACCCTTACAGCTACATCTCACTTGCTATCCCTACTCTTGAAAGTATTTTCTTTCTCAATGACTTGAGTTCATAAACAGTCCAAGGAGAAGGGACCAGGACTCAGGACTCCTGCCATTAGCTTCATATTCTTGTTCTCAGGCTTCAGAAGTGTATTTTCTCCTCTAAGACTTTCAATGTTCAATGAAAAAGGCTAAACCATTGGAACCACTGAACCACTCTAGAAATTAGTCTGTATTTCTTTGTGTGAGACATTAGCTTGTGTCCCTCAGGATGCAAGAGAATTGAAATAGCTGGAATCACCTCCTTAGTGCACATCCCAGACCATAAATAAACGTTATTTAAAATTACATCCCCAGTACCCTTTAGCAAAGTTAAAAAAAAAATCTCTTTTTGGTGTGTTCTATGGCACAGTGTCAGTCAGGCCTTGTCTGAGTGGACCCTTCAATCTTTCACCTCAATTTGTGGATCTCACTGGGGTTAGAGGAAGGTATAGAGATGTGTTACTTTTCTGCATTTTAATAGTATGGTACGGAAAGGGATATGACTGAAGTATACAAAACTGTGAAGTTGGATAGTAAAGTGTAAACAGAACTTTCATTCTTGAAATTGCTCAAAATTAAAATTAGGGACATATCTTGAAACTTGAAGGAGTTAGGTATGTAAACGGATAAAAATAATTCTGCCTAGATGGTAGTGAAATTCTGAAATTTTCTTCCTCCATTAAGTAGATTAACCAGTGCAAAAAAATGCATTAGACAAATTCATGGACTGCTGTCCCACAGCTATATTCTCAAAGAAGCAGTTGGGATTGTACTTTGCAGCAGTTGTGTGTTCTAGCGTAGCATGAGGTGAATGGGCAGGTGGCCCTGCTTGGGGGCTGTGTCCTGTTACTACTGCTGGAGTTAGAGCAGGGATTATTTTGGTGATCTGTCAGAGAGACATGTCATCTGTACTGTCTGTACTGTCTGTAAGTGACAACACTGCACCTCCTTCCCCCAGATCCAGAATGCAGCTTCATGTAACCCTGTGTGTCTGTGTAAATCTTGGTAGTGAGCTGTTATGAATACAGCAATTCTGGATGTTCAGTGAACAAAGATTGCAGATCTTTGCATTGCAGATCCCCCCCTCCCTTTTTTTCTTTTTTTTTTTTTTCTCATTATTTTCAGTAAAGAGCAAAACATACAGATTGAAATGCAATTATAGAAGTTGGGTGCATTTACAAGAAAACATGTATTTGTCTCAAATAGAAGCTTCTGTTTTCCTTTTCCAGATTTGAAGAATATATTTTTTTAAAGAAATGATTAAAAGAAATGCTCTTTCTTGCCTGTAAAACTTTTGGCTACAAAGCTAATGTAGTAAAGAAGCCAGCTTTCATCTTTAAAAAGAGGTTTATGTAATGTACTGAGACCCTAAAGCAAATTAAGAAAGATTTCATATAATATCCCAAGGTTACTACTAAGACATAAAGTAGTGGTATGCTGGATGGTGGATAGAAGGCCCCATTACTTTTCACCTACTACCTTCTCAATCACCAAACTATCCAAGTAAAACCTCAAGCAAAAAAAATTCCAATGTTATCTGATTTTAATATGGTATATTCATACCACATGCAGTTTGTCAGCTTTCTCTGTAATGAGAAGAACTTACCAAATCACAGTGTATATTTTTGGGCAGAAATGAAAAGATGTTTTAACAGTTGCCCCTGCTCCCAGAGCTGGGGAGAGCTGGGGTGGCTCTGCGAGAGCTATCTTGCCTCCAGTAGTAACATAATTTAAGTACAATTTTTCTAAAGCCCATGTCAATCATCTTCATTGAAAGAAGGAGGGAGGGAGGGAGGGAGGGAGGGAGAGAAGGAAGGAAGGAAGGAAGGAAGGAAGGAAGGAAGGAAGGAAGGAAGGAAGGAAGGAAGGAAGGAAGGAAGGAAGGAAGGAAGGAAGGAAGGAAGGAAGGAAGGAAGGAAGGAAGGAAGGAAGGAAGGAAGGAAGGAAGGAAGGAAGGAAGGAAGGAAAGGAAGGAAGGAAGGAAGAAGGAAGGAAGGAAGGAAGGAAGGAAGGAAGGAAGGAAGGAAGAAGGAAGGAAGGAAGGAAGGAAGGAAGGAAGGAAGGAAGGAAGGAAGGAAGAAGGAAGGAAGGAAGGAAGGAAGGAAGGAAGGAAGGAAGGAAGGAAGGAAGGAAGGAAAGGAAGGAAGGAAGGAAGGAAGAAGGAAGGAAGGAAGGAAGGAAGGAAGGAAGGAAGGAAGGAAGGAAGGAAGGAAGGAAGGAAGGAAGGAAGGAAGGAAGGAAGGAAGGAAGGAAGGAAGGAAGGACACATTTAAGAAAAAGAATTCTTAGAGTATGAGAAGTCTTCAAGAACAAAATATTTAGAGGTTATTTAACTTTTCTATAGTCTACATGATTATATCTCCCATATGACCTTGCAGGAACAGTTTATATTTTATCTTTTGTTGCTGCCACTTCCCACTGTATTTTCATTCTTTCTCTTTCTATCATCAGATGCATTTAATTTATCTTGTTTTGTAAAAGCTACCTCTGACAAAAGACTAAGCATAAAGATTGCTTTAATACTAGAAAAGTGCTGTAAACTCTGTGGAATTCATTTCAGCTACATGATAAAATACCTATATAAAAAAAGTAATAACTATTTGGAAAATGGCAATAATTCTTTGTGATCAAAATATTCACAACTTTCCTTACAAATAAATAATATTTTTAATTTTTAAACAAATATCTTTACCAAACTAAACTGAAGCAATCTAAGTCTACTATATTAAACTAGTAAACAAATGTTGAATATGTGTGTACATGTATGTATGTATATATGTGTATGTACATATAACAAACAATAATACACAATATATTATTTTCCCAACCCACACATTGAGTATCTATGCATTTATTAATTGAAGTCATACCTCTGTAGTATTTTGCAGACCATAGTTTGCAGAACTGACCTTAGTCACTTCAGATAGATCTCTAAGTGGTGGAAAAAATCATTGGAATGCACAAAATGACAAAGCATTAGAAAACAAAATTAAGTTGCAATCCATATCCTTGTCATGTGTAGAGCAGGTGACCCATCTGCAGCTGACTGGCAATTTTTAAGTATTTTTAAGTAAAAAAATAGGAGTTGTTAAACATGGAGTTTTATATGAGATTTGTACTTTTAAAGTTATATTTATCAGGTAAAGCTGTGGACCTACTGGAGGAGAGAACAAATATGTGGTTGACCCAAGAAGGTACTTGAACACTGTCTCACATAACAGACAGTGACCTTGCACTCCAGCAACTTTAAAGTGATTTTTCATTTATTGCATGGCTTCTTATTCTCTTACTATTTAAGAATCTATATGACTTCTTTATAGATTTTTTTTCTTTAGGACATTTTTTTTTTCAAAAAGCCCAGAATGATTTGCTTGCTGGAACAACCAACAGTCATCTCCAGGTACACCTATTCTTTTCTATTTCTAATGTCTGTTCAATATCTTTATCCATCTATTTAATGACTAACATGCTATGGCAGACTCTGTGAATTACATGTTCACAGATTGTTAGAGCCTTCCAACAGGTGTGGAAGTCATTCAAAACCTGCAGAAGTCAAATAAAAATTCTAACTGTCATTACTTGTTTTTCATATTCTTGAGCCTCTGACCAGAACAGTAGTTTCTGGCATACCAAATATTTGAGATGATTTTTAATCAGCACTATAATTCTGACTTTAAAACGAGTGGCTAAAATATCTTCAAAAGAATAGGTAGTAATGTGACTATGTAATTAGAGTTTCATGAGTGCAAAAACAGTTTGTAAATACAAAAAGATAAGATCCCATTTGAGGCTGTGAATAAATACTTGTTCTTACCTCAAGGAATAATAATGTTCTAATGTCCTTTGTTAAAGCTAGACCTGCTGATTTATTTGTTTTCACTCCCATATATATTCCATTGAAGTGTTGCTGTGAGTTTACACATGGCCCCTTTGAAGAATTATACATTCTGTGTGGAAAATTGCATAAGGACAATTGGAAAATAAGAAATTAACTCCAGATGAATGAACTCTTAAGGCTTAAATATAGATTAAACTCTTCTCATTTTTATCTTGCCAAAACTTAAGACTTTTTTTTTAGAAAATACTACTAATAATATAAATAATAATTTTATAATTTATAATAATATAATAAAATGACACATAAAAAGTGTTACTTTCAGGAAGCAGCAAATAAAAATCATTTTGAAAGACCCCTCTCTCTCTTTTCACAAGTTTTGACCCCATTCATTTGGGAATTTCACAAACCTTCAAAAATCCCCAGCATAGGAATGAAATTGCAGTTTTTAGAATGCATTTGACAATAATTGCAGCCTCTGTCCTAGTATGTATTGTATTTATCATTTAGCTAATAAGGAATATTTTCATAGTAAAAAATTCTGACCACACACAAAAAATTCTCTAACTTTTGTAAGTGGAGGTTACTTTTCAAGGATTGTTGAATTTCATGATCAGGGAAAACAAATTCGAAAAAGCTTTCTCTCAACAAAAATTAACCTGATAATAAAATAAGTATGGGACTTGCAGAAGAAGGCCTGTGTCAAATATGCAGATTGAATAGGAAAGGCTCAACAGTGATTATTCATGAACTAAAGCAAGACTGTTCCCATATATACTCCAATTACCTTTTTTTTTTTTTTTTGACAACGACCTTTTCTCCTGAAAATGAAGAAACACAATCTAGAATATGTCATGTCCAAAATACATAAAAATACATAACATTTCTACCATCTGTGGAAAATATTTATTATTATTATTATATGAGAAGCCCGCTGGCTGAAAGTCAGAAAATTGAACATTTCAAGTAACTATTTTGCATGTTAGACGCTGAGGGAGCTCCTTTCAGTGGGGCTGTTTCCCTAGAGGATTAAGTGTGCTAGTACCTATTTCATTCTGATCTTTCTTTGGGACCAGATCACATATATAGCATCTGCTAGTTTGAGTGAAGATGCTGCGGTCTGAGAGCAGGGAATGACAGATATATTATTGTATAATTCTGATGCAAGCTCATTGCTAAAGATTCTGTAAAAGCCATGGAGCAGATCTGCAACATACCTATTAAAGGTAGTTATTCATGGTAGCAATTTTTCTCAATGGATAAAACCAGTAAGCCCAATAGCAGTGTGGTTTTTCAGAAGAATCTGGCTGAAATGTATAAATGGGTTCTTCATATATTCCTGCATACACGTCAATCAGTATTTAAGGACAGTATGTGAGACACTGAGTCTTTCTGGCAGCCATAAGACATTACCAATATCGTCTAAACCCACTCTTTCAGGGATTATGTTTAAGCAATTCACTTTTTTTTTTTTTTCTAAAATTATCTGACTACTGAGGGTAAATGAAACAGAAAATTTGCATTCATACAGTAATGCCTTTCTTATGCAGGCACCTTTTATGTCTTTCAATAGAGCATTATAGACTGAGTACTGTGGGGTTTTTTTCCTGAAATATTAAATCCAGAACTATAGATAGAGAGCACAGTTGGGGATTATTAGTGGGATGGATGTGTCTGGCATGCATGTTATTCTCAGTTTGGCTTCATTAAATAAGCCATTACCAGGAAAGAAAAGTAGTTTCACTGTTTCTTCTGTCAAATCAATAAGAGTGTTTTGTAACTTTGGTTATAATACTGGTTCTTACTCCACTTCATGAGTACTGGAAATTTTTCATTAGAAGGAAAAGTTCTTGAGTTGCAGAATTAAGATGCTGTTGTGTTAGATTTGTGAACAAGCTCTGTCACAGATTACAAAACATTATAAAACATTATAAATATACATTAGTAAACAAAAAAAATATTTTTATTATAGTGTTATTCAAAGCCTTCAGGTACAAAACGTTCAAGGATTGACTCAGGACAACGATGGAGGTACTATCTGTGGAGTGGTCTATACATGAATTTTCAGGATTCTCTCATTTTTCCCGTTAGCTTATTTTATATTCATAGTTATGATGCATATGTTACAGGTCATTGTCAAATAATGCAGATTATTGGGTGGAGTTATGTCATGTCTTTTGTCAAATCCTTCCGAGTGAAACTGGGTAAATAAACGTGAATTCCCTTTTTCTTTCAGCATTTATTCTGGTGATTTTCAGAGATGCCCTTAAAGACTGGTTAAAGGCAAGCCAGATCTCTCCTCTCTTAATGCACTATCATGACCTTGCACAGTTCAGTCTCCTGTCAAGTGACAAAAAATATGTTCCTTCTCAGCCATCCTCCACAATAATCTCAAGGTATCTCTGCTATATGCTGACTGATGACATCAGTATCACACAAGTGGATTCATTAGTGAATCATCTGCAATACACTTCAATACTTTTTCTTCAAATCTTGCCTGAACTACGGTTATCATAAAAATTTTATTTATTTATTTATTTCCTGTAGAAACAATTGCTTCTTTTTGGACTAAAAACTTAATATAATTTCTTTTCATAGGATTTTTATGCTTTCTTATACTTCCTTCCTTCCCTCCCTCCCTCCCTCCTTCTTGCTTTTGAATCCTTCTGATCATCTAATCTCTCTAAACAATTAGAAAATAACTAAAAAACTGTAAAATGTCTGTAGTTTGAAAAATAAAATCTCTTTTGTTTTATTGCATGGCAAAATATTCTTATCATTTTCCAAGTTAAAATATTTCAGTTAGAATTCATGTACAGAGTAGAACAATAAAATATCATTTTAATATCATTGCAATGGTGTGGAAACATCATAAGAGGCATTTTCAGACAAGGTGTTTGAAATATTTTCCATCATATGACTGTGACAGTGATTTCTACTTTAATACTACATACTTCTCAGAAAAACATGAATGGATGTTCCCATTTTTTTTGTTTCTGCTGAAGATTAATTTTTGTTATTGTGCTATATAAGGTGGCAGACAACAGAAGTTTGCTGTGTCAGATTCTTTGGCTTTGGTGTTCCTTGTAATTATTGTAAAGATGCAGCTATCATATCTGATGGTGGAGTGACTGGTATTCCCAGTGGAAAGTTCATATTCTGAGTGTTTCCCAGTTTTCCATATCCATAAGGTTAACAAAAGCCTGTTTTCAACAAGAAGAACAAAAAAATTGTGCCTTAATGATGACTTTTATAGTGTAGACATCACCTTGATAATAAATTAAAACTATACTAGGAATAAAAGATTTCTGATCATTGAAAAGACAAGGAATTGTTACTGTGGTGAGTAATAATAATAATAAGGCATTTCAGCTATGGCATTTCAGCTATTCATTCATTTCATCAACTGCATGTGGAGACTTCACAGAAATGTCAGGAGTATTAACACTGACTTCTGACAGAAGAGAGATACCTGGGTTATCAGACTTGCATTTTCTGCCTCCTCACATTTTTACAACTTTAGTGTATTTTAAGATATTCAAATTTTAGCTTAAATCTACATATTATTAACTTCAGATATACTTTGTGCATTTGTTCCTCATTCTTGTCTATTTACTTAGTAACAATAAGAGCAAAGATGGTGACATTATTATTAGTAGTGTTATTATTATTGAAGTAATTCACTTGAATAAAAAGATAAATTATGTCATTTCTGTAGCAGTTTCTGCAGTAGAAACAAAAAATGTAACAGCAGAGGAAGGTCTCACCACACCTGTTAAGAATCAAGTTAATGCTGAAGAAATGATAGTCTGAATTAAGTAAATAAAGAGCTGTATGTCAACCTGCTGTACTCACAGCAACTTTATCATGATGTCAATTAGTGGTGTAGAACCTGATGTTTTGCGTTTTATTATATCTCCATCTTCCCGGGTTACTTCCAGATTATATATGAAAGCTTAGTAGGGTATTACAATTGTCAGAAAAAGAGAACCATATCTTTTTGCCATGAGAAATTAGATGTTTTTTTTTAAAAAAAAGGAACATTAAATATTGAAGAAATATCTAGATGGAGTTGGTGGGAAATCATACACATATGCACATATGTAAATATACACATGGGCAAATATTCCTTATATTGCACCATGCAGAGCATGCACACACACACACACATTCACACACCTATTCAGCTTGTTCAAAATAACACCAAAAAGAATCTAAAAACTGCTCATACATACAGAATTGTCTGCTGTTTAGATTGCTCCCAAGGCTTGTAGAAAGAGGAAAGGAAGAATGAAGAAGAAGGCAGTCCACTTGAAGAAGAAAAACATCTCAGCTAGGTATTACATGAGTGGTCAGGAGGAAAGGGAATGTCAGACTATTTTCTTTAATTAATTATGCCATTAATATCAAACTATCCCCTTAATATCACAGTACAATTCAGGTGAGATCTATACCCCTTTGAATACTTAAGGAACAAAAACTATATGGAAATGGATTTGAATATAAGAAAGCCATCACTATAGCCTTTTAATTCAATGTAATGCTGATAGGTGTCTGCTGAAGGACAAAGGATTATCTTTTTCAGTATTCTGATTTTACACCAGGATTTTTCTACTTAACAAGAGCTTTAAAGTTATAGGGATTGTTGGTGCAACTTTTTCAAGCGAATATTCCAAGGACCTCCTTTGTATTTGCTAACTTTCTATCATGCCATCTGATAAAGATATTGAATTTCATACAGTTGAGAGGCCGTTTTCCTGGTCTTTGACAAGCAATGTTCAGTGAAATACAGATGAAAAAGATAGACAAGATCAATTATACAGCACAGAGAGCTCGAGCTAGACAGTTCTTCAGTGAAAACAAATAGAATGTCAGAGCATCATAATTTTCTTATTGATGTTCTTTTTTTTTTTTTTTTTTTTTTAAATCTGCTGTCACCGTGTCTTCACTGTAACCTGTACATAGCTGTCATTTTTCCAAGGATCTTGTATTCTGGTATCACAAAGTCGCACAAGCACTAAAACTCTCATTTGATGACTGTCAAAGGAACATGTTATTTCAAATGTAGCTGTTCACTTAAGTATCAGAGAGCTAGGTAGAGACTTATGACATTACCCTTAAAACACAACAACCGGTATACAAGATAGGCCTAACTAGAACTATAAGGGAGAAAACATGGCTAAATCAAAACTAGTAAGAACTCTCTGCTGCGGTACCTAAAAGTGTACAAGCAGGTAGCACAATGCTGTGGTCTGTAGGCTTTTTCCCTTGGTTGCATCCCTGAATTATTGCAGTTTGCACTGATTTCAGCATATTAAGTTAATATTTCTCCTTACCTGCACTTCTGTTTGTGGTACTTCAGCACAGGTACCTTTGGTGATTTCTGTGCTGCATTGCTCTAAACAGCAGAGGTACATCAAGAGCATCTTCAAATCTTCAGCTGAAATTGGACTTGCAACACTGTGTACACAAAGGGTGGTTGCTGTCTGAAAGAATTTACGGTCTGAAAGGCAGAGTGCTCTTGCTCAGCATTGCCGCACACTGTGGATCCCTCAGCTGTAAGAGTGTCTTAGGTGCATTATTTCATCTACATTCTTGAATTAACGATCGGGTAGATCTTAAGGTAGCCATCGGATACAGGTTTCAGGGAACATATACACATCTGAAGCAGCATAAACAAGTGGAATATACAACGCATTATTTTTTCCAAACTTAATAAGCATGTCATTAGGGACACGTGATTTTTTTCTGAGACATTGGTTTCACAATTTGGAAATAGCAGCTTCTGCCAGCCACCTAAAAAAATGGGATATAGGAATGTCCATTAATAATAATAATTAGAGCATCATAAAGTACATCTCTTCCTAAGGATTTGCAACCTAGATAGTCAATCAATCAAACCTTCATCTCATATAAGAATGTTTCAGCTCATAGGAATTCAGGGTTACTGGAGTATTCCATAATGAAATGGCAATTTCGTATCACGGTGAATGAAAATTCCATAACTAAAATACACAATCTTATATCACAGTGGAATAACAACAAACTTGGTATAAAATTGTATTGAACAATCCTCCCTCACCTCACTCATTTAACCTCTTGTTACTACTTTGCTAAAAAACTACTTAGTTGGAGACAAAAACAGGTTATTAAATCTCTTCAGTGGAAAGAAGAACAAAAAGATCAGCTAACAGTCTTAAATCCTTAAGTGTTTTTAGTCAATGAATAATGGGGCCTTATAGCAATAAAAGTCTTATTCAGAGATGAAATCCTTGGTACTTGAATGAATTTAATTAAGTAGTACTGAAGTACCTGATCAGTCAGATTTGTAGTGAATTACTCTGATGAGACTTGAGCAGCCAAATCACCAAGCCCCTCAAGTAGGCAGACAAAAGTCAAAGGCAAATTTCTAATAGATGCCAGTCAAGGGATTAGTCATATTTTAGTAAAATGCCTGGTTAGTTCAAAAATATCAAAAATAACAATTTCTATAAGTGTAACATTTTTTTTTACATTTGGTCTTTGAAATTGCTCTCCTCCTTTTTGTATAAATGCCATAAGAAAAGCCACCAAGAATATAGCTAATGGATTAATGAAGCATATATTTTCCTATCACATAGAGCAATAAAACTTGAGTATGATTTAAACAATAGGGAATTGTTGTAAATATTGTTATAGTATCTTTACAACTCTTGCTATTGCAATCTGTATTTGTTTTTCAGTAATGCTGAATGGTTCTACTCGGGGACTGAATATGCAAGTTGCTCTCCACATAGAACCAAAAATGGTAGTAACTGCTCCAGGGAGTTTTAGATATAAGCATAAACTCAGAACAAAAGAAAGAGAGGAAAAACAGTGCATAATATGTAGCAACTTGGTGGATAATCTTTTCTGTAGGGCAGCAATTTAATTCTTTTCAAATGTCTTATAAATATAAAGGACCACATGGTAGAAAGATTGAATTGTTGGATGAGAAATCTGATGAGTAGATGAAAGGAACTGAGGTTATATGCTGACTGATGGGGAAAGTTAATCTCTCAATGATGAGTGAAATATGATAGGGTAGAAATAGGCATGAACATGAAAACACATAAGTAATGGTGGATCTGAAAGAAAGAGAGGTGAAATGATTACAATGATAGGCCAAGAAGATCTGCAAAGCAATATTCTGAATGAAAACAAAGGTAACAAGACTGTGTTTTTTGAAATGGGAACAGAGTTTCATTTAGTAAGATAGGGAAAAAAGGTCCAAATTCTACTGAATTTTCTAGGGGCCTGATCCCTTGAGCAAAATTTAAATAATTGGATTTAAATGTTATTTTAAACTTTAGGAAGTATTAACTCCATCTAACTTTAGGCACTTATACAAAGAATTTTGATATTTAAATAGGTATTCTTGCATAATCTGGATATGCTGCTGCAGTTTATGAGGCCTAGTTATAGGCCTAATTGCTGTTTTAAGGCTTGTAACAGTGCTCTGGAAGTGATCTATATATTTTCATGATTTAGGGAACTGAAATTTTTAAGTTGAGGCAGGTAAGTGACAACAAATGGATTAGCCAGAGTCCAACTATACGGTCACTGATCTGCTTTAAAAACACAAGACCCAAGGAAAATTTCAAAAGTCAGTCGAAATCAAAAGGAACATTTTCTAGGTTAATTCATATACCTCAAAATGACCAATAACCCAACCAATGAGCTCGCTAACTGAAAAATGCTCTCTTCCGGGTTCTTCAGATTACTTTGCCTAGTAACCTAGTACTTTGTTATTTACACATTACTTTATTATTTACATAATATTATGTAAATTCTTATTTGCATACTTTAAAGAACCACAAGTTTATATAAGCTTACAACTTTATGATATGTTTTATTTTAGCTTAAATCTCTGAGAAAAGCAATATATGTGACGTTAGACCACTGAATTTGACATTAGACATTAGACACATTACACATTTGAATTTGGGGTGAGGAAGGGAGTATTTAAATTATTTGTTCCTCAACTTCGTCCATATGTTTTTTTCATTTTATTGCAGAAGTGCAGCTAGCGGGAAAAAAAAAAAAAAAAAAAAAAAAAAAAAGCTTAAATATATATTTTTGTGCCTGGCAAGAAAATGGTGCTGCAAATGCAGCATTGTACAGTTTCAATATTGCAGTATTGGGAATTAGAAAAGTAAATCAGTCAAACAAATTACTGACTTGCTGATGTCATCACAAAGGAATCATCTATTAATGCTGATAAATTGTCATCTCTTCATTAGCATTAAATTTCCACAAGAGAGTAGAGCCCAAAATATTATAAGGAGCCTGGAGAAAGTTCAATTATTACAGTGATGCTACCTACCTTACTCTCTGAAATATTGGACTAAATTCAAATAATTTATTAAAAACATTGGTAGGTAGTTGTTAATGTGTTTATTTTTTTCATTTTCACAGTAGCACATGCTTTTAATCTACTTCATGGTGAACAACAAACAAATTTCTAATGCTAAATAACATGAGACAATATAATTAAGATGATAGCATAGTATAACATAAAATACCTAAGAGAAGTCTTTTGAAAGGAAATCTTCAAGGGGAGATATCTTTTGACAGAAAACCATACTTTTTATGTCCAATTAAGGAATTTGCTGTAGGAAATCAGTTCTATTTCACCTAAGAGATTATAAAATGAAACTACAAAATGGAAGCTCTTCGTCCAGTGTCATAACTGTGGTGCTTGAGCATAATGTGATTTTTAATGACATTCAAGCAGTCTTCCTTACCATACTTAGTTTTGTATGGAGTTGACTGCAAGTTGCATAACTTCACTTCAAAATATAATGGTACATTCAGACAGAATGTTAAGTTGTTAATTTTAAAAGAAAATAGTGGTGATTTTGACTGCTTACTTAAATGTATAAAGAAAAATCTATTTAATAAGAACACGTGAGTTAAAAGAATTCCAAACAACATCTAAAGAAAGGAAATATAGGAAGCTCTTTCAGAATTTCCCAATGGTATAAAGTGGAACCATGCAGGCTACCATTTTATTAGTAATATCAACAAGAAATCCAGTTCCAAGGGCCTATTGCCAAATAGAAAATTTTGATTTATTCAGTGCTCAAATGGATATTAAATGCTTCACAGACACATTAATAAAGATAAAAAGATAAAGTTGAAAATAAAAATGGTACTGATCCTGACTTGAAGAACTGATAGTATACAACTTAAGAGAAGAAAAGTCAAGAAAATAATTCCTTAGGATATGCAAAGTTAGAAGATGAAAATAGAGAACTAATATTGCAAAATTATTTTTAAATCATATGGTTATGGTACTCAGTAGATATTATTTTCTTGCAATTGTAATGATTTTACTGAATACATAAATGAATGGAAACATGTCAGAGTTTATGGTGGAGGATCGGGATTAATCTCAGAAGTCATAATACAGTACAGGATTATTTCAGATATTTTTCATTAGACATGTTGCTTAACAGCATATACTTAGGGATACAAAGAAAAACATTAAATGCTTATTTTCAAGAATTCAAGATTAGTAACCAGATAATGCTAATTTTTCTCATTATGACACATACACACACACACACACACACACACACACAAAGAAGGATTAGACATGCCCAGGAAACTCTCTGTGAACTATTTGGTATTTCTTAAATTCCTTCCTTTCCATAATCTGACTGTCAGTTTTTCTGCTTCTTAAATAAATATTGTTTCTTGTGTCTTGTGGGTTTTTTGTTTGTTTTTGCAAATGAGTACAAATGATTTTAAGAGTGGATTGAAAGTAGTTTAGAGAAGAAAGTGCTTTATAATCATTAGATTACTTCATTTTTGAGGAAAGTAAATTACATATAAAGAGAATTCTATACCCTTTTACTTATCCCAGTTTTCTGAAACTTGGAATGTTCTGAAATAACTGTGAGATCTAGAAAAGGTAATTGCATACTTATCATGAGCAAAATTGTCATCCAGTGTTATTTAGAGTATTACATTCTCTACCATTGCTCTAAGAAATCCCTAGCCTTTAATCACAACCTCCTGTGAATCTTAAAAGCTAGTTATTTTGGTCATCCTTGGAGATGTGGTTAAACTGCTGGGGAGGGTGGAAAAGAAGGGAGAGTGAACAAATAGGCAGACATTGTAGGCCACAAATCAAAGGTTAGAGATAGGCTTCCTGGTTTAAATTTCGAAGATTTGACTCAGTCAATTAGCCTGTAAGAAGAAATCTTACTACTACTACTTAGTTTGCTAAGAAATATATCTTCCAAATTCAATACAAGGAGAGTCCAGCTCTGCCTGAATGTTGAAGGAACCTTTAGGAAGAAACAGTTTCAGATGCCTTTGGCTAAACAATTGTCTCTCTCACTAACAGCAAGCCTGCATTTTCCATATGACTGCTCTCTCCCGATATGCCAAAGCAGCCTTGTTTCAGCAGGGTGGATGCATACTTTGTCATGACGACCTGGCAATGTCTAGTTTTTGAGCATTGCAGTCATGCTATTGAAGCAAAATAATTGCAAGCGTATTCTCTTTTTTTAAAATCAGTTCCTTGTTACAGCTGTCTTTTGGAGGAATGGTGTATATCAGATAATTCCCATTCTCTCTTCAGTTCAGTAGGACAAAAATGATCATTTACAGTGTATGTTGCAGACTCTCTTTCAAAGTATTGATGATTTAATGTAAAGCATTTGCTTCCTTCACCCATTTGTTCACTGGTCTAGATCTTTAGCTGATGTAATCTCACATAGCTCCACTGCAGTTAGTAGTGGAGATCTGCCAATTCATGCTGCTAAGTCCTACTCAGTAGTACTCTGTTTCTTGAATTGTCCTCATTGATTTCAGTGATGCTATGTGCTGAGTACAGGTCAGACTGTGAGCATTTCATTCCCACACAACTCGTGTTGCATGAGTACGAGTTTATCTATCTGCGACAAAAAAAATACCCCAAAAACAAACAAAAAAAACCCCACTTAGAGTTCCTTCCTCGACAGGCTCCCCAGCGTGAGTTAGTGGACCGCTAGTCTGGCCCCAAACTAATACTTAAGCATAAAATGACTTAAATGGAAAGCAAATGTAATTAAATGTTTCACTTATAGTAAGTGAGATCAGAAGATGGCTAGAACTAGCAAATGTTGAAAATGTGAGGTTCAAATTAAGATTCAATAAATCAGTGAGAAAATGCAGGTACAGGTAAAATTAATTCAAAGATGTTTAGTGGGAACTAGGTAGAAGTAATCAACCAGCTTCCCTAACCTGGCCCAGCTCACAAATGGGAGAGTCTGTTTTTTATTCTTCTACACTCCTCTGTCCCTGTTTCCTTAACTGATAGTCTTTCATTATAAAGAGCATGACATAGTAGCTAAATTAAACAAATAAATAAAAAGACAAACATACCCTTCTAAAACTGTGTGCAGGTAAAAAGTTATAGAAAGTATATATTAAAATTAAATTTGTAACTAAAAGAAAACAGTAGATTGAAGAAAATATTATTATTATTTCAAAGGAGGAATACAGCTCCTTGTAAACTTTGCTGAAAGTATATTTACACTGTTTCAGGTTCATCAAATTTAATAAATGAGCCATAAAATGGGTTAATGATTTACAAATGTTTGACAGAAAATTGTCCTAAATTATAGGCCTGTCGAGAATGTTTTATGGGCACAAGTTTGTGGCAATGTAATGGATAGTGTTGTTTATTCCTATATTTCTGCACTAGGGCTCTGATTTAGTAGAATTTTAATTAAGTTTGTTTTTAATAAGACTTATTTATCACTATCTATCACTGTCGTAAGAAAGACCATAATGCCCATAACAAATCTCAAACACTGAAAAACATCAGACAAAAAGCAGTTTGTGTTTTTCATAATACCCACCTTCCCAACAAATGTGTAGACAATAGACTCTTAACAGGAAAGGGACATAAGATTTTACTTGTACACTGTACTAGTTCCTTAAATTTTTAATACAACACAAAAGACTGAGTGCTTGTGTAGCATTAATGATTTATAGAGAATCCTTTTTAGCCTACCACAAATTGGCTGCAGATAGTTACACAGAAATATTCTCTCATATGTCTGTGTGAATAAACATTTCTAATTCTCTTCTCCATAGAGTCCATAGACTTTCTTTTTTTTCGGGATATTGCCTCTGACCTTCCTTTGTCTATAGGCAGTTTTCTGTTCTGAGTTAAATCAGCATGGATCTACTGGTCTGGGTACAGTCAAAGCCTAAAATTATAAATAACTTTGTCTACTAAACTATTTACTTTGCAGTATCGAAAGATGACTAAGTCAACCAGTGTGTTTCAAGGACTCCCAAAATCACTCTTGCCTGTCTGCAGTTTGTCTCATTATTTACTGCGAAAGATCAGGGAAGGCAGTTTACTGCAATGCGAAGAGACATGAGAGGTGTCCCCAGAATCAGGGGAAATTTCAGTCTACTTGAACACAGGCAGTTCAATCTTGCAAAACAAGAATGATTCAAAAAATTGCTATCAGCAGATTCAGTCTATCCACAATTACTGTCAGTCTTTGATAAGGTGCTTAGCTTAGCAGTTGTCCTTTCCTCTGCTTCACATTGCCCTTACAGCCTTGGACCTGAAAGTCTTTGCTCTTCCCAGTGTATGTGAACTCCCCTTCCCTGAAAACCCTGAGTTTGCCATTTGAGAACCCCACTGTCATCATCCATCCCACATTTGATTCACCCATCCTGCCCACAAACCCTGTCATATTTTATGTGAGCTTCAGCAGTACTCTAGTCAGTACAATGTTAGAAAAATCACTTTGTACTAAGGCCATTCATTTCTAGGCTTTGGCTAAGACCGGAAATCAGACAAATGAATTATTTTGTGAAAGACCACTCCTAAAAACAGACCGACTTCTCCATGTTTTTCTCAAGCTTTATTATTTCTTTCACTCCTGATTAATCTGCATTTTTTTTTCAGTCTATGTTTTCTCTCATTTCCCTGATTACTAGGTCTGTAAAACCTTTCCCCTGCGGTTAGCAGTAGTCTTGAAAGAGAAGCTGAGCCTGGAATAGTTTCCATTATGTCTTACTGACTTTTGCATGTTGAATTTTCAGGGAAACATGCTAATAATCTATTTGTTGGTTCCAGTGGTACGTTTTCAAAGCCTATGAAAGAAATTGATAGAAGGTTAGAAAAAGAAAAAGTCAGCTGAAAAGATGTATTCAACAGACTAGATCTTTAATATCTATTGTACAAGCATCTTGCTTAACTAGTATTGTCTATCTGTTTCAAGCCAATGTTGGTTTGACTTGTTGAGCTAACTCAAACTCCCTAAGGCATAGTTTTCTTGCAGCCACTAAAGAATGCACAACATGCACAATAAGTGTCACGCACATACGTGATCAGATATATAACGATGTCTGAAGCTTTGTTCTTGAAGAGTCACTAAATGAACTGGACAACAGGACAGAGATGCAAATCATTAGAAATCACACATCTCTAATATTAATCCAGATTAATTAGGGAGAAAGGCAAAACAATATGGCAAGCTGCTGGGTTTTTCAGGAATGTTAACTAGGTCCATGTTAGCTCATATCAGTGTCAAGGCAGAAGACTCATTTCTATTGGCCAGCTGCTTGAACAAGCCCATTCTTTTCTCAGGTCACTGACTGAATACTTCTGACTATTCTGGAAGAGTGGCAAATAAAAGACTTTGTGAAATACTGGCTCAGCAGCTCTGATTTTCTTTAGAGAATTCAAAGCAAAATATACTCAGCCCTTCTAACTAGCAGTGCCAATGCTAAAGAATAGACCTATCAGCAAGGTACTGGATTAGCATATCCACTATATTCACATGATGTGAGAGATCTGGCCACTCTGGGGATTCCGGCTCAGTACATCCTTTCCCAAGTGTGAGAGCACAGTATAAAATACTGCATCTTTTGCTGCGTGATATTTGTGCCCAGCATTGCCAATGCTCACATGTTTATATTCTGCTGAATATCATACAAGGGCTTCAAGAATCAAAGCCTAATTTGTTTTTTAATGGATGAGAGTGAGCATGAGTCTGCTGAGTCCCATACAAAATGAATCACCTTTTCTTTTTCAACATTAAGCTGATTGAAAACTCCCTAAGGCAAAGAACATCTTTCTGATCTATTCTGTACAGTGCCTAGAGAAATGGGACGCTGATCCAGGACTGTACTTTGCAATCCATGGGGCTGAGAGACTGCTGTAAAGAGCTCCGTAAGTGGTCCTAGGAGGTACATTAAGAGGTCTGGAGGTGTTCTGTGTACCAGCTAATGCCTATGATATTTTTAAAGGAGTCTGCCAGGCTATTTCTTTTAGATGTCCACATATTAAAAAGGGTTAAGTCACTGATTCAAGCTTGGGATCTGTGGACACGATCTTAACACTAATAAATAAAAGCTTTTCAGAGAGAATTCCTTTTGAGTTTCCTAAGGTGGATTTCTTTACAAAGTCTGCAGTCTGTAACCCTGGGATATATCCAGCAATTTAAGTGGCTAAATTTTAGTGTCTTTTGGTACTTTACTAGATCGTAAGAAAAAGATGAACATGAACAGTATACAAAAGGGGAAGGCTGTAGTGTTCATTGTGACAACAGCACTGGAAATTAATGAGCTGAAATGTCTGCAATATTAACCTCTCTCAAATACCTTTGTAAGGATAATTTTGCAGATTAATTCTAGCTGACATTTTAGGTAAAACTCTCTGCTTACAGTAGCCCTTAGGGCTATTCAGGGAGCCACTGCTGGGAAGATATTACTTTTTTCTTTTTCTTCTTAGAATAAACACTCAAAGATTTTATTGAACAACCACTGAACAGCCGCTATAACACTTTTTAATCAACAGAGATTGTACAAGCCTCTAATCGGTGAAGATATTGCTGCAGTTATATATAAAAGTTCCTTGTCTTTGAAATGCAGCAGTAGTTTTGGTTCAGTTAAATTTCCCTGCAGTTGTCTCTTAACAAATGAGGTCCTCTCGTCTACAATATATGGAAACTATAGTACTACATTTAAAGTAAATTTAAATGTAGAGCATTCAACTTAAATGCAATAGCAGGATTACTATTGCCAAAAAGAATCCATAAATAGGGACTGAAAAAAATCATTCAAATATAACTTATTTATTCTGCTTTTATGTATGATAATTTAATTTTCAAATATTGATCAGGACACACAAGCCAATGAAAGGCAAGCAAAGATATAAGAGTTGAGGCCCTAATTATTCACTTGATAGGGCTATATATCCATCTAAACGTGTATTCCAGACTTTTGATTTGGAATTACTGCTATAGATAAAATATATAACCATTAAATATATATCCTTCCTACCCATAGAATTTTGCTCATTTTTTAAATTGTCTTACCTTCCATTCCAGTTTTAAAAGTATCAAGGGAGATGTCTGTTTGGTAACACTAAGGCTTTTTTCTTATTATTTTTACTTTTCTGTAAATTCACTTTTAAAATAGAATAGGTCTCCCGCTATGTCACAGGAGGTCTTTATTCCTGAAGTATACCTAAGTTGGAAACAGTCCACAAGATGGGAGGAAAAGCTATTCTTAAATTCTGACCAGCAATTATTCATTTCGATTTTTATTTTTTTAGCTCTAAGTATATCTCCTTACTGTTTCAGGTAAGCTGAAAAGTGCTATAGGCACTAGGAATTTAGCCGACAGTGAGAAAAAATAAGTGTTTCTCGAATCCCACAGGAATATCCATTTACCAAGAGCAATCAGAAATGGCTGCAATACTCAGCTGTGGACATGATCTCAACACTAATAAGTAATAACATTTCAGAGATAATTCATTTCAAGTTTCTCAAGGGAGATTCTTCTACCATATCTGAAGTCTGGTAACCTCGGTACTTGGCCTGCAATCAAAATGCTGGTACAGGTAAAAATAAATTCAAAGATGGCTACTAAGGATTGGGCAGAAACAGTCAGCCATCTTCCTTAGTCCATTCCAGGTGAGAATTTTGTTCTTCTCTTCCCTTTTGTCCCTGATTCCTTAAGTCATTTATTCATAACCTGGAGAAAACCATACACTTGGAGTAATTTTTTGCCTAGTGATAGAAGTATGCATTTTTTGTTTGTTTTTATGAAGAAGAAAAACTAAGAGCATTTTCTTAAATATGACTCAGAAGGTCTTTCTTTCTTCTTTCTTTCTTTCTTTCTTTCTTTCTTTCTTTCTTTCTTCTTTCTTTCTTTCTTTCTTTCTTTCTCTTCTTTCTTTCTTTCTTTCTTTCTTTCTTTCTTTCTTTCTCTCTTTCTCTCTTTCTCTCTTTCTCTCTTTCTCTCTCTCTTTCTCTCTTTCTCTCTTTCTCTCTTTCTCTCTTTCTCTCTTTCTCTCTTTCTCTCTTTCTCTCTTTCTCTCTTTCTCTCTTTCTTTCTCTCTTTCTCTCTTTCTTTCTCTCTTTCTCTCTTTCTCTCTTTCTCTCTTTCTCTCTTTCTCTCTCTCTTTTCTTTCTCTCTTTCTTCTTCTCTCTTTCTCTCTTTCTCTCTTTCTCTCTTTCTCTCTTTCTCTCTCTCTTTCTCTCTTTCTCTCTTTCTCTCTTCTCTCTTCTCTCTCTCTCTTTCTCTCTTTCTTTCTCTCTTTCTTTCTCTCTTTCTTTCTCTCTTTCTTTCTCTCTTTCTTTCTCTCTTTCTTTCTCTCTTTCTCTCTTTCCTTCTCTCTTTCTTTCTTTCCTTCTCTCTTTCCTTCTTTCCTTCTTTCCTTCTTTCCTTCTTTCTTTCTTTCTTTCTTTCCTTCTTTCTTTCTTTCTTTCCTTCTTTCTTTCTTTCTTTCTTTCTTTCTTTCTTCTTTCTTTCTTTCTTTCTTTCTTTCTTTCTTTCTTTCTTTCTTTCCTTCTTTCTTTCCTTCTTTCTTTCCTTCTTTCTTTCCTTCTTTCTTTCCTTCTTTCTTTCCTTCTTTCTTTCCTTCTTTCTTTCCTTCTTTCTTTCCTTCTTTCTTTCCTTCTTTCTTTCCTTCTTTCTTTCCTTCTTTCTTTCCTTCTTTCTTTCCTTCTTTCTTTCTTTCTTCTGACCTTGAATCTGCGTATTGGCCATTTGCTGTCTGAGAGAAAATGAAATGTACCTTGCTTAATTCTGAGTTATCATGTCTGAGTATCTCATATAATCCTATGTTGTTTAGTCAAAGTTTCTCCTATCTGCTCTAATAGAAAAGGTCAGTCACTTCCTGACATGACTTTATTTTGTGAAATGGAGCTTGAAAATATAATTAACAAACAGCAGAAACAAACCTGCATGTAGAAAGCATGCTGCTTGAATGTGGAGTATAAATCGCACAGTCTCTTCAGTTTTGATATATGTTGTACAGAAATTAATGTATAACTTAAAAATTATTCTGTTACAGCTTTGGTATTCATAACTTTCTTTTACTAATGTGATTGTGTTGCTTTAACCTTAAGCCGCATAACAGTGTACAAATTCTGTTGAGAATACAGATCCCAGTTATTATCCTGTGCTGAGCATTCACTGCCCATAAGACTTTCTTTCCTTGCAAACATATTCTCATTACTGAAATTAATGAGTTTTGCTAACAGTATTTCAAAATTCTCTCCAGAATTGTGAGCCCAAATACTCTTAAGTGTTTTAAATACATATATATGTATATATATATATGTATATACATAAACAAATGAGTAATGCCAATACTTGCAAGAATGTTGGTTCAATAATTATTTGGGATTAATGGAGACAGCTCAAGGGTATTCAATACATTTCAAGTACATCTGAAAATATAAGAACAATGGGAAGAATATGGACACTAATCACAATTAATTTAAAGGGGAAATGCCTGGACAAGCTTTTCTGGGGAGGAATGCAGACATTGGCATGAAGGAGAGGGAGGCTGCCCAAGATATAAGGCTATATTATAAAACTTGACTGATAGCAACCACTCATACTTGACATCATTTGCAGCACCACCCCCACCTTCTCCAGAATGAGCAGATGCTTCTTTGCAAAAAACAGAAAATAATTATCCTCAAACTCATGCTATGTTTGTGGTGGGCAGACTGTCCAGCTCACAAGAGCCCAAGCTTTTATATTTTACACAGCTTTATTTAGTCATATCTTGTGTTCACATTCTCTGCTAAATTAAGGTCTTTCTTTGTTCTCTGAGAATCTGATCATTTTTGCTGGCACTGAAGAGAAGAAATGAACATAAGCATAGTTTTGACCCCAAGGAAATCTGCCTGTCTCTCTAATCAACCAAATCTCTGTTATATTTCTATAGTTTTATCATCCTGGTATCCAAAGGATATTGCAATAAACAACAAAAGATTCTTCAACCATATAAATAACAAAGAGAGCAAGGAGGGAAAATGGTACATAGATAAAAGATAAGGGTGGCCCTCACACTGAATGAACACTTTGCTTTATTTTATGATGAAGATGATGAAGCTGAATGTAGGATAAGGCAGGAAGGCTCATGAGAACAGAGGCGAGGACACAGAAATAATAACAGGTGAAAATGAAGCCTGCATTGCTTAGTACTCAGAGCAGAGAGCCTAGATAAGCTCTGCACCAGAACTGACACATGAAAGCCAAGGTCTGACAGCAGTTATTTTTAATAAATCTATCAACTACAGGGAAATAACGTGTGCAGAGTTTCTTTTGAATAAAGAAAGAGGAGAAGCAGAAGAGAGAAAAAGACTGAGATAAAATGATCTCAAGACCATGTAAATCTGGAATAGGGATCTGAAAGGAGAATAAAGCAAAGAGTAATTAGAGACATGTAGATACATGGTAAAGGAAGTTAAATACACTATGGACTTTCATAGATTATACAGAATATACTGATATCTTTTATAAAATAATTGATTTTCTATAAAATGCAAGTACTATAGATAACATTTGCCTGAAATTCAGTAAAATCCTTCAATAAGGTGTCAAGACAAAAAAAAAAAGAGAATTAGCACAAAAATAATAACATAGTTTAGGAGTTGGTCAAAGGGAAAAGAGTAGCAAGCAACACTGAAAGGAGAAGAATCTGTGAAAGGAGGTTACTCAAGGATCATTCTGTTCTATCTTATTTTATATTAATACATTTTCAAAAATGACCTTGACGCAAAAAATATGCCTGCTAATAAAATGTACTTATAACAAAGCCAAGAAGCATTGTCAACAGAGGAAGATCAGAAAGAACTGGGTGACCTTGATTGATGGAAATCTAAAAATGGGAATAAATGCAGCCATTTAAAGTACAAAATAGTGCACTCTAATACATTTTTTATTATGACCCAAGAATTCCTCTGCTGAAAATGACTGAAGAAGAGAAAGACTGGATTGGACAAGTCATTCACAAAGAACCAAGATCCAGCAATGTAATGCTGCCAGAAAAAAGTTTCTTGAAGAGACTGCAAAGCATTAGGCAGTGCTCAAGGAACTGATTTAATCACATTTGAACCATTCATAATGAAAAAAAAAGGGCTCAAAGTGAAAAACATGTCAAAAAAAAAAAAAACGACTATTAAGAGGATTACGGAATGGTGTGTTCACATGCTGGATCTGCGTACACTCAGAGCTGGGAGGATATGGACTAGTTTCAGGTAGAAACCATGTAAGTATTAATTTTGCTACTATACCTGAGACAGACTGCAACTGGCTTGTATTTTTTGCCTTAGAGTGTGGTGAAGTGAGCACACAATTGTCAAAACCTCCTTTTGTAGATTTTTTTTTTTTTTTTAATTTTGGCTTCAAATAGGGAAACCCCTCTGCCTACAAGCGTGCCCTCAATCTCCAAAATTCAGGTAGAGAAAGAAAACTAGAAAGATCAACTGGGAAAAATGACAGAAGAGTGATGGTCATTTGGCAGTAATAAGAAAAGGGGTGGGGTAAAGCAGTTTTTATGCTAATTTCAATTCATTTTTGCTTGGAACATTTACTGAAGAAACACTTTTTTGTCCATCCACTCACTCATTCTTACAACACATAGGAATAAAGGCAAACAGCCTGTCTGTCCCATAAGAGACATTTGGAGAAATAAAATGAAACAAATTGGGAGTATGTGCTGTCATTCTGGGAGTGTAATACGTCTCTCACTGCGAGGAACAGAGAGTTCAGAAAAAGGTTAGAAACTGAAACAAACTGCATGCATTCTGTTTAAAAAATGTCTTTTCTGACAGTCCATTCTTGGGAAACACAAGACTATTTGCATGTTTTTTTTTTTTCCCTTGCATTGTAATTGGCTATATTTCTTTCATATCACAACATTTGCAGGTATTATCTGATGCACTTTAATTCAAAACTGGCATTTTTTCCTTGCAAAGGGTAATGAAATATTTATGGGATTATACCTGTATGTTTCAACTGTGATACAGAGATTTAAGAAGCGGGTTGGCAGGTAGATGCCCTACATTGTCCAGTGAAAGGTCAATGTCAAGTGAAATGCATCTCATTTATGCTATCTGGTTCCTTCCAACTACAAGAAAATACAGGAATTACCTTTTCACCTGTTAAAAGACTGCAGTGCTGCAAAAATAGTTTGCAAGTGTAATTTTCTTGGAAGATTACATCCCTCTTGGAATACACTTTTGTCTTACTTAAATCTGTTCTCTGACCATCACTGTTTTCCTTTCTATAGAGTGAGGTTGACAACACAGTTTGAAGAAAACAAAATATGATTTATTTTTTATCTGTAGTCATGCAATTTTATTTGGACTTTAAAGTCTCTTCAAGACTTATCTTCCATTTTTTCCACTCAGTTGCATCCGTAACATTAAGTACTATTTTATAGCTTTTGGGTTTGCAAAGATAAAGGTATGACTGCAACATTGGGTTTCCTTTGTCTGTAGAAAGGCAACTTGAGAAAGCTGTTGTGTGAAACGCATGTACACAGTCAGATTTTTCCTCTGAACTTTTTATATATTCAGTAAAATAATGATAATTAGAGAAAAAAAAAACCTCTCTATCTAGCATACTCTCTGCAGTTTTAGGATGAAAAGGACACAAATAGTGGAATTCTTGAATTCTTTCTTTCTTTCTTTTGTCTGTGATTTTTTTACACTCCGTTCCCTGTTTGGGAAAGGAAGAATGAACTGCTAATGTTTTATTCAGCTATGCCAAAGACAACTGAAATGGGAAAGAAAAAACAGATGCCACAGGACAAATCTATTTCCAATAAAAAACAAATATAGTTAATGGAAAGCTTTCCTTCCTTTAATGGTATGTAGTGATCAGTTGACTTTTTGCTTTAATTGTTGCTAAGAAACAAATAAAAAACTTTTTATGCTCCTTTCTAATCATCAGACAGCAGAGAAGAAGCAAAACACAATACTCTCATTGCAAGATTTCATTATTTTGATCTTGAGAGAGTAATAGACAAACCCTCAATTATCTTTGGATTCTATCATGGTCAGAAAATTAGTATTTGGACATGCAGCATGCAATGCTCACTAGGACAGTAAGGACAGTGCAAAAATAGGTTACAATGAAAGCTTTTATTTTTTATGAATGCTGTCAGGCTGATACCAGACCTTTGGAAAGCAAGGTTCCTACAAACTAGGAAGGAGGAAATTTACTGAACTATCTCTGCCAATGGATAAAAGGAAATTATAAAGAATGCTCATCTATTTCTCAAAAATTTTTAGATATATTGGTAATAGAGAGATCTGTAGCTGTTGCTAGAAAAATCAGACTGGAATAACTCAGTAAGAAAATGGATCCCCTGCAAAGGAGTTTTGGCACTATCACCTCTTTCCCATTCCAAAATTGGAAAATAAAGTTTAGCTGGATTGGGAAAAAACTGACAATTAAGCTGTTAGGCAAGGAAGTGCTAAGTTAAGAGTTCATGAAAGGAATATAATTTTAAGCTTTCAATTCCCACATCCACATTTGCATCTGTTCTAATTTTGTCAGTTGTTTCATTTAATAAGTAAAATAAAACTAAATAAAACCATACCATAACTAACATTTCTTCCATTCATAGGTAATTGGGCAGATACTTTCAGGTATTTGAAAAGTTCATCGTGTTCTCTGAAAACTGGCAGTCTGAAAAAAGGTATCACACCTACGGCACACCACTGAAATTTAAGTGCTCTTTCTGGCCTCCATTCTCATTAAACTGCTCAGTGTGTGCTCTCTGTTGGATGGCAACTTTACAACTTTGAATTAAGTCATGTGGAGCTCACTAGGCACAACATCCTGAAAAAAAAAATAGTCTCATTTGTTGGAAATCATGAATGACATTGACAGCATCATTGTTTCAATTCTTATTTCAGCTAGATTGGAATCTCTTTGCTTGCTTTCAGACGTGATGTGCAGTACTATCTGAAAATGAATAATCAAAGCAAGTATATTTGACACAGAATTAAAAGGGATTGAATTCTAGAACTGGAGGCACTGTAACTTATTTGCAATGCTTAAAGCTCATCAATTAACATAAGAATTATAAAAATGTTGTCTAGAAATGACTCCCTGAGACATATACATAAACTAACTAGCACCTTAAGTCTAAAACTATAGCCTAGTTGTGTTTGATATGTTGTGCACCAGGCAGATTTTTGTTGTGTTGTAGTGCTGGGGTAGAGGAATTCTGCGCAACTCTATGCTTTTCACCAAGAAAAGGAAACTTTTGCATTGCACTGCAGTTGCTTCTCTCTTTACAGCAAGAGGCATCTACCTTGACTGAAAAAGAAACAGTAGAATGAGCATGCTATATATTTCTAAATGGAAAGATTTCGGTCTTTTACAAAACAGAAGTGTTCTGACACTTTTAAAACACTGCTTGAAGTTGCTGGAGTAGCTTTTATTAACACAGAGCTCATAAGATCAAACCATGTTTTAACCATGTTGGAGCTATAGCTCTTCTGCCTTCTACCTTCAATGTGGTCGTTTTGTGCAATGTAGATGGGACTTTAAAGGGATGTCAAAATGTCATTAATCACAGAGGGTAAGGAAAGGAGGTCAGAAATAGAAAGAGAATAGCAAGAAAGCAGAATGAGTGACAGAAAAGAGAAAAAATATTATCTAGTACAGAACTGCAGGGCATCCACTTGTTTTCTTCTGAACAAATTGCCTAATTTTGCTATAAGCACAGGGCACAGATTCCAGAGAATTAGAGAAATCTAACTAAAGAAATCTAAGTAAGTGGCACATATTTTTTCCAGAAGGTCTCCAGCTCTCCCGCAAATCTTTCCTCACATGTATAGCCCAAAGTTTTAATTATAAAGAAGTGTAACAACTGATAGCCATGGGAGTGAGTTCATATCGAGTTCAGATTCACTGACCATTTCCATGAAGCTGTGCTCTGAAGCTTAAGTTTGCAATCCACTTGCTGTTGTGACCTCTCAAAGTCCACATTTAAAGAGATCCTATCCAAACATTCTGGTCAGAACAGACCCCTGGAGGCACTGGAAATCTATTAACTACCATCATTCCCTAGCTCTGCTTTTTGACCTTAGACACTTTTTTTTTTTTTTCCTCTGTATCTGCTAGGTGGGTGAAGTTTAGCCCTTCACTTCTCTCATATTTCCTGAGAACTGCAGAAGAATTTGAAAAACAGAAAGAATAGAATAGGCAATCTTGGACTCTGATTTGTACTGTTTTTTAATATGCTTTATGCATAACTCTTCAATGTAAAATGAACAGATAGTCCTTCGATCTCAGGCTCTACTCCTAAAATATTCCCTTCTAGTAAATTTTGTTGTTTGATTTCATTTTTCACGTGGTTACAATGACAATTAATATAGACAAAAACTTCCCCTTAATAGCCTGTGATTAGGATATTCTCCTGGAAAGTGGAAGTTTATGGTTTTAATTCCTTCCATCAGTGGAGATCAGAAACATATTTTAACATACACAAAGCTTGGATCTCTCTAAGCATGCTTCTCCAAACATACCTAGGTAAATATTTCTCACTTCAGGCTGGGGAACATCTGCATCTTGTGGGATAGCACTGAGGCATCTAAGAAATGTTTCAGTACAGCTTGATTTGGGCTCCTGATGGTAGGATAATTGGATGAGTCAATTGAAGTAGGGCCTTAAATTGATCTATACTGATAGGTTATGTGATAAAACTTTGGCCTACAAGCCCTCAGAGACAACGGTAGGTGGGAGGACTTGAATAATACCTTACCTTCGGTTGATGCTAGGCCCATCGCAGAAGAGAACACCAGCCTATCATGGCTCATCTACACTAGTGAGGAGAAAGAAGGGGAGCACAGAGACACAACACTGGCTTAGGGGAAAGGATGCTCTGAGCTCCTCTGACATTGTCCTGGAAGAGCATCAGCACTGGCGTTCAGGTGTGAAACCCACCATGTTGAGACAACAGGAGCAGCTCTCCAAGCATCTTTCAAAGAGGGGTCATTGCCTGGAATTTTAGGGCACATTGGGGGATGCATTTCACATTGTACAAGACTTATTATGGGATGTTTATGGGAGGAACCACAGGTGGGAAAGGGAGGGATCAAAGTGGACTGGGGAGGAGAAAGCATGAGAAACTAGAAGGAAAAGGGAATAAATGAGGCTAGTCATGTACAAACAGGTCCTGGCGAGTACAATAGGCCATGCCCTGGGTGGGCCTGATCAGCACTGTCTGTCCTATTTTCTTATTAAATCCTATTCTTAACTACTTTCCTAGTGAAGTGACTATCTATCCTCAGACTGCAAATGTGCATGTAGGTCTGAGTGCTGGCAGCAGAGGTGGGATGGCAGGTCAGAGGACCTGTGTGCCCTTGGAGTCTGGGGCACGTGAGGGTGTGTAGATTAGTGGGTGATGGGCAGTGAGTGCTAAGCTTGTCTCACTGATACATAGGTGATGTGAGTAGGGGGTCTGGTTTGTGCGTGTCTCTAAAGGGAGACCCCAGATGGTTACTGGGGGCGGCCAGGGGAGTCCCCCGGAGACTGTGGGGCATGAGGGGCAATTGGGAGACCCTCTTGCATGTGTGTGTTCATGAGCGAAGGATCTGTACCAGCAGGTGTAGTGAAGATGCAGCCCCGGGGGCTCATATGTCCACTGCCAGCTACTGGATGGACCAGGTGTCTAGTCCCAGCTGCCAGAGTGTTCTCTCTTGCACATACTATATATATATATATATGTACATATATATATATATATATACACACACCATTAATGGGCCTTCTTTCCATCTTAGGGAGGATGATGTCATTGGTGCTGTGTTTCTGTAAGTTCTGTGTGTGTCTATCTATGCTGATTTGTGTATATATGTATATATGTGTGTGTATTTATGTACATATGTATTGTACATGCGTGCTGGTGTGTGCCTACTGGGAATATACACTCAGCCTTGCTATTGGTTGGATCTGGAGGTCTGGAGTGGTAGCTGCATCTTCAGGTAGCAGCTGAGTTCAGCCTTCCTCACCATAACCAGTCTTACCGTGGTTCCTAGGTACCGTGCACACTTACTGCAACCACTTAGGAAAAAGTATGTAAAACAGTTTTTTTTATATATATATTAAAGGAAATTATTTTCAGAAAAATATAAATTGGTCACTGGAAAATAATTTTAGGCACTTAATAAATATTTCAGGGGGGAAAAATGCTAGGAGGGAATAAAGATGGCATTTTTTCACATTTAAGCTTTAATTATTCAATATGCTATATTCTGATCTTTCAGATATTGTAATATCTGAAAGCCAAATGCTAAGAGTCAGATTGTGCAGCATCTCCTTGAAATTGTTCTGAACTGAACAAAATTTGGCATTAAAATATTTTTAACTTGGATTTTTTAAATTCTCTAATACTATAAAGGAAAGGCTATATTTAGAATTTAAACATCAATCAATTCAGTTTCTGTTTCAATCTGAATTAGAAACTTGATATTGGGAACTAAGAAAAAATAGAAAAGCAAAAAGGAGTTTGTCTGTTTGAAAATTGAAAAAGCACATGGAGATTTGGTTTGTATAGTATGGACTCTAAAAAATAATTGTACTGCATATTGTATGTAGTCAGACTCGCAGGGGTATGCCCTTTCTTCTTCTATTTTCTCTTCTGCATAGGTGGCCTAAACTGTGACAGTGAATTTACTTGTGATTTAAATTTTAAATTACATTACAGGAAGTGAAAGGCCTTTGCTTATCAACATTATTTTACACCATGACAGTTTTTTTCCAATATTCAGCATGTCAGATATACTAATGTTAGGAAAACAGTTTAGTCCTTTCTTCACTTATATTTTCTGCTTTACTTTTAGAAGCTAATTTCAATTAGGGAAGATCAACTATTTTCCCTGGAGAATATTATCTACATCCAGCAGAAAGAATTCTGTATTAGTGACCAAAATGTCCCTGAAATTATGGTGTTATGACTTTAAGATGTTGCTGAAATTTTTCACTGTGCTAATTAATGAAAGAAATTAAGAACATTGTTTCTGAAATATTAATTACATACACTTTGCAAGGACACTCCGAAGAAGGTTAGCCCATGCTTCGACTTTCTCACAGAATTTCAATATTTATTTATAGAAGATTGACTTCTAAATATAATCCATCTAAAAATAAGACACAAAATAGTATGGATTTTTAGGTAATATTGGGCTGAAAGTAAGGAATGATTCACTGAAAATTCAAATGATTGAAAGAAAGAATCAGTCCTTTCAGTTTTTATTGCTTTTCAGATAAGCATTATACAAAAGAACTACTTAGCTCTGAGGTATTCCAATAACACTAAATAATACTACACCTTTGTAGTCAATGTCACATAAGGTGGATCAGTATATGACTGAGGACTGTGTATAGGTAAAGATATATCAAAGTGGAAGTCTACTTAATAGCTTTTAGTTTAGAGCTCAGGCTCCTATCCCTTTATTAGAGTATGTCATCCTTCATGGTCCATGCAAGCCTTAAACCGTTATTAAACCATTAAACCACCATCCTTATTCCACTAATTTCAGTGCAGTTGCTTTTACGTTTTGGTTTGCTTTCCTTTTTCATTTTGTTTTGCTTTGTGTATGCATCCTTTATGGGTGAATGAAAACACAGCTGAGACTTCAGTGCCCGTTTGTTACATAATTGCTAAAGTGAATAACCTCCTTTTGTCAAAACAGCCTTAATGCTGCAAACATTTCATTTCATTATGTCATCCGTGTAAACCTATGAAATGAGAAGAGTGACACAAACCACTGCTCTATTATGCACAGAAGTTTTTAAAGACTTGCAAAGACCCATTTCATAATGGGTGAATAGTATCATAAATTGACAAAGTGCTGTGGAAGAACAGACACCTTAAATGACTGCTGCATCTACTATTGAGGCACCTTATACTATAATTCACAACTCAGCATTAACCAACTGTGTTCCTTATGCATTGTATGGACATATGAACAGTTTTTTTTGTGAAGTAAAATAGGCCTTGACAGCTACTCTTTGCAAACTATCACCTCACTTTTGTTGATTTCAGCAGAACTGAGAACTGCCAGCTATTAGATTCCTTATTTTTGAGGTAAATTAAATATTTGTGTGAAGCACACAATTGAAGGTTAAGGAATGTGCATTCCTTATTTAGCTGGTCACAATTTATTTATGTGGTCTTATCCACTGTGTTTCAGAAATTCAGAAACGCTCTATGCAGAAATCAGATTTACCCAAAAAAAGCTAAGGTGTTTACTTTAAATCTCACTTCTGCTTAAATTGTGGGTTCATCGGTTTAAGACTTGTTATTCATAAGCCACAGCTTAGATTCTTCTCTAGGTTTGCATACTACCTCTATTGAATTTTTAAAATCCTAATAGAATATAAGAAACAAGGTAAAAAAAAAAAACAGCAAAATTAAGTTTCTATTTCCATGGCATTAAGCAAGAAAAGTGAGAATAGTGTGAGAAAACCTATAAATATAACAGCATTTCTTTCTCCTGGTGTACAGAGAAGGAAGTTTTAGCAAGACAAAGCACATGACCTAGTAGGGTGGATCATGGGAACTGATGTAAGTGACAGATAACTAATTGCCACCACGAAAGAGTTCATTTTACATATTTCACAGCCAGCTCAGTTCGTAATAAAATCCATTGATCTAAAAAAGTATAATTGGACTTGAATGTCTAAATAAGTGTAGCAATGAAAGCAGGATAGTTTTCTAAGTTAAAAAAGGTCAAAAGAATCACTTCTTTAATCAGAGAACTCAAGCTCATATTTTATCTATCTTAAACACATTACTTTTCCTCATTACTTTTCTATATGTTATTATTAAAGTGATTTTTTAGAGAAAATCTAAATGAATCAAGAATAGTTAACAAACATATAGGCTTGAGGAAGTTATTCCAAACTTAAAAGAGAAAACAAACAAACAAAGTACATAAAAAGAGTGCTGAGCTGGAAAAGAAATGCTTGGATTTACCCAAAAGAGATTAAATTTTAGCCAGTTGTGTTTTGACACGAGGTTTAGATAATTAGGATAAAATTTCATTCTGACATTGTTCAAAGAGTGAATGATGAAGGCAAAAAGATTTTGTGGAAAATGGGTTCAGAAACCGCATTATCATTATCAATCTTGCTAAAAATACTTTTTAACCTAACATGGACTGGGAATTCCACTTACTTGTCAGTCTTAAAGAACGTGAACCACACAACTTGATCAGAAAGACACACAAATCACTAGACTAGGGATAAAGAACACTTTCCTTCCTTGGAGTTGTTAACTCTGAAAAAGAGAATTTAAGATTCATAGGACAAGAGAGAAGGACTTTCTAACATTTCTAGTCTAAAGGGTAATTCTTAAAAAATTGAAAAAAATACTGTTTATATTTAACATCTTCAGTTTTAGCTTACTTTCATAAGGAAATGAGATTTGTTTGACTGTGTTATCTGTCAGTCTCTGTAGAATAACTTCTGAGCCTACTGGCAAGTTTATATCCTGTTCGTCATGGAAATAAAAATCTAAAGGATAAAATGTTTCTATGTCTATCTGGATAGAGAAAGAAAAATGAAATTAATGCCCTTACGGTAGTATGAGACCAACAATGATTTGTTTGATTTGACTATATGTTATATATATGATATATATAACTATATATACGAGCACATATACCTGTTGACAAGAGCACACAGCCATAGCTCAAAATCTGTCACATCACAGATTCATTTTCAGTCTAGGAAACATGAGATCAAGATATAGGTACTGCCAGGGCCAAAAATCATGGAGCATGAGAGAGAACCAGAAATACCCGTAATGAGAGATGGCCCAGAACAGGAAAACCGGTGCTATTGCAGTAGAAGGCATAGAGATGAAGGATGCTATTACATTGGAAAGTAGGCTTCATTAATTACACTGTATATGGAAGGGGTTTTTAAGAAATAATGTTAATTGCTTCCTAAGGATTAATATGTTTAAGGAAAACATAACAATTTTCTACAGTTCTCAAAATAGAATAAGGCAATATCTTATGCAGTCTTGCATTTTTATTGTGCCGGCTCAGCAGGAAGGTGGTTTGTAGAAGTATTTCGTGTTTGCTGAAAATGAAATAAGTTCAAAAGGGCAATTAGATTTGTTGCTGAAGCCTATTTCTCACCAAGCACTTATGACCCATAAATTAAGAAAATTGCAGGTACATTACTTCCTATTAATTTAATGAAAAATATAAAAAGTGTAGGTGCATGTTACTTTGCCTGAGTTCTTTAGGACTTTGTTCCTAATTCTTTAAAGAATATTTTGTTTATCTATAATATTCCTAATACATGTGCATATATACTCACAATGTTAATGTTTTTAGCTGTCTCCTGCATAGTAAATTACTTGTTATTTTCACATCAGGCAAGGGGCCAATGATTTTATCAGGTGCTGGTATTGAGTGCATAGTTAGCTCAGCAAGCACAGCACAGACAACATGTTGCTGCACATCATTAACTAATGGTGAAATAAAGTGCCGCATACACACTTAACTGGCATGATACAGGTGTTCAAGAGGACTTCTATCTCTAGTCATGGCAGAATAACTATATACAAGGGAATGAAACAGATTTGTGTATGTGTGAAATATATCTATGCAGGATGCTAAAAATAAAAATAAACCCTAAGGAGCATGGAATAACCCAACTGATTTACTCTCACTTTAGATATAATTAGGTATAATACTTGCTTTAGGTATAATACCTGTTTAGGTAAACAATCACTCACAGTTCCTGAACTAGGCCGAAAACTCAGAGAAAGGTTAAAAAATATTAACTTTATGGATCCTACCCCAATTCTGCATGCAGCCTGTTTAGATGATGCTATACTTTTAACAGGTTAGCTATTATATCCATTACTGTTGGATATTAAAACTGTGATGTTTGTTTCATATGGTGGGGAAAAATACTAAGTAAACCAGTATCAGTATCCGATCAAAATTTTTGGTTTACGGGTTAGCAATTCCTCTGTCATGAAGTAAAGCAGATGGTCAGATTTTGGCATCCTGAGATAGCATTTGTTCTTATTGAAAAGAAAACATATATTTTCCTTCCAAACTGAAATTGTTTTCTCCATACGTCAAATTTGCCACTCAGTATTGAAATAGTATCCATAGAGATTAATGAATAACACTGTGGAGAAGATTTACTTTCTCTAAATAGCAGTATATAGAATCATAGAATCATAGAATCATAGAATGTTCAAGGTTGGAAGGGACCTCTAGAGATCATCTAGTCCAACCCCCCTGCACAAGCAGGGTCACCTAGAGCACGTGGCACAGGACTGCATCCAAGCGGGTTTTGAAGATCTCCAGAGAAGGAGACTCCACAACCTCTCTGGGCAGCCTGTTCCAGTGCTCTGTCACCCTCACTGTTAAAAAATTTTTCCTTAAGTTCCTGTGGAACTTTTGGTGCTTCAGTTTGTGGCCATTACCTCTAGATCTGTCGGTGGCCACCAGTAAAAAGAGGCCAGCACCATCCTCCTCACTGCCTCCCTTGAGGTACCTCTAGACACTGATTAGATCCCCTCTCAGCCTTCTCTTCTCCAGGCTGAACAGGCCCAGCTCTCTCAGCCTCTCCTCATAGGGCAGATGTTCCAGGCCCCTGATCATCCTTGTAGCCCTGCGCTGGACTCTCTCCAGCAGCTCCACATCCCTCTTGTACTGTGGAGCCCAGAACTGGACACAATACTCCAGATGTGGCCTTCTTCCTCTGAATGAGACTTATTTTGACTCTCACATTTGAAATTTTGCTAGAAAAGTCTCTTATATATCTTACCTTAATGTGAACAAAAAGGTGAAAGTTTACTGTTATCTGAGTGTCTATCAAACTATAGAACATTTTCAAAAGGAAATGCAGATACATTAGTACAAACTAATTCTTAACTATTTCTGTACTTGAACCGTGTGTATGGGAAGAGGTATGTGTCGCTTTATTCAAGATGTATATCTCTTTATTCAAGAATGCATGCAGGTTTTAAATTAACAATCTGTGGATCTGGGAAAAAGGATAAGACAGTGATGGAAATGTATTTGTATTCTCATAAAGTATTAAATGATCTGTCATCATTAATAGCCACAAGAACGGGCTGGCAACTCAGGCAGAATAAATAAGAAAAGAGCATGACAGCCTATAGCTGCCTAATGAAGCCGAGACATTAAAGATATTCAATCATAATGTTTTACCAGTATTTTACGGGTATTTTACCAGTACACCTGGACTCTCTTTATTAAAAAAGTATTTATCTAATGATGCATAGCAAGGTATTAGTAGTTTAAGATGGTTTTCCTGATAGAAGGTGAGTTGCAAAAGAGCAGAGGAGAAATAATGCTGTATTTCACAGTGCAGCAATGCCTCTGAGTACTGGTACTGCAAATTTTTATGTATGCATTCAGCTCTGTGCATATGAGTAGGCTCCACTGAATTTTACATATGACTGTTTATGAGAAAAAAAAATACTGGTGAGCTTAAAATAACTAAGACTGATTTGTGACTGTGTGTAATCAATCCATATAGATTCCAAAATCTGTAGGATCTAGTCCACAGGTACAGACATCCAGTACAAAGTTTGTTGTCTTCTGTGAAGATACTTTCATGTGCTTCAGAAGGACTAAATAGAAATAAATTCAAACAAACTAAGAATGGCTTGTGAATGTTCCATGCAAAAAGAAGGAGGGAAATTAATTCTGAGAATGATTCAAATTACTCAGCTCAACCACACTCGAGGAAATTGGTAGTCAAAATAATTGATTATAATTCTGTGTTTTTTAACAGAAAAATATATACTCTACATATATTGCTGATCAGAATTTCGTTATTTGGATGCAGAAGGAAATTCTGGTATTGTGTGATTCTCCTGAGAAGATAACAGAGAAACCTGACAAGTAGCAGTAATGGGATTTTTTTCTGATGCTTGCACAAGCATAGTGTTGATAGAGGTGAGGAAAATCATCTTTATATAAAAAGGAAATTTGTATTCAGAGAAAATGATATCTTTGAAACTCTTAAATATAATTTTTTTTTGTAAGTTAAGAAGTAGATGAAAAGGAAAAAAATGGCAATGATTATACATTTATTTTATTAAAATTTCTCAATTTTTTGTGTTAAATATAATGTTACAGGGTGTAGTTGCTCTTAAATCTGAGATAGTGACTGTGCAAGTGAGAGAAAGTTATTTCCAAATTGCACAAGTTTTTGCATGCATACATACAGTCAAAGGATGAATGAAATGTTCAGAAGAACTCTTCTAAATTATGTTTAAAAATACTTGTTTGTAGATGGTAGGTCAAAATATATAAATTCATGGTGGTATATCATTATCCCTATGTTCTACAAAGATAGGGCGACTCTGTGCTCATGCCTAAGAGGAAAGAACTGATTGGTGGTTTAGTTTTTGGAATTCTGTGGATCACATTCAAAGTCTCTGGACTTGTTTTGTCATTGTACCAGCAAGCAACAGAGATTTCCTTGTCACTAAAATTAATCTTTAATCTTGAGGAGGGACACAGCCTCTGCCACCCTCACCACCACTTTCAGCTTGCAGTGTCGGCCACTCCACCCAGTTTGGTATCATCCGCAAACTTGCTGAGGGTGCACTCTGTCCACTTGTCCAAGTCATTGATGAACAAGTTGAACAGAACTGGGCCCAGTACTGACCTCTGTGGGACACCAGTGCCCACAGGCCTCCAACTAGACTTGGTCCCATTTATCACTACCCTCTGGGCTCTGCCATCCAGCCTGTCCTCAATCCACTTCACTGTCCACTCATCCACTCCACACTTCCGGAGCTTTCCTATGAGGATATTATGGGTGACTGTGCTGAAAGCCTTGCTGAAATCAAGGTAGACAACATCCACAGCTCTCCCATCGTCCATCCAGCCAGTCACCTCATTGCAGAAGGCTATCAGACTGGTTAAATACGACTTTCCCCTGGTGAATCCATGCTGACTACTCCTGATCACCTTCTTTTCCTTCACATACCTAGAGATGGTCTCTAGGATGAGCTGCTCCATCACCTTTCCAGGGATGGAAGTGAGGCTGACTGGCCTGTAGTTTTGCAGGTCCTCTCTCTTGCCTTTTTTGAAGACCGGAGTGACGCTAGTTTCTTCCAGTCCTCTGGCACCTTCCCCGCCCCCCATGACCTCTCAAAGATGATGAAGAGTGGCTGAGTGATAACCTGCGCCAGTTCCCTCAGCACTCTTGGGTTCATCCCATCTGGGTGCATAGTCCAGTTTGCCTAAATAATCCCTAACCCAATCCTCCTTGACCAGTGGAAAGTCCTGCTCTCCCCTGGTTCTCTCTTGTCTCCAGGCTCTGTAATTCACGGGGTTAGCCTTACCAGTAAAGACAGAAGCAAAGAAGTCATTTACTAACTGCCTTCTCTGCATCCTCTGTCACCAAGGCACCCTCCCCATTCAGCAGTGGACTAATATTTTCCCTAGTCTTCCTCTTGCTGCTGATGCATTTATAGAAGCCCTTCCTGTTCTGACATCTCTTGCAAACTCTAATTCCAAACAGGCCTTGGCCTTCCTCATTGCATCCCTGTATTCTGTGGCAATGTTTCTATATTCTTCTCATGTGGCCTGGCCCTTCTTCCACATTATGTATGCACTCTTTTTCTCATTAACTTTACCCGACAGCTCCTCGCCCATCCATGCAGGTTTCCTGCTCCGCCTTGCTCTACTTATTTCTTATAGAAATGCACTGATCCTGAGCTTGGAGAAAGTGATGTTGAATAGTTTAGTTTGAATATTAGCCAACTCTCTTGGACCCCCTTTACTTAGTACAAAGTGTAGTGCAATTTACAACCCTGGAGTACATATTTTTGTATTTCCTGTAACTAACTGCTAAAGTTTGGGAGAAAAAGACACTTTAAAACTGAAGAAAAAAATCAAATATATTTGAAAAGGAAAATACATGCTAATGCTACATCACTATTTGTTTTGTTCTTCTAGAATTTATGCCTTTAAGAGTTAAGAGATATTGGATTTAGAGTCTAGTATCACATCTCAAGTGGGTCTTTATATCCTGCTACAATACTACGATTAGTCATAATAATTTCCTCATATTTAATATGATGTAAATTCTTAATAATGAATGTATATTACATGTGTGACCCAGCATATCCCTATCAACAGAGTTAATGTATGAGGCAAAAATTATAATGCCATTACATTCAAAAGTAGTCTAATTAAGAATCTAAATGCAAGGAGAAGAAATCTCTTATTACATTTGGAAATTAAATGAGATATTCAATCAATTAATAAGGAATATAAGGAACATTTATTTTCTTTTTAATGTTGATATTTCTACTTTTCTTCATGAATGAACCTATTGTTTTTTGTACATTATTTATCCTTATCGAGGTTCTTGGTTGGTTTTGTTCTGCATGTATTGTGCTAGTCTTAATGTCTTTCTTGGGAAATATCATTGTGCGTCACTTACGTGTATCAAAAACCTGCTGATTCAGCTATTACTTGCCAGTTCCCCAAAGCACAAAATGCGTAAGACATACTGGAATTAGTCCAGTGAAGTGCCACCAAGAGGACTAGGAGAGGCAGAGACAGCCAGGATCATACAGCCTCATAAAAGCAAAGGCAAGAGGGACATCTTATTGCTGTTGACAACAGGCTGGCAGGAAAATGTAGAAAATATGGAGGCAGATTCTTCTTGGAGGTATGTGCATGAAAGGACAGGAGGCAAGAGACACATGTTGAAACAAAGGAATTTCTAGTTAGGCACAAGGAAAAATTTTCACAAGGAGGATAATCAGTGAAACATTGGAACATGTTGCCCAAGGAGAGTGTGAAATTTGTATATCTGACATTATTCAAAATTTACTGTATAAGATCCTGAGCAATTTGATTTAAGCTGGGGCTTCTTTGAAATCCCCTCCAAAGTAAGATACTCCATGAAATCAAAAAACATTTCTACTATTTTTTCTTATCTTTAAATTTCAGAAAAGGAACTAACAAAAGAGTGGGAAATTGTTCATCTACTGAGCAGAGGATTTGACATCCGCACACAACTGGCTGCCTGTGTTTTGCCCTGCTGTAGTCTGTTCTATTTATTCTGCTCAGAAGAGTGGCACAGCCTGTCCCACATTCTGCTGCAAAATTTAAAATCTTTGTGTGTCTCAGTACCGAATTTATCATGACTATATTTACACAAATGAAGACTTCAGAAGCAAAAAAAGGCAATCTTTTCATTCACCTATCTTAGTCTAGCTCTGAGATGTCCTTTAATTTGTTATTTAAATTTTACCATTATTGTCTGTTTCAGTGCAATTCATTCTCTCTATCTAGCGTATTTTATCTTCCTCCCATTTTCTTTTCTATTTCATTCTATACGTACGCCTTTTCACACTAGCTAAGTCCTTTTCCTCTTCTCCATTTTGTTTCTCAATTTTAAAGTAGTTCTGCAATGGCATCATTTCATGATTTTATGCTGGCTTTGTCTTAGTTTCTTGCAGCTTAGCTACATTTTACTATGTACTTTTATGGTTAGTTTGCTGTCATCCTTTTACCACTACTATAGAGATTTGGTATGTATTATCTAAGCCAATGTGCAGAACTTTTACATTTTATGCCTCCCCTTCTTCCACTGTTTCCATTTTGTTGCAGTTGAGAGAAACACCTGTGTAAATATTAAAATATTTGCTACAACACAGAAAGAGCACTTGCACTGGACTTATTTCATTAGAAGCTTCACACACACACACACACACACACACACGAGTTCTGAATCTGCCATGCAACTTGTGTAAGTAAGGCTCCTGCCTTTTGAATACATAGATGCGGATCACTGTATATGGAGGCCTTTCAGTTGTCAGCAGCCCACAAGTCACAAGTATAGCTTAAATAGACCAATGTCTTCAACGTGTTTGATACTGTCCAGCCTTTTATGCAAGTGTGCACTGCAGAGAAATATTTTAACATCTCTCATACCACGTTTCCCCATGCCTTATCTCTAATCGCTCATCATGTTGCAGGAACACCACAATATCTGTAGTGTGAAGCAAAATAACAAAAATAACAAAAAACAAATTAAAGAAACAAAACCAGGTCCAAGACAGCAATTACTGATCATTTTAATAGACTGAAGAATTTTATACTCCAATTCTTAACCTATTGCATGTTTTTAATTTGACATTTTTTTCAATTTTTTTCCTTCATCTTATGTGAAACATAGATGTTTCTGTGTATGTTGTACACCAAATAGAAATGTAGGGTTTTTTTTTTTTTTTTTTTTTTTCTGCAGCTGAATGTTTGCCTTTTACAACACTTATTGTAGCATCCTTGATGTTCCTGTTATCCTTTAAGGTAAAAGCAAACAGGGAAAGAACAAATTCAGGATTTTCTGTAAAATCATTACAGGAAGTTTGTACTATAGAAAGGGAAAAATATGATCTCATATAATTCAGCAAATAACAAAAAATAAGGGAAAAAAGTACACTTGATGAAATATATAATCAACAATGCATAAGAATGAATTATTGTATCATCTGGTTAATAAGATCCCCCTGCTGTGACAGTCCTCCTTGTTGTGAGTCCCCAAGAAAACTGCAATGATTATGTGAATTGCCAGTAATATTTGAGATAGCTTTCCCATGTTGGTAGTAATAAAACATGATTTTTTTTATGTTTGCTTGCATACACTTTTAGACGGTTCATCAAAGGAGAGTAGCAGAGCCGAAAAATAATGTTCTGGGAAATTTATATATATACATATATTTAATATATACATTTATAATTGAATTTATTATATTTTATTATTAAATATACACATATAGGAACATGATTATATATACACATATATTTAATATAAATTTAATCACAGAGAAAATACCAGCTAATTCTTTCATCTCTGTGGTTTTTCTAGAAGTCGAAGGTGATGTCATGCAGGTGGGCAGCATGGGACATGTAGTTCAGATAGATAGGACAGTTATGGGGGGCAGGAAGAAGGCAGGAAGCGCATACACCACATTTGCCGTAGGACTCAACTGTGGTTCCTGACTGAAAAACACAAATAACTGTAAGCTCTTGCAGTGAAAGAAACTGTCACAGAATGAAAAGCAAAGTCATACAGCACAGACTTAAGAATGTTTTGATCATGTTTGCATTCAAAGATGCCTAAATAGTCTGCACAGCTGTTTTTTCTTTTTCTTTTTTTTTTTTTTCAGCCACTGGATTATCTGACATGCAGCAATGATTAGAACTAAGCTAATCGTAATTGAAATTTATGTACTTCTATAAAGCAAACTGGTAAGCTGTCTTGAAAATCAGGCAATTATGAAATCACCCAAAGACACGCTATAATATTTTTTTAATATACCATTAAAAACTACCCTGCCCTCTTTAAACCAAATGATTGTTCACCTTAGCTATTGGTTCTCCAAAGACACTCTGCTTCTCCGAGTTTCCCTGTCTGCGTATTTGATGAGGGGGGCTGATGGGTCTCGGCATAGGTTACTGTGTTCAGTGATGTGCATGTCGTAAATGCTCATCTCAACATGGAAATCAAACTCATTTTTCACTGTCACTCTTTCCACTCTGTGCTCTAACCCCCTGAAAGCATCTCCCCCCGCTGCAACTCACACCAGCCACTCACATTGTAATTATCTGAACAGCCAAGAGCCCAGTGATTTATTGGCTTTATTCTAGCTAGGATAAAATGTAAATCTGGATAATAGCTGTCATTTTCAGGTTCAGAGCTGGGAATGTGAGATAGAGATTGATTTTTAACTGTCCATTTCCTTAGCTCAGAACATTATGCAGTGTTTCATTTTGGCTTGTGCTGAATGTCTGTCACAGCAGACACAACATCGGACCAAATCAGGGTGTCTGGGCCCTTCTAAGACTGTTTTGTTCTGGCACCTCCTAGAATTTATCAAGACCAATTTTCATTTAGGACTGAATGTTCTCAAGATTAGAAAACACTTAATAGCCTTTGTGCTTCTCCTCCACATAACCACTGAAAATTTGAAAGGGCAACAAGTAGATGATAGCATTGGTCTACAGAAATTAAAAAGCTAGGAATATTAATACAGCTGATTGAAATCGGTATTTGTTTTATATTTAAGTTGGTTTACACATGGTAACCTTCCGGCTATAGGGCGAAAATCCTTCTATTTTACTACATATTAAAAAGGCTTGATAATGCCATGCAGGTTTATTTTCTATTTATACTGTTACTGTTGAGTACAGAGGATTATGGCTAGACATGATTTCTTTTCAGTAGTGTATTATCCAAATTGGATTTCGTATAAATGGTAGACAGCATGAAAGCGGGAAGATGAAATAACTGTGAATACACTGTGTTATATTGATATCACTGATCCTTTCTGTATGAGATGTGCTAGCTAATGAACTCTTTGCATTTGCCTCTCTGAGGCAAACTCGATGGAGGGGAGTAATAATGCTTCTTTAGAAAGACACATTATGAGCAATAAAGCAAATACTGCTAGAATAGCATAGATTATTTGTGCTCAAGGATTTCTTCATGCTCTTTGGGAAGTTCATATTCTGCTTGAATTAGAATGCAGATTGAGTTTAAATCTTCCAAAGGTGTACCCTGATACTAGGGCAACTGTATCTCTATGTATTTTATTTTGTTAAAACTTTTATGGAAATAATGAGAAACTAACCTGGTACAACAATGCTGATTGATAGACTAGAGAAAAAAAAAGTGTGCAAATGCTCAAATTCTATGGTTTGCTGTGAAAATACAAAGAAGTGAAGATATTCTGTTTTCTTTTGATTCAAAGAAACAGAATGAGGAGGAAGACAACAGATTTAGATGACAGTGAAAGAAATTAGAGAAACAGCCTACATCTCCAAACACAAATGCATTTTGCGTCAGTTATTAACAGAGAAAAAGAATTATGAAAATGGTCTTCAGAGAATGCAGACATGAGATCTTTTTTGTAGATAATAAAAAACTTTTATTCTTTCCTAAATATTTTTAAACAGATTGTAGTCTTTACATAAAAATGCAATATCTGCACATATTTTATATAAGGAACAAAGCATAACATATGTACAATATAGGATGAAATAAAAAAAAAAACAGCAAATCAGAGTAAATAAATAACCTATTTAACAGAATTTGCCTGTAATTGACAAGATTTCATTTTTCACAGTCCAAGCTCCTTCAAGTCTCCCTAGCGATATGCAAAATGCACATGAACAGTTGAGATCTATTAAACCCTTCTTTTAATTAAAATTACCTATCTCCAGTTTGCATTATGCAATGAAACAACTCCTGACAAAAAGTCTGTGCAGTCAGTGCTCATCTGGGTGTTACCAGTTCTTTGAAAAAAATATATATGCTTTAATTACAAATAATATTTCCCTAAGCTTGCAAAATAAAAGTATATTTTACACAGAGGCACAGGAAGCTTTTTTCTCCAGGTAAGAATTCATTTAGTTTATCTTCACTGTAGTTAGAGTTAGTTTAATAATATTAAAGTTGATAATGTTAGGCTAATAATTCAGAAAACATTTAAATTCTTTGTTTTGTTTCCTTTTCAAGCTGCATAGTTCCTGGTTATGATAAAGGCATGAATAAGATAATATGAAACCTTTCAAATATTTGTATCATTGTCTAACATAAGGATTATTTCCTTCTTCAATCTTACTGTTAACATCAAATATTGGAGTTCAAGTGCCACCTCTCTATGGTCTCATTAAAACCTGCAAAGCAAATAATAATAAAAAATGTTTTATCATCTTCTTCCTTCTTCTTCTTCCTTCTTCTTCTTCTTCTTCTTCTTCTTCTCCTTCTCCTTCTCCTTCTCCTTCTCCTTCTCCTTCTTCTTCTTCTTCTTCTTCTTCTTCTTCTTCTTCCTCTTTTCAAAAAAATATGGAAATAATTGGACTGGGGTCTTTCACTATATTTTTCCTCAATCTTCTACCTCAGGATAAGATGTGCTACACTAAAACATTCCTTACCTGCTCTTTTAGATCTTTGAAAGGCATGATACATCTGTTTTTCTAGATCTTAATTACAATGTGAGAAAACAAATAAAGCAGCACTATTATTATTTTCATGAATTCACATTTTTCAGTACCAAAGTTTTCAAATCATTTTAAAAATCTTGTATGTAATATCCAGAATGCAATCTGTAAAGTTTTAGAACATAGATACTTGTATTAATTATTTTATTCTCCACTTGGTATTAGAAGTAATTAATTTGAGGTTAGTAGGTAGAGCAATAAGTATTGCTTAAATGTCATGTCATGATTCCACAGAAACATAAAGTCCAATCATGAAGTCCAAAGTCACAGAAGAAAATTAATAATGTTTTTTTCACCATTGACCAAGCGTGCTTTAACAAGTTTTAGTAACAGCTTATTGATCCATATACAAATTCAGTAGGTTATAGATACATTTGAATTTGGTACTTTTTTAAGGCTTGAGGATGATGGTGCTTGCTGCAGTTATGTATGTCTTTATCAGAAGTCCTTAGCGCTAAAGATGTTTTTTGTTTGTTAGCTCATGATTCATGTTGCTCTCTCTTCATTGTCTACAGAAAAATTGAGAAATAATTGCTTTTCCTGCAAAGAGTTTTGTTTGCTTTGATTGCTTGTTTTTAGAAGTTCATTGCGTGAAATATAGTAAGTTCCTAGTCATGTAGGGGGATATGATTGTTTAGCCCTTTGTAATTGTGGAATAATTGTGGAAGAATGTACTGGAGATGGAAATTTCTGTAATCTGTAGAGTCGTAAAAATCTCCTGTGAGAAGCAGAGGCCAGACCTTGGGAAAGAAGATGTTTGCCTGCCTAGGCTGAGCGATAAGGAGCAGGGATGCAGCTGCTCAGCCCGGTTCACAGGCAGCCCCCCCCGGAAACCTGTTGAAGCCGGCCGCTCGGCTGGGCTTGTAGCCAGCTTAACCGCAGACGTCCTCCAAACTAGTTTTGGAGGCCAAACAACTGGAAATGAGGAAGAGGAGAAGGAAGGCAGGACCCTGGAATTGAGGGCTGGGACCCCTGACTGGTGTGCATGCCTGCACACTCAGGGGGCTGGGAGAGTTGTTCAGCTCGAGGCGGAGTTTGTCCGCCCCCCCCACCGGGCTGCCTCCTGGGTCGGACTGACCCTACGTGCCAGGATGCACTGGGCATAGAGAGGACAGTGCGGAGAGAGCAGCGGGCGGGGAGAAGAAACTCCTGACTCTGAGGCCTGCGCTGTCTCCATGGGAGCCGGTCAGCAACTCTCTGTCTCTGATCTGCCAGCTTGAGAGGATGTTCGGGCCCAGATCGGCAGGTATCACCTTGTGAGTAATTATCCATAGTTTGCTTCTTTTATGTGCTTTCACCTGAATAAATGCTTTATGTAGTCACCTCATTCTGGCATGATTATTGCCGAATACCGAGCCCAGCCGGAACATAATTGGTGACGAGGATGGTATTCGGCAATTAAACAGTGGAACTCACTAGTAGGGTGCATAGCTAGGTGAGGTCGTGCCACTGGATAGAAATTGTGTTTGTGCTCTTTGTATTTGTGGTCTTTATTGTGTATGTGACATGCGGTGGTTCTTTTCTGGGAGAGCTGCAGGCAGCACTGGCGACTGCAGGGAGGCTGCGCCTCCGGGGGAGCGTCCTGAATGGGGGCCAGAACTGTGGAATACTCTGTGGAACCGATGGGAGACCTGCACCCAGGTACCTCCAGAACCATGGACGCAGAAGGACCCCATGGCAGTGTTACAGTATTGGGGTCAGTTTAGGGAGACTGACCGTACTAAGAACTCGGTCCGACTGGAACATGCTGGTCGGATGGGAGGTGCCCTGCTGTGTGCATGTAAGATTTTAGCGGGGCAGTTAAAGGAGGAACAGGAGAGGAATCAGCTCCTCCAAGAGCAATTACAGGCAGTCCGAGCCACCCAGGTGGTGCAGAGGCAGGCTCTGCTGGAGGTCAATGATCAGAGGGAGCTCCTGGAGGAGAAATGTGCTAAATTGGCAACACAGTATGCGATACGAGTGGTAAAGAACAGGAGAGGGAGAAAACCAGGGCAGAAGGGGAGCCGGGTGCGGACTATTATCACTGACCCTGACTGGGACCCAGAAACTTGGGATGGGGATATTTGGGAATCAGACGAGGAAGTCCCTATAATGGAGGAGAAGGGGCCATTGCAGGACAAACCAAAAAGGCAAGCTGCCCCGGTAATACAAAGGAAAGCTGTGCTGACAAGGCCAGGACAAGTGATGCAACAGGATGAACTAACCAATTTTACCCCCAAAGATATTAAGAATCTGCTAGTGAAATATAAAAAAAAACCCGGGGAGAAACCACAGTCCTGGTTGGTAAGATCAATGGAAGAAGGGGCTGATTCGGTGATAATTGACAATGTCGATGCCTCAAGGTTTTGGGGGTTAACTAATGACGTGTATGTACAGTCCGCCCTGCAAAGAGTGGATGGAAGCGGCAAGAGTCTTATTGCTGTGTTAGCCGAGGGTCTCACTTACCGCCACACTAATGACGGCAATTGGCCCCCATCCAGCTCCTCCTGGGTAACTATAAGACAAGCATGCCAGATGCTTAAGGCAGAGGCCATGAATATTGCTATAGAACTGGGAAACCCAGAGCTTTATCTGCAACAGCTGTTGTTACCTGGGATGCGAAATAAGTTGTTGGAGAGATGCCCAGTAGCGTGGAGCCCCTATCTAATTCCAGTTCTGATGTCAGAACAAGGAAATCCTATTGAGAACGTAATTGAAAAGTTGCAACAGATAGGGGACCTTGCAGGATTGGCATTAGAGGTGGATGGAAAAGGTGGCAGTGAGGAAAGAGCTCTGAGTGGGAATACAGGGTCAGAATCTGGGGAGCGAGCTCGGATCTTCCGTCTGCTTTTACAGAAGGGCATTGATAGACGTGAAATTGATGGGAAACCAACAGAAGTATTACGCCAACTAGCACGCCAATATAATGTCTGTGCAGTCCAGGCTGTGAAGCAGCGCTCAGGAATAATGTCCAAGGCTGATAGATCACAGGTGTTGCACCCGTGGGAGGATTTAGAGCAGACAGTGTTAAGATTCAGACCAAAGGAGAAGCTGGAGACAGTTTCTCCCCCTCAGGAGGGGCTCAGACACCCTAAACAAGAATAGGGGCGTGGCCAAGCTCCAGTGTCCGAAGGGTTCCAATGTAACATGGCTCGCCAAGACGATCAATCATTCGTTACACGTGCTATTTATTGTTCGGAACAAAATAGACAAATGATTCGTGCCTTGGTGGACACAGGAGCGGAGGTCACAGTAATGCGCAGGAACCCAAAAAAGTGCAAGGGGGAAGTAATCCCTGTTTCGGGTTTGGGTGACCAGCCTGTCAAGCGAAAACTTGTGACTGACTGCCGTCAAGCCATACACCAGATTCTTGAAGCTGTTGGGGTGTTGCGACCAGGGAAGGTCCAGGTGAGCCAATCAATCAGGGTGCTCAACAATAGAGGGGTGACCAAAGAGTGGATGCCCCTTGCCCTGATGAGAGGGATACCCCATGTGAATCATGCGGTAGCCACCTTGACTGTGGCATGTGAATCTGGGGCGAACTCTAGTCTCTGCCCTGCTAGGGAAGGGTTGGTATTAAACCACAGAGGAATACTTGAATGGGATCCCGGGGGAGGACTTCTCGGAAATTAAGGCAAAAGCCGCCCCCTTCCCTTTAACCCCCCTCCCGGCCGCCTTCCCCTGCGAGTGGACCAGATGTTCCGGGGGGAAGAGGAGCATTGAGAGCTGTACTCTGACTTGTATCCTTACAGGGAGACCAGGAGCATAACTTCAGTATAGAATACAAGAATGAAGTGACAGCCAATCTCCAGTATGAGGGGCACGGAAGGGCCAGTGACCCCATGTAGAGATCATTAGGTGTGCTGCAAGCACTGGGAATTGAACAAAATAATGTGTCCTTTGTTCTTAGTTGCACCCAGACCCAGATGTGGGTGCAGAGTGTTGTTGCAGGTATATTGAGAGATGGAAACAACGGAGTCCTCCCCACGGAGATCTGAAAAAATCATGTGAGACGCGGCTACAGAGAAAGAATGACAGCTTCAACCGTGATGGAGACCTGCAAACTTCACCCATGACCAGGTCCTCCGTGCAGTCATCACCTACATACTGACCGTGGCGAATGTCACCATTGAGAAGGTTTATCTGTGCTCTACCCACCCCCACCCACCCACCCCCGAAGATGGTGCCCTCAAGACAAGCAATGTTTTCCTTTGATACCAAAGAGGGTGTATGCCTTATGGGATCAATCCGCAGAGTAATAGTAAAACCATATTAGCTTATGTAGGGAAAGGATGTGTGTGTTCTAGAACAACATGTAAATACGTGCTATTTAATGAACCTTGCGGTTACACAAGGCACCTTTTCCAGCTTGTAAGCAGGCTGTCCTCTTTGTCAAATCAGGTAAAAATTTGGACGCGTCATTTGGGACGAGATGGAAAAATCCCATGTCCAGACACACAACCAAGGAGGAGCAAGAGCAAAATTCTGCAGGTACTAGAAGACTGAGTAAACTCAGTCGTCTGCGTGAAGAATTTTGATCTTGGTGACAGACTAGATATTTTGAGTCTAAGAGAGGTGTAGGCAGACAGACACCAGATGACCCGCGTCCTTCGGGAACAGGCAATGAGAAGTGCCAAGCTCCCTACTCGGGCGACTGGGCCTGCCTACCACGCGACACAAATATGTGTAAAATGTCTACAGACGATAGGGGGGCCCTCCAAGAGAGGGCCCTCGCTATTCGCACTACACAGCTAGTAGAAAATCCAACGTCGGAAATGAGTCCGTTATTGCCAACGTATCATTTCCCTCTAGCGCCAATAGGGAATCCCAGGATGTCAACATTAGTAGCCGATATTAGGGCTCGCACCTCCCCTGCTAGATGTTTCTAGCCTTTTCTGCCGCAGCATCACTCAAGATGGTTATTCCACTTTCGCAGCGGATAGTTACATCCACTACTTTCGCACAGGATCCCTTCACAAAAATCAAATCTGGCTTGAAGAGCTCATTGGTATTATCTCTGAGATGGGGTTCTATATATATCACCCATCCCAGCTTCCTTGCTTCTTCAGCCAGCACAGCACAGATGTCATTATGCCTTTTAATCTTGGCCTCCTGGACAGCTGGGCAGTAGCCAATTATGTGGGAACAAGATTCTCACTCTGCAGGACACTGCCTACATCCCCTGGGTGTGCCCTTGCCCAGACCACGTGCCAAAAACTCCCGTGTAGGATAGACATTGGCCCGCAACTGGATAGTTGTTATTAGTTTGCGGTCGGGAATGTGGCGATAGTGTAGGAGCCAATCATTACTGATTCAATCGTTCTCAAAATTCCGAATCCTGCGGCCTTGCGATTTTAGATTGGTCCAATTATCCATTTCTTTCTTTCTCCACTTACTGGGAATGGGATAGATGGTTCGTGGAGCTCGCTTCTCCCACTCGGATAGGGCCTCGTCGGCCGGCTGAGCCTCAATCACTGGGAACTCCCCCGTCACAGATGGAACCTTCTCTGGTCGCCCCCCTGCCAAGATCCAGACCTTTCAGATCTCGTCCTGGATACCCTCCTGGAGTACCACACTCCTGATGACATCATCCTCCGATTGGGCGATCCGCACCAACCTGCAAGCCTGTACATTTGGAATTAGGCTTGCCAGACGAGGAAGACCCAGCCTGCCGTCCTTGTAGCTGACGTATATAATAGCGTCACACATACTGGGTGGTAGATGTAACCAGCTCTTGACGGCAGATCTTATATAAAGGTCCAGGGAGTGCAAACAAGTGGCGCTCAGGCCTGCGTGATCTGCAATGAATAGCAGCCTCGGTGGGGCGTAGCTCCGCAAGATGTCCACCTTCTGGAGCGTCTTCAAAGGGGCGCCTCCGATGTTCTTCACGCAGCGGCTCAGCACCTCGGACAGTTCCGGTCTCGCTAGACCAATCCAAGGGTCTGTCCCTAGGCCAAGATATTTCTAGGAGCTGCCCAGATCGATCATATCCAATTGCTTACCAGCAATTGTCCACGGATCACAGTCATGGATGGTATATGACTCTTTCGTTGGCCTGATCAAAAACCCGTGGCATTTCGGTGCTTGAACCCGCAGCCAGGTCCGTTGACAAAACTCTTCTACCACCCGAATACTCCACTGCATGCCCTCCAAAGAGTCACTGAGCAGGGCGAGATCATCTGCAAATGCCAACGATGTTATTTGTTGCTCCCCATACTTGTAACCGAGGGCTTGATCTTCCAAGCGGCACAGCAAAGGATCTAACGCGAGATTGAACAGGATGGAAGAGAGTAAATTCCGATAGCTGGGAACCTGACTCCAGACACGTTCCAGCATTGGTATACAGGTCCCTCAGGATGTCGATAATATGCCCGTTGACACCCTTCTGATCCAGGACCTGGAAAATATGCTGATAGTTCACTGAGTCAAAGGCCTTAGCCAAATCGACAAACACAACTCTAAGGGTCCTGTGATCTCTTTTTGCGCTCTTGATGAGCGCCTGGAGGAGCTTCAGATTTTCCGAGCAGTCGGGAGCTGCTATAAACCCCCTTTGCCTTCTATTAATGGGGCATGCTCACCGCAGTCTAGCGCTCAAAGGACATTCTGAGTATAATGGACCCGATGGTGATGGGCCTCCAGTTGTCAATGTTCCCGATCTTCCCGGGATCGGCCGACTTCGGGATCAGAACAGTCCGACCCGCCTTCACTTGGTCCAGAACCTGCCCTGCCAACAGCCACAGGTTGAACAATTCAGCCATTCGGCTGCCCTGGGGATCAATCTTAATCAGATCCCTCAGGGAGAGGCCGTCGGGTCCCGGCGTGGAGCGTCGAGACATTTCCTCGATGTTCTTCACGACCTTCTTAGCGGAGATCATGGGCTTGAAAGCACTGTTGTCAGCCTTCCCCAAACTTCGGAATGAGCCCAGGCCGGTAAAGGGGGCGACCTCCTCCCACCTTCTCCTTCTCCTTCGGAAGGCGGCATTTGATGGCCTCGACGTCATTGAGGATAATCCCAGCAAGCTTTCTGCGGTCCAAGGCAAAAAGCCGCTGGAACCTGAGGTACAAGCCCCGATGAACTGCCCTGCGCTTCATCCACCTCCGCTCCTCTCGCGCAGGCACGGCCTCGGCTGGGTGCTTACGATGGTGGCACACTCTAGCTGCTGTGAACTTCCCCTTCGCAAAGGAGGCCAGTTCCTCCAGCGGACTGGTAATGGTCTCGGAGTCGCTATCCATATCTTCCAGAATCTTCCGGAACGATGTCTGGTCCTTCAGGGACCCAGCGCACATCCACTCTCCGACACACCTTCTATATTCTCTTCTGATACCTTCAACCTTTTCTACTTCAGGGGAGGACTCCCCACTCGTTGATGACACTTCCCACTTCTCGGGGGGGAAGTCGCTGCTGCCAGCTGCCTACTCTTGTCGCTGATCTGCTTTGCCGATTTCGATGGCAAATGCTCCGTGATCAGCTTGTTGATAAATCGCTGGTTCTTGAATCTCCCCTCCAGTTCAATCAGCTGGGCCACCTCCACCTTGGTCCAACAGCCCTTATGAGCACCATGTTTCCCTTTTCCTTTCGGACGAGCTGCCTCTATCCGTTCCACATTCCTCGTAAGTGGGTGCACAGATCTTTTGTGCTGAGATAGGCCGCTTTTGGTGTTAAATTCCTGGCCGCACTCCTCACAACACCATTCGGGCACACCCTGGGTACTCTCCTCCACTGAGAGCCCCCGGCACTTCGGGAAATGGCTTGTGGTACTATGATGTTTCTCATTCATCCTCCCACACCGGGAGCACTGAAATAGGAACTGTTTCCGACCGTGGGCCCCCCTAAGATGTTCTGATAACGCCGTAACTTTCACCACCCTCGTACCACAGCAAGGACGTGCTGGATGGTCTTGTGGAACCTTCACTACCGGGGTAGACACCCCAGTGGCTTCGGCTCCCAGCATGAGGATGGGACTCCCAAAATCAGGTTGGATTGCAATACCAGAGGGCGACACAAACCCTGGTGACCTAGCCCCATCCCCCGGCAGGCTCCCACCCACCGGTTCCCGAGGCCTAGCCACCCCTGGGAATGCCTCATACACCTCTGGAAGATCTCCCAGGCAGCCCATAGGTTCGGGGCTGTCCCCAAACAGTCACGTCAGAGTTAAAGAATGTCAGGGGCAACGGTATGTGGCATTAAGACTCAGGATATGATGTTGCCGACACAGGTGCCCTCCTGGTCGTATCCACCGGGAATTCTCCTGTCTGAGTCGCCACCGAAACGAAATTCATGATCCAGGACTCCATGGATCAGACACTTGTCTAGGGAGTTTAGCTATACCCAGAAGAACACCACCCCCAAGTCCTCCTGAGATGCTTCGCAAAAAGCCCCTGAGGCAAGGGGCTATGGCCCAGTAAGACAACTACTAGGACTATTGCAGTGTTTCACGCCTAGAAATACTATTGAGCAGCCGGATTCCGCTGGTCAATAGGGCAAGGAGGAACTACTCCCGAGGCAGAGACAGATTCAGTCACCCGATGTTACGGGGTCCGGCGGGAACCACGGGGAGGTGTCTCTGCAGCTAAGCCCGGGTTGTAACCACGGTCCCCAGTAAGAGAGTCATAGTTACTCCTGCTATTTAATGAACCTTGCAATTTTACAAGGCACCTTTTCTGGCTTATAAAGCGGGCCGTCCGCTTTGTCAAATCCAGTATAATTGGACGCGGCATTTGGGACGAGACGGAATAGTCCCACGTCCAGGACACAGCCAAAGGAAAGCAAGAGCAAAATTCTGCGGATACAGGAAGACTTGAGCAAGCTCGGTCGTCTGTGTGAAGAATTTTGATCTTGTTGACAGACTAGATGTTACAAGTCTAGAGAGGTGTGAGCAGACAGACCAGATGACCCACGTCCTTTCGGGCACAGGCAAAAAAGACTGCCAAGCCCCCTACTCGGACGAATGAGTCTACCTACCACGCGACGCAGAACCCATGTCCTTTCAGGAGCAGGCAATGAGAAATGCCAAACCCCCTACTCGGACGTTTGGGCCTGTCTCACGCGAGACGCAAAAATGTGGATAATGTCAACGGACAATAGGAGAGCCTTTTTAGAAACGGCCCTCGCTATCCGCACTACACAGCTAGTGGAAAACCCAAGGTCGGAGAGGAGTCCATTATTACCAACGTACCATTTCCCTCTAGCGCCGACAGGGAAACCCAGGAAGTCTACAGTAGTGGCTGATGTTACGGCCCGCACCTCCCCTGCCAGATGTTGATACTTCCTAGCCTTTTCTGCTGCGGCGTCACTCAAGGTGGTTAACCCACTCTCATAGCGGATGGTTACATCCACTACTTTCGCACAGGATCCCTTCACAAAAATCAAATCCGGCTTAAAGAGTTCATTGGTGTTATCTCTGAGATGGGGTTCAAGAAAAATCTCCCACCCCAGCTTTTTAGCCTCTTCAGCCAGCACACTACAGATGTCATTGTGCCTTTTGATCCTGGACTCCTGGACAGCCGGGCAGTAGCCAATTATGTGGGAACAAGATTCCCACTCAGTGGGGCAGTGTCTACATCCCCTGGGTGCACCCTCGCCCAGGCCGCGGGCCAAAAACTCCCGTGTGGGATAGACATTGGCCCGCAACTGGATAGCTGTTATTAGTTTGCAGTGAGGAATGCGGCCATAATGCAGAAGCCAATCATTACTGATTTGGTCACTTTCAAAGTTCCAAATCCTGTGGCCTTGCAATTTTAGATTGGTCCAATTATCCATTTTTCTTTTCCTCCACTTACAGCGAATGGGATAGATGGTTCGTGGAGCTCGCTTCTCCCACTCGGATAGGGCCTCGTCAGCCGCCTGAGCCTCCAACACTGGGAACTCCCCCGTCACAGATGGAACCTTCTCGGGTCACCCCCAGCCGAGATTCAGACTTTCCGGATCTCCTCCTGGATACCCTCCTGGAGTACCACACTCCTGATGACGTCATCCTCCGATTGGGCGATCCGCACCAACCTGTGAGCCTGTACATTTGGAATTAGGCTCGCCAGACGGGGAAGACCCAGTCCGCCGTCCTTGTAGCTGACGTAAATAATACCGTCACACGTACTAGGCGGTAGATGTAACCAGCCCTTGATGGCAGATCTTATCAAAAGGTCAAGCGAATGGAAACTGGTGGCACTCAGGCCTGCGTGATCTGCAATGAACAGCAGCCTTGGTGGGGCGTAGCTCCTCAAGATGTCCACCTTCTGGAGTGGCTTCAAGGGGGCGCCCCCGATGTTCTTCACCCAACGGGTCAGCAGCTCAGACAGTTCCGATCTCGATAGACCAATCCATGGGTCTATCCCTAGGCCAAGATACTTCTCGAAACTACCCGGATCGATCATATCTAATTGTATATCTGCAATCGTCCACGGGTCACAGTCATTGATGGTATATGACTCTTTAGTTGGCCTAATCAAAAACCCGTGGCATTTGGCGCTTGAACCCGCAGCCCGGTCCGTTGACAAAATTCCTCTACAACCTGAATACTCCGCTGCATACCCTCCCAAGAGTCACTGAGCAGAGCAAGATCATCCGCTAATGCCAACGATGATATTTGTTGGTCTCCATACTTATAACCGAGGCCCCGATCTTCCAGGCAGCACAGCAAAGGATCTAATGCAAGATTGAACAGGATGGGAGAGAGTGGGTCCCCCTGTTTCACTCCCCTGAGGATCTTAATAAATCCCGATCGCTGGGAACCTGACTCCAGATACGTTCCAGCGTTGGTATACAGGTCTCTTAGGATGTCGATAATATGCCCATCGACACCTTTCTGGACCAGGACTTGAAAGATATGTTGATGGTTCACTGAGTCGAAGGCCTTAGCCAAATCGACAAACACGACTCCAAGGGCCTTATGATCTTGTTTTGCGCTCTTAATGAGCGCCTGGAGAAGCTTCAGATTTTCTGAGCTGCCAGGGGCCGCTATAAACCCCCTTTGCCTTCTGTTAATGGGGCATGCTCGCTGCAGTCTAGTGCTCAAAATCCGAGAGAACATTCTGAGAATAATGGACCCCATGGTGATGGGCCGCCAGTTGTCAATGTTCCCGATCTTCCCGGGATCAGCCGACTTCGGAATCAGGACCGTCCGGACCGCCTTCACTTGATCCGGGACTCGTCTTGCCAACAGCCACAGGTTGAACAATTCAGCCATGTGGTTGCCCTGGGGATCAATCCTCATCAGATCCCGCAGGGAGAGGCCGTCGGGACCTGGCACGGAGCGTTGAGACATCTCCGCGACGTTCTTCATGACCTCCTTAGCGGAGATCATGGGCCTGAAGGTGCCGTTGTCAGCCATCCCCATATTTCGGAATGAGCCCAAGCCGGTAAAGGGGGCGACTTCCTCCCACCTTCTCCTGAAGACATCAACGACTTCTTCCATCGGAAGGGGGCACTTGATGGCCTCGACATCGTCGAGGATGATCCCAGCAAGCTTCCTGCGATCCAAGGCAAAAAGCCGCAGGAACCTGAGGTATGAGCCCCGTCGGACTGCCCTGCGCTTCATCCACCTCTTCTCCTCTCGCGCAGGGCCGGCCTTGGCTGGATGCTTGTGGTAATATTGCACTCTAGCTGCCGCAAGCTTCCCCTTCACAAAGGAGGCCAGTTCTTCCAGCGGACCGGTGACAATCTTGGAGCCGCTCTCCACATCTTCCAAGATCTTCTGGAACGATGTCTGGTCCTGCAGGGACCCAGCGCACAACCACTCTCCAACACGCCTTCTATATTCTCTCTTGATACCCTCCACCTTTTCCACTTCAGGGGAGGACTCCCCACTCGTTGATGATGTTACCCTTTTCTCGGGCGACGATGTCTTGATTGCTGCCGCCAGCTGCCTTCTCTTATCGCTGATCTGCTTTGCCGATTTCGATGGCAAATGCTCCGCGATCAGCTTGTTGATAAATCGCTGGTTCTTGAATCTCCCCTCCAGTTCAATCAGCTGGGCCACCTCCGCCTCGGTCCAACAGCCTTTGTGAGCACCACTCTTCCCTTTTCCTTTCGGACGAGCTGCCTCTATCCGTTCCACATTCCTCGTAAGTGGGTGCACAGATCTTTTGTGCTGAGACAGGCCTCTCTTGGTGTTAAATTTCTGCCCGCACTCCTCACAGCACCACTCAGGTGCACCCAGGCGACCCTCCTCAACTGGGGGCCCCTGGCACTTCGGGAGATGGCACGCGATGCTGTGATGTTTCTCATTCATCCTCCCGCATCGGGAGCACTGAAATAGGACCCGTTTCCGACCGTGGGCCCTCCTAAGGTGTTCTGACAACGCCGTTACTTTCACCACCCTCGTACCACAGCACGGACATGCTGGATGGTCTTGAGGAACCTTCACTACCGGGGTAGAAACCTTGGCGGCTTCGGCTCCCGGTACGAGGATAGGACTCCCAAAATCATGTTGGACCGCAGTACCAGAGGGTGACGCAATCCCTGGCGACCTGACCCCTTCTCCCGGTGGGCTCCCACCCACCGATTCCCGAGGCCCCGCCACCCCTGCGAGTGCATCATACGCCTCCGGAAGATCACCCAAGCAGTCCACCGGTTCAGGGCGAACCCCTCCCCAAATAGTCACATCCGAGTTACAAAATGTCAGGGGCAACGGTATGTGGCATTCCGACTCAGAGTATGATATTACCGGCACAGGTGCCCTCCTGGCCGTATCCACAGGGAATTCTCCCGTCTGAGTCGCCACCGAAACAAAATTCACGATCCAGGACCCCATGAATTGGACACAGTCTAGGGGGTTTAGCTATACCCAGAAGAACACCACCCCCATGTTCTCATGAGAGACTTCGCGAATGACCCCTGAAGCAAGGGGCTATGGCCCAGTAAAACAACCACTAGGACTATCACTACATTTCACGCCTAGAATACTATTGAGCAGCCGGCGACCGCTGGTCAATAGGGCAAGGAGGAACTACTCCCGGGGCAGAGACAGATTCAGTCACCCGATATTACGGGGTCCGGCGGGAACCACAGGGAGGTACTGTCTCTGCAGCTAAGCCTGGGTTGTAACCACGGTCCCCAGTAAGAGAGTCATAGTTACTCCTGCTATTTAATGAACCTTGTAATTTTACAAGGCGCCTTTTCCAGGTTTTAGGTGGCCTGTCCACCTCGTCAAGTCCGGTTAAAGGGACGCGTCATATGGGAACGAGATGTTATCTATCTCCCACTGTCCCTACCTACCACCCAACGGGGAACGGTGCAAGGACCAGAACCGACAGTTCCAGGAGATCAAAGAATAGTTTGGTCCCCTGGAAGGTTGGTCTGGTCGTTGCAAACGGACCAGATGTTATTGGTCAGGGAAAGAGGTTAGTAACTTTTGATACAGAGCCGGGGCGGAAAGGTGTTAATTAGGGGAGAATGCCAATTAAATTAGCCAATTCTCACCCCCCCGCAGGCAGATAACTACATCTGCCTGGCCCGACTCACAAAAATATATATTATGTCCATGGAGGATAGGAGGGGCCTTTGGGAAAAGACCCTCACTATCCTCTTCGAACGGCTGGAGGAGAGCCCAAGGTCAGTTAAGAGTCTTTCATTGTCACTATACCACTTCCCACGTGCTCCTAGCGGGAAACCCACGAATTCTATCTCCGAGACAGGTGTTAATGCTCGGACTTCCTCAACTAGATGTTTATATTTGCTCACTTTCTCTGCCACTGCGTCACTCAAAGTTGACAACCCACTCTCGTAGCAGACTGTAATGTCCACTACAATTGCACGGATCCCCTTTACCAAAACCAGGTCAGGCTTAAAGAGTTCATTGGTCTTATCGCTGAGGTGGGGCTCTAAATATATCACCACCCACCCCAGTTCTTGTGCCTCTTTAGCCAGCAAACTACATAGATTGTTATGCCGTTTAATCCGTGCCTCCTGAACCGCAGGGCAGTACCCAATTATGTGAGCACAGGTCTCCAATTCTGCAGGACAATGCCTGCACCCTCTTACTGCACCCTCACCCAACCCGCGGGCCAAAAACGCCTGAGTAGGCTACACATTAGCCTGCAGTTGGATGGCAGTTATTAATTTGCGATGGGGGATACCTTTATAATGTATTAGCCAATCTTTACTAATTTGATCATTTTCAAAGTTCTTAATTCCACGGCCTTGAGATCTTAGAGACCCTTGGGATAACTCTCTCCCACTCGGAAGAGGGCTTGCCGGCCGTCGAGGGTTCAGCAGCCACCGTAGGGAATTCCTCCGTCAATGTTGGAACCTTGTCCAGATGCCCGCCCGCCGCGATCCAAACCATCCTCACCTCTTCTTGGATCCCTTCTTGATGGACTATATTCCGAATGATGGTATCTTCGGAGTGGGCGATCCGTAACAATCTGTGAGCCTGGATGTTAGTGATTTGGCTCACAAGACGGGGAAGTCCCAATCTGCCATCCTTATATCCCACATAAAGGATGGCATCACATGTACTCGGTGGCAGATGTAACCACCCTTTGACAGAAGATCTTATCGCTTGGTCCAGGGAATGGAGGTATGTAACGTTCACTCCGGCGTGATCGGCACTAAACAGCAACCTCGGGATTGCATAAGTTCTCAAGATGTCTACTTTCTAAAGTGGCTTTAGTGGGGCTCCCCCAATGTTTTCAATCCAGCGGGCCAGTGTCCCTTGTAGTTCAGGTTTGGATATCCCCACCCAAGGGTCTATCCCCAGGCCTAAATATTTCTCTGAACTACCTGGATCTATCATACTCAATTGCGCTTCCGCAATTGACCATGGGTTACAGTCATTGATGGTGTATGAGTCTTTAGTTGGCCTGATAAGGAACCCATGGCACTTTGGGACCTGTACCCGCAGCCCGATAAGATGGCAAAATTCCTCAACCACTTCAATATTCCGTCTCATGCCGTCCCAAGAGTCACTGAGCAATGCCAGGTCGTCGGCGAATGCCAATGATGTTACCACCTGGTCACCATACCTAAAACCAACTCTCCAGACCACACAAAAGGGGATCTAACGCCAAATTGAAGAGTATCGGCGACAATGGATCTCCCTGTTTCACTCTCCCGAGGATCTTAATCCTTTCAGTGCACCAGCCTCCCACCTCCACTCTGGTTCCGCAGTTGGTATACAAGTCCTCAAGTAAGTCGATAATATGCTTATCAACTCGTTTTTGGGCCAGGACCCGGAAGATGTGATGATGGTTAACTGTGTCAAACGCTTTCACTAAATCGACAAACACGACCCTGAGAGTCCTATGATCTTTCTTGGCACTTTTTATCAGTGCCTGAAGGAGTTTTAGATTTTCCGAGCAGCCTGGAGCTGCTATAAAACCCCTTGGCTGCGCGTTTATCGGGCATGCCCGCCGGAGCCTATTGCTCAATATCTGGGAGAACAATCTTAATATGACAGACCCGATGATAATGGGCCGCCAGTTGTTAATGTCCTCCAGTGCCAAGGCCCACCCCGCGAGACGGAATGAACAACACTTCAATGTGAAGCAGGTTCAATTCGCTTTACTATTGTCTGCAACATAGCTTTATACAATTCCGACACCCGTAAACGCAGACACGCGCTAGGCAACAGCATTCTCATTGGTTAGACTATAGTGTCCGTGCATAGCTAGCTTGCAGCTGATTGGCGCTCTTCTCGGTGCTCTGTTGCTGGGCCTCCCGGACGTCTATCTGGTTGTGGCTGGTTTAGTCCCCCTGAAACTGCCCACAAACACTTTCTTCTTCTCTGGGTGACCTTGAATCCCATTACCTCAGTTCCTTATATTCTTGCAAAAGCGCTAAGGCCCCAACACTCCAGCTTAATGGGATCTGCCAACTTCAGTATTAATACTGTTCTCGCTGCCTTCAGCTTGTCGGGGACCTTCCCGGCCAACAGCCAAAGGTTGAACACCTCAGCCAACTGGCTGCCATGGGGGTCAATACTAAGAATATCCCCCAGGGAGAGGCCGTCCGGTCCTGGGGCAGAGCGCTTATATATCTCCACCACGTTCTTCCGGATCTCACCCGCAGAGAGCTTGAAGGCAGTATTGTCGGCCATTCCCATGCTACGGAATGACCTTAAGCCGGAAAAGTGGGTCACCTCTTCCCATCTCTCCCTATAGAAGGTGTAAACATCTTCGATCGGGAGAGGGCATTTCACTACCTCGATGTTGTCGAGAATGATACCAGCCAGCTTCTTCCTATCTAGAGTGAAGAGCCGCTGATATCGGAGGTATTGACCCCTTTCAACCGCCCTGCGTTTCATCCACCTTTTCTCCTTCCTCGCAGGTCCGGCCTCGGCAGGATGTTTCTGATGGTATTTGGCTCTTTTGGCTGTCTGGAAGGACCAGAGCCGACAGTTCCAGGGGATCAAAGATAATTTGGTCCCCTGGAAGGTGGGTCTGGCCGTTGCAAACGGACCAGACATTATTGGTCAGGGAAAGAGGTTAGTAAACTTTGGAACGGAGCCAGGGTGGAAAGGTGTCAATTAGGGGAGAAAGCCAATTCAATAAGGCAATTCTCACCCCCTGCGCAAGCAGATGGCTACATCTGCCTGGCCCGGCTCGTGAAAATATGTGTTATATCCACAGAGGATAGGAGGGCCCTTTGAGAAAAGACCCTCGCTATCCTCTTCATGCGGCTAGAGGAGAACCCAAGATCGGTTAGAAGTCTCTCATTGCCACTATAGGTAATGAAAGTTATAACCAGACTGTGTTTAATGACTCTAATACGTGTGCTCATAATGTAGCTATTATTAGAGGCTGTGATTTTTGTGTATGTTACCCATGTTTAATGAGAATCTGTGTGTGTGTTGCCATAATAGCGGCTTGCTACTGCATGAGGCAAATGAGACTACCTTGATGACTAGCTGAAGTCTAAGTGCCTCCTACCATAGTCAAGGGCAAGACTGGGTTGGCCTCTGTGTTTGCCACCAAGAAGAACCTCAAGCTCCGCTGTTGGCTGCAACCCAGTAGGCGTTGAGCGGTGGGGGCACATGCCATGCCAGACCTTGATGTGACTGATGGCCACCTCTCTCTCTGAGGGCCATCTAGGAAGCAAGTGCAGGCCAAGCGGCCTGCTGCTGGCATGAATGACAGCTAGCGTAATTAACTTGTGCCTACGTACACAGAACTTGCCTGAAAATTGCTTACGCTAACTCTGCTAACTCACATATAGGCCCGCTGGACTGCTTACACTGCCCTGCACAGTAGGGTGGCTTACCATTTTACAGACCAGGTTCAAAAAAAAAAAAAAAAAAAAAAAAGACAAAGAGATGTAAGGACGTCATTGCTGCAGGGATCACTGCTGCGCACCCACTGACCACGCTACACAGGCCAGGATGCTGGCTAGCAAAATCCTGCAGTGCTACAACAACAGCTTTGCCATCATTGTTAGTAGATGTGGACTCAGCTCGGCATGCAACCTTGCTGCAATGGCTATGCTTCTGGTTATGCATGACCGCAGATGTGAGAAGGTAGGGGCATGTGCTGCATGACTCTAAGCGATCACACCACGTCTATGCATGCCCAGGTCCGGACGTTACAGGACCTGACTCATCAATTGAGAGTGGATGGTGATTGGACTGCATTCAGACGATGGACGTGGGGTTGGCCATGGCTATAGAAACTGTTACTAGCACTATTATTTCTGTTTGCAATATTATCATATGCTGTATCCCTTGCATAATGATGCTGACACAAGGCATGGTTGAAACTGCTATGAAAACGTTATCTGTTCGGGCACTTGGCTATGATAGATTGACCTCTACAGATCGTGGGGTGGTATGTATAGGAGGTGGGAATCTTTATGATTGTTTATGATCTCTACAGATCACGGGGTGGCATGTATTGGAGATGGAAATTTCTGTGATCTGTACAGTCATAAAAATCTCCTGTGAGAAGCAGAGGCCAGACCTTGGGAAAGAAGATGTTTGCCTGCCTAGGCTGAGCAATAAGGAGCAGGGATGCAGCTGCTCAGCCCGGTTCACAGGCAGCCCCCACGCTGGAAACCTGTTGAAGCCGGCCGCTCAGCTGGCCTTGTAGCCAGCTTAACTGCAGATGTCCTCCAAACCAGCTTTGGAGGCCAAAACACCCAGAAATGAGGAAGAAAAGGAGGAAGGCAGGACCCCCGAATTGAGGGCTGGGACCTCTGACTGGTGTGTGCCTGCTCACTCGGGGGGCGGGGAGAGTTGCCCAGCTCGAGGCGGAGTTTGTCCGCCCCCCGCCCTGGGCTGCCTCCTGGGTCAGACTGACCCTACGTGCCAGGATGCACTGGGCATAGAGAGGACAGTGCGGAGAGAGCAGAGGGGAAGGAGAAACTCCAAACTCTGAGGCCTACGCTGTCTCCATGGGAGCCGGTCAGCAACTCTCTCTCTCTGGTCTGCCAGCTCGAGAGGATGTTCGGGCCCAGATCGGCAGGTATCACCTCGTGAGTAGTTATCCATACTTTGCTTATTTTATTTGCTTTCATCTGAATAAATGATCATTGTAGTCACCTCGTTCTGGCGTGATTATTCCCGAATCCTGAGCCCATCCAGAACAAAGAATTGCTTGAAAAGGGAGATCATAGAGAAAAACTAGGGCCTAACCGAAGTTTTGGCGTTACAGAAGCTTGCTTGGGGTGATGCACAGTTGTCACTTCCAGGATGGTTGGTACCCACGGATTCTGCTCCTCCACAGATCCCTAGGCAACCCAATCTGCCCTCCTTGCAGCTGCAAAGGGGAGTGATGGAGGATGGAGGGGAGTGAAGACACCGTGGCCAAACTCTGTTGCACTCCCTGTGCTGGGCTGCTGGTAAGCCGCACAGGAGCTGAGATGTATAATTAACATGTCCGGTGCTGAGCCAGCTTATTATATTGCCAACACACACCTCCATGCTAAAAGTGACCCGCCCCCGGGGTATGACCATTCCTCACTCTAGATTTTTGATTGACTGTACTTTTAAGTGAAGGCAAGAAACTTTTTCACCAATCAATAACTATAGTAAGCATGACTATAGTAACTCAAGCTCTACCTAAATGTGAGGAAAAAAAGATAAAAGGTGAGTTACAGGGGGAAGAATCCATTGTAACTTCTGGATCAGTTGACAGGCTGAATTCCTTTTCTCTGCTCAGGTCAGGATGTTGCCTGAGGAGACTCCTTGAGACTGGGAGCCCTTTTCCATCTTCTGGGGTGATTGATGATTGTACATTCGTACATCAGAGCTAGCTAAAAAGCCCACACTGTAGTAGAGAATTTCCTGTCCTTGCGTCCAAAACCCGCTTTGTAAATGTTGCATTTGAATAAATCATGCTGTTTGTAAACTCGATTACTTGTGGAAGGCGATAGGACCTATGGTCAACAGCCTGTTTTTGAATCTGATACTGCTAGATTGAGGCTTGTAGTAGATCATATTATTTGGGAACTTGATTCGTGCTTAGGAAGGCGATCGGACCTACAGTAGACAGACTGTTTGTGAATCCGATACTGGCAGAGTCGGGCATATAGCTAACACAGTATTTGATGTCTCCTTCCCCATCCCTCCTCCACGACTTTCAAACTGCAACAAAAATACAGAATATTTTCAGAGTGATGGCCTCACTCCTGAATGTTGGCTCCACTCCTCTGAATCACAGCTTTGCAGCTTCAGATTGAGAGCAAGTCTACATTACTTTCCTTGGGGTAATCTATGATTTTATTGAAAGGAAGGAAACCTGTAATAATCCTAATGCCCTTGTGGAATCTAAGAAAGCCATGTATACTTTCTGTAGAGATAATAACAAACCATTATACATAGGGTAAACCATATAGTAAAACGGATTATGGATCTGGCACCATCAGCGTTCTTCCACAGTTCCATCTGATTTTATCTGTGGAGAAATATACTTTTGTCACAGAACAGGTTCTTTCCTATCATAGGCCTTTTTAGTTACCTAGGTTTCTTGTAAAAAATCTATTTTCAAATGTAGCTTGAGCTTTTCAGTTGTAAATATGAACAAACAGGATACAAAGGCTGTGGATATGGCTTACTGAACATATATATTTTTGTGCGCATTATCAGATTTCAGTCTCAGATTTAAAAAAACTTCAGTTATAATTTGTCATGTTTCTGAGGTGCTACCTAGTCATAGACACAAAGTCTTAACAATTTTTATCTTAAACAGAACATCTCTATGCATAAATGGGTACAACCTATGTCAAGCTTGCACTGTGCTTTTTTTTTTTTTTTTTAGAAAAACAAGATGGAATTAATGCTGCATGATTTTTTCACTCAGTATATTTAAAAACTTGCTTTGTTTATCTTGTCTTTTTATTTCTCAACAAATGAATTAAAGTTAATGAGATATAGTTGGAAAGTACAGAGTTATTTTAGTCACTAAGTCAGTTCTTTGGTATGCTGTGTCATGGAAGAAAATAATTGCTTATGAAAAAGCATATAGGGCGTAGGACATGTAATAAGTCATTTTCAATGCTTTCAGGTGCATGCACTAGTTTACTAAGATCATGAAGGACATAGAGATGCAAGATTATAACTCACCTTGCTTTATTTCATTTCAATCATGATTAGTTACTAGACTTCATTGCTGCACCTTTATCTTAGGCTTGACTAAGGTATCTGAGGAGAGAAAGGATCTCTTGTTTGGTTGGTATTGGTATGCTGTCACCTTCCCACTTCTACCCCCCAATTATTACAAAATTCTGTATTTTAGATAGATTGTTCAAAATTTGACAACACAGTGTGTTTCCATCAGTTCTGGATCTCTCCTAAGCATAATACTTCTGTTGTGGGCAAATACAGCATTAAAAACCCAGTGCTGTATGAGGAACGAGCATTTTCTGCTTTTTCTATTTGAAACATTGCTCCCTTTCCCTGAAATTAGAGATCAGCTTCCCTCTCATCTTTTGACTCTCACAAAAATGATGCCAGGCTGTCTTCAAGTCACCGCACTTCAAATCCCTTCAAGTCATTATGCTAAAATCTGCTTGCTTTAAAGCTGTGTTCTTCAACAGCATTTAATAGTGTATCAAGCACTAAGCCAGCTGTCTTGAGTGCTTATGGGATTAAAGTTAGCCTTTAAATGTGAATAGCTGAGCTTAATATAAAATACATTGCAAAGAAATCTAAGCACTTGAGAAAGTTCAGACTTTAGGAAAGAATAAAGGCATTACATTGCCAAGTCATGTCTGTATGCACTAATTGTTTAGGGTTAGTCATAGCTATGTTTAGGACTGTTTGGTAAACTGTGTTTTTGTCATTCGGGTTCACCTAAATATTTTATAAACAATTCTACATTTTGTATTTTGCTTTGGGTTCTTAAATTTTTATTTTATTCTCTCTTTCGACTCTTTTAGATTCACAGAATCATGTAGGTTGGAGGGGACTTCTGACTTTCATCTATTCAGCCTCCTGTTCAAAGCAGAGCCAACTTATGTCAGTTCCTTCAATTCCTCCTGAAATAGATCAGAACTAAACCATTCTTTTCCTCTCTGTTTTTATTGTGTATTTCTAATGTTTATATCCTTGGCAGATAGCCCTCTGAGTGCTCTTCAAGATATAACACTTTTTCTTCTAGCTCCCAGTTTAGGCATTCCAAACTCACATCAAAATCTTACTAATTTCTTGAACCCAAAAATCAAATCTTCTTTGGTTCAGATGGAGTCAGAAACCCAGCATTCAAAACCTGGGAGCTTAAGTTCCAGTGCTAAATATTCACCTCAAGATATAGTAAAACTGGACTAGATCTTAAAATGTAAATATCAAATGGAGTTTTAAGTGACAAGAGAGACCTTTAGGGCCCTTTATGACTTCTTGAAATTCAAGCTCTGAATAAAACAAAAAGCTACACATTTTGAAAATCTTTCTCCTTAGAAGCATAAATTCACTTTTAACATAAAATACACCATTTTATTCTTTGTATTCCTAATAATTTCATGGTGTGCTTAATAATAGCGAATTAGCGTCCTATTCTTAATAACAAGTTTTAAAGATCCTTTAAAGTATTTATCAGATGATTTGTAAAAGCTTTTCTCTCTATCCAGTTCACAATATTCTTATATTTTACTAAAATACTTGTTGAAACTGAGACCTGGAATGGCCCTATTCAGCATAGGAGAACATATGAAAAACATCATGTAAGAGAATAATATATAATGATAATCATAGTTTCATACTACTGTCCTGGAATACCCTATATTTTCTTTTGCCAAGTTTGGTATTGTGTAAAGTCACAATATTTTTTGAGGAGTACTCGAAAACTGCTGTCTCTTTCCTGTTTTCTGCATTTCCTTCAAAGAAGACACACTAAATGTAGTGCTTATGAATACTGCACATAGCTCTATATATTCTGGAAACTGCTTGTTCTATGAGTACAGTGCATAGATAGCCAGCACAGGAACATTTTGTTGACAGCACATATGCAGAACAAATTCAGAAAGCGTGGTAGATTCCAAATAATTCTGATATGCTGAACTCAGAGTGCAAGTACTGAGTCTCCTAAACATAGTTCTCAGATCTTATACATTTTTCACACATATAAATTTATGTGATATATAGCTTTATTAGACAATGACTTTAGTTTTGATAATGGTTTAATATTGTACAGTTTTGAAAAAAATATAACTTGGTGCCATGTGCTGAGAAGGTTCTTACCCTCCTGACTACTCTTCATTCATTTTCAGTGCTAAAAGTTGTTATGAATTTCAAAAGGTATCTACTTTTTTCCCCTTCTCTTAATTTTGCAAAACATGAACAGTATAGTATGAACCCACCCTGATTAGTTCTTTGAGCTATAATTACAAAATTTAATTACAAAACAGATGCTGGGGTGTAAAAGATTGACAGATGTCTTTCTTAATGCATATGCTTCCTACAGACATTTTATATGCACAAGTTTCAAGGGCAGCTCCAGGCTGTACTTTGACTCAAAGAGGCCCTCAGCAAAGAAATATTTTTTTCTCTACTGCATTTTCATGATGTGGATTGCTATATTAACGTCAAATGAAACATTCATTCACCACCATTCAGGAGGTCTAATACCTTAGCCTTTTTTTTTTTTTTAATTTTCTCCTTAACCTTGGTATTAGTAACCTATTCTTACTTCCTTTAGAGAAATTATATGTTTTATGGGTTGGTACCAGTGTATGTTAGGTAGGTAACATGCATTTTATGTTTTACATACAAACATAATTTTCAAACCCCAACATTTTTCCATTTTTTTCTCTTATTCCCACAATATCTTGTATTCTTAATGGTATACTATTGGCAAGAGGTGGGGGTAGGAAATCATCTCTGCTCTGTCCCATGCTGTATTGGAGATGGAAATTTCTGTGATCTGTACAGTCATAAAAATCTCCTGTGAGAAGCAGAGGCCAGACCTTGGGAAAGAAGATGTTTGCCTGCCTAGGCTGAGCGATAAGGAGCAGGGATGCAGCTGCTCAGCCTGGTTCACAGGCTGGAAACCTGTTGAAGCCGGCCACTCGGCCGGGCTTGTAGCCAGCTTAACCGCAGATGTCCTCCAAACTAGTTTTGGAGGCCAAAACACCCAGAAATGAGGAAGAAGAGGAGGAAGGCAGGACCCTGGAATTGAAGGCTGGGACCCCTTACTGGTGTGCATGCCTGCACACTCGGGGGGCTGGGAGAGTTGCCCAGCTCGAGGCGGAGTTTGTCCACCCCCCGCCCTGGGCTGCCTCCTGGGTCAGACTGACCCTACGTGCCAGAATGCACTGGGCATAGAGAGGACAGTGCGGAGAGAGCGGTGGGCGGGGAGAAGAAACTCCTGACTCTGAGGCCTGCGCTGTCTCCATGGGAGCCGGTCAGCAACTCTCTGTCTCTGATCTGCCAGCTTGAGAGGATCTTCAGGTCCAGATCGGCAGGTATCACCTCGTGAGTAGTTATCCATACTTTGCTTCTTTTATGTGCTTTCACCTGAATAAATGATCATTGTAGTCACCTCGTTCTGGCTGATTATTGCCAAATTCCGAGCCCATCCGGAACATATGCAGAACTGAATTTACTTCCTGTATCTAGTTAATCAGTATCAAATAATAGTATTAATGTGTGTGGGGAAGATATGACAAATATTGATTTTTTTCTAGTTTTCTTGGAAAATTGTCACAAATTTAAGGAAAATTACTGGAGTCACTTGCATATACTAAAGTAGAAAGGCCTGCTGATTGTTATTATGTACGCACATCTATGAATGAGACCATGACAAAAACTACGTATCTATTCGTAGTGTCATAGAGATCAGTGTTGGCATTGACCTTCTAGGTCATTTTTTTTTCATGTCCAAATCCCACAAATGTCCTTTTTGTCTTTTTCATGATAGGAAAATAGAGGAAATAAATATAGAGGAAAATACAAAACCACATTGCAATTTAATTAGTCAGCTAGCAATAGTTCTGAATTACAAGATGTTTAGAAGCTTTGCAGACAGCATTTGTGCCATTTAAAAAAATTTTAAATACAGTAATTTTTAAAATACAGTTTTATTCATCCTATCATCATAACACATCTGGGCCAAGATCTCAATGTACAGAGCACTGTACAGTAAGCAAGATAAGAAAAAAAGGTCATTATCATAGAAAACTTGCAACAAAGCAAAAAAATCAACTGCTGAATACAATCAGCACAAGGAAAGAAAAAGGCTATATAGATTAGTATGACTGATGATTGTTTCAGCACAAAACTCTGAAACAGTTTTAGGTGTTAGGTAAGTATTACTCAAAAAATGAGGGGCTGAATTTATAAGGAGAAAAAAGAGCCAGGCTTGCATGGGGAAAGTCTACGCAGGATGGTTTCTGGATAAAGAGGCAGTGTAAAGGAAAACATAAAGCTATCGTCAGAGATGTTTGACTGAAATGTTAACAGTGTGATATAAGGAAAAAAAATAAGAGGATATTTCCAAATACTGAAGGTGGAAGAGAGCTGTAGGGTAAATTCGGGATAATCTGGATGTTCTTGAAACTGAAAGTGTTTGACACACAGGAGAAGTGGAAGTCAACAAACAGAAGTATCAAGGCAGGTGACACTGTCAAAGTGGCAGAGTTAGGAAACAATCTCTGCAGCTCCATTCTAAATGAACAAAAACTGTGTGGGATTACACTTGTCACAATCAGTAAGGAAAGGATGTTTCAGTAATTGACAAGTTGACAAGAGTCATGATGAGAGTTTTAGGTATGTGGTTGGAGAGAAAAGATTGGTCCTTGAAGAATCAACAATATGGAACTGAAGACCTGAAGAGAAGTCTAAGTCAAAGACACGTCCAAGTAATGGACCAGAGTGACAGGAAGGATGATGTGGTTAGAAAAGATGGCAGAAGAGAGAGTCTGGAAGAGAAGCTAGGAGAAATAATAAAAAATGAAGGTTTTCTTCAATTCAGGCTGAACTTAGGTAAGTAACCACAAGAAGATTTCTGACATATAAGACTTTTTTTTTTTTTTTTGTCTCATCTTGTAGAACACGATTACTGAGGTAGAATCACATTAGAAAGTATTTAAAAATTAAAGAAATTATATTTAAGAAAAATGAACTCATAATAATGTTTGACAGAAAGAGACAAAACCCCTTGTGCTTTCATTAAAAGTTCAGAAAGTCTCTCTCCAGGAGACGGGTTTGCTTTTCCACTGAAATTCCTTTAGCTCAGAGGCCGAAGAAATTGTCAGAACTCACCTCAGCACTGCTAAAAGTTAGAGCATCCTTGAGCAGTCTAGTTTAGTTAGTGGCCATCAAAAAGGAGAAAATCTAATTCCTCCTTTTTGTTGTCTTCTCAAGAAAGCTGAGTATCCAGGTAAGTGTTGACATTGCTGTCATTTTTTTCTCCACAATGGCGGAGTGCAGGGAAGGTTCATTGTTAAAATTTCTTTTTATTAATAGTTATAAAATAATCTCTTCATGTACAAGCGAGCAAATAACAAAACCACTTTTATTCATTTACATTACTTTAAAGTAAGTCACCAATATCTTTTTGGAATAGTTGGCTATATTGAAGTACTTCAGATTTTAGATCCTTGTGGATAGGATGCCTGAAATGAGTTCTCCTGGTCAGTAACTAAGTGGGATTTAAAATATTTTGTCTTTCATGCTAATAGTTGGGAATATTTCCTATGTTATTGCAGAAGTCTGCTTACTTACAGTTTCACCTCCTTTCTTCATCAGTGTTAATACCTTCTTGTATTAGTAGATGTTTCCTTAGCAGCTTTCAGTTCTCCTAGATATTATAGGGGCTTCTGTGGAAAATGTCTAACATAAACCCCAATACTACAATACCTAATGGGTCATAGAATATATGTCCATTATATTTTAAATTAAACATAAAAATGCACCTATTCATAGCCTTGTATAAAAGGTAGCTATAATTACTGTAAGCAGTTAAATTTTAAGCTCATCTTCCAGCAGGTTCTGAGTGATTTTTTTGTTTATGCATGTCAGTGCTTAAGTCAGATGGACTCTCCCCATGCTTCATTATCTTTCCCTAGACCTTCCCTGTTTTCTACTGACTTCCCTTCGCATTCAACATTTGAGCCCATGAGCAACTGTACTTTGTTCAGTTCTCTTTCCTGTATCTTAAGCCTGATTTATGTCAAGTTCAACTTATTTTTGAAATTCTTCCCCTATGGACACAAGGCAATTGTTCAACAAAGATCGAGTCACACCTTCGAGGGAAAGTAATATTTATTTGAAACACAGGTATATCTAAAAAAACATATCTAAAAATAGGTACTATTTTTCACTTATCGTTTTGGGAACACTTCCGTAAGATTTTTTTTTGTCTTGCCAATCCATCATCTTGTGAGAGTTTTCAGATATTTTCTGGCCATCTCCAGGGACTCATATCTCTTTAACATGGTTTGTTATGCTCTAAAGCTCTTGTTTCCATCTTTCCAACTTAGTGAAACAACTGCATCACATTGATCAGGAAAAAGCACAAGGCAACGTAAGAGGCAAATTTAACATGGCAAACAGGTCTTGCTGAGCTTTCACACTCTGCTGTTACTCCAGCAACCATCCCATTGAATTTGTGAAATAAAACCTGTTAGTTAACCATCAAAGGAAAAAAATAATGATCTGATTAATGATCGACTAAATATATGCAAATATAGTAGATATTTATCAAATTACATTGCATACCTAATGTGCAGTTATGTTTAGAAAATACTGTATAACATGTTTGCATAGACATCAATGAATATGGGCAGTACTAATGTACTGTTAACCTGTTGTCACAGGTTTCAGTCACTGGCTAGTATAATTACTATACTGATAGAATTATTTTAGTCATTTTTGGAATTGATTGCATGTCAACTCTGTCTATCAGTGTGTCTCAGATAATTTTTTTAAAAATGTCTTAATGTATTTAAATTATCTACATATTTCCCTATGCATATTTATTGGCTTATTAACATCTAAAAATTGGAGTAAATACAGTGTGGTAGTTGAAAGAATATAAGAATATTAATAAAATTATAAACTAACAACTTCATTGATATAAACAATGCATATTTTGAATGAATCAATATTTATTTAATTCCTAGGCTATGTTGTGTCTATAAAATGGTAATAGATTTACTTGGAAATATTGCAATATTGCAAGCAAATAATGAAGTTTTCCGGTTGTCTGCATTGGCTTGCATTGTCACTTCACAATCAGATACTCGTGCAGTATGAGAGCTAAAAGTAATTCAAAAACTCAAACCCAAACTCGGAAACCCATAGGTCACCTATTGGAGCCATTATGTCTAATTTTACTAAAGTACAAAGTGACAACTTTTTTTTTCCCACCAAATAAATAAATAAATAGGTAAATCCTTCTTTGCAGTGTATACTTCATATAAAACAGTTCTGCCTCAGGTCTTACATTTCCTGAAAGGCAGCTGATTCCCTTGACATGTCTTTTTAACAGATGATTACAATCAGAGTCCCATGTTATTCATTAGCTGTTTTCAAAGAAAAAAAGTTCATTCTAATAAATTCTTATTAAATTCTCAGTTTCTCTAGGAGTGCTTTTGAAGGATATTCAAGGTAAATCATTTCATTTTGGAACTCAGCTACTGGTTATCCTCATCTTCTCTAATGAAAATTTATTTCAGCACAACCATAGATTCACTAGTTGCTACATTTTGATGTTTTCTAAATGGAGAATTTGTATGTGTGCATTAAGTTCTCAGCAGAGACTACCTGACCTGAAACAAATTACTTGTTTCTTTAATAAATCAGTATATTAACTCTTTTCTGCCTACATTGCACCTTTTAGGAGAGGAAATGTTTTAATAAATTTTCTGCATTTTCTTAGTACCTCAGTAAACTGTGAAAAGGACTTTTCATTAGAAGAAATATATTCTTATTATAACCTTCATGTTAAGAAATAAATAACCTTAGAGTTGCTAACGTTTTCATTGTTTTACTCTTTTTATTTATATAAGGGTATTATTTCAAGGTTCTCAAGAGAACAATTCTCTAAAAACTAGAAAGTGTGCATACAAGAGTTCATACCTTGACATATACTAAGATTTTTATAGACAAAATAGATAGATAGATTTCCATTAAAAAAAAAAAAAAAGTTTGGATTGGTAGGAAGTTGGGACCAAGTAGCTCTAAGAGTCATGGATGATTTGGGACTATAAGGTCTAGGCAAAGTCCTCTGGACTCCAGGAAAGAGAGCTGGTAGATCCTTAGATTTTCTGAAGGGGCTAGTTGGGTTGCATAGCTGTCTGTTGCAAAATGGTCAGAGCCTCCTTATGAGCTTATGCAGATCTTCATGTGCTCGTGGCACCTTGGCCCCAGCTGGGCACTCTGAGTTTCTCCTCTTGCCTGGAGGATTGTTACATCCACAGTGGTGGCACCTCCTCTCCTCAGGCCACAGGGGCTCCCCACAGCTGCAGTCTTGAAAATGTATGCCTGCCTCCAGTGCTGTCTTCTATCTCTGACTTGCAACTGACAGATTCTTCAGCAATCTGTCATGCTTGATAGTGAGAAATAAAGTAAACCACTCATGGATATCTCCCGATCAGCTCTGTCAGAATTCAAATAGAGAGTTCCAAGTCAGTGCTTTGGGTGTCCTTTTGATAGACATTAAACAAAAAGAAAATTCCTAAGAATGAGAACTGTAGTGGTCCTCTCAATTAGCTGACACTGACAACTACTTCCTTCTCCAGGCTCTTTCTAAACTTTGTATTTATACAAACAATTATCCCCACTTTGACGAGGTTAAATGTTGCAAACAAAGAAACAAAGCCCTCCAAAGTAATAAAGATGGTACTATCATTTAGGAGCAATGGTCTAATAAGAAGGTCTGATTTAGAGATTATAAATTTCTTTGTTTCCTAGTTCACTGAGCTTGTGTGGGATGGATAGTATTTCCTTCTGCTGTGGGCATCTTCTCTGGAGTCCTGCAGCTGCCACTGAGCAACCCTGAAACACTAGAACTGGTGTCTCTCAATAAATCCATCCTCTAGAAGAAGAAGGTACCAACGTGACATACAGTTGTGACAAAGAGAAATTTTATTCTGCTGTTTACAGAACATTTCTATTTATCTTTGTTAATATATTTATCACTATCCTACTTGAAGACTTTGATGACTTTTAATCTTCAAGGATATCTGAGAGATTGAATGTATAATGCTTCATTTGGTAAACAGGAAGTCCTTTCTTCTCCATGCAATAAAAAGGAATACCTATGGCTTAAACTTACTTTTAAACTGTCACAATTTATGAGTTTCCTTGAAAAAGTGAAGAGTAATAACTTACAGACTTTACAAAAAAAGAGGAGGATTAGACTAACATTTTAAAATACAGATGTTCAATAGCTCCAGCTATATCTCTCCAGAAAATATATATATATATATATATTATATATAGGTATATATATATTTAGGCCTAGATATTCTTTAACTATGACAAGATTGATAAGGTTACATTTGCTCTGTCATTAGTGTTAACTTTAAAATAACTAAGCTTTCTGCGTAGTTATAGCTGCACAGGTCATAGACCTGGTTACAAAATATTCCCAAGAATTTGTACATCTTCTCAAACAGTTAAACCAATGTTGTGATGTGCGCAGTCATGTTGCTATTTGTTCATGTCTGTTTTAAGTCTGTCTTCGACATGAGGAGAGAAAGCTTTAAAATAGCCCTCAGCTTCTCTTAGGGTCTGCACCTTATGGACACTGAGCTGACAGGAATACATAAGGTATCTGAGCCAGGGAGGAAAAATGACAAACACATGTCCTTGGCACTCTGGGAGGGCTAAGATTGTATTTGCATTATGTTTTTCCTGATATATAATCTATCTTTAATCGCCAACTTTGCCACACTATCCTGCTTTTGAACTGATATTCCATACCAGGCTTCGTTGTTCTGAATTCAGTAGTAGAGTTGCATCAGGTAATAAAAAAATTAAACTCTTTAAAGGAAATCTTTATCTTCTAATTTCATACTTTTAACTGGTTTGTGCTGTTTTTATTATGTACTTTTTTTAAGGACTCTTCCTTCATTAATCTGTGCTATGACTCTTGTTACAAATATAAATAAATTATAAATTATAAATATAAATACAACAATATGTTATTTAATATATATATTTTGATTTAATATTTTTTTCAAATAAATTTGGACCTATTTTGTTTGCATTTTTATCACTGATATCAACAGTTAGTATTTCTTAGAAAAATAGGGCTTCATTGTCTGAGATTAAATGTTAAGTATTCTCAAAACAAAAATGTGTGATTAAGAAAAAATAACACTTTTCATCAGTTTTTAACTGTCCTGCTCTATGTGTTAATAAAACATGTTCTCTAACAGATTTGTCAAACCAAATCTGAATTACAGCTCCAACCTGCAGGCACAGAGTTCATCCTCATCCAGAACTGATGCACAGTGGCTGAAGGTTTGATTTGTTTTCTGAGAAAGGCAATAAAAAGTCTCCTGATGTCAGTTACAGAACAGGAGAAATCCCCAGAAATTCATTATTTAGGCATTAAGCACTTAAAGCCCTAAAGTAAGAAAACTGCATTAGTAAAAGAAAGACAAAATCATATTATTCTTCTGTGACTGGGAAAATGCAAAAAAAAAAAAACCCCTCATTAAGGCATATAGAATGGTCAATTAAATAACATTAGCGTGGATACTTAAATTCATATTCAGTGAAGGCAATATTTAAAAATTCATTTTCTCCATTTTCATGCTCAAGAATTGTAATGGTTAGAGTAAATGCATATAAAATTGTACCATTTACCTTGCATTTTTGGGGAAAAACAAACAAACAAAAACAAAAAATACACTCTCACAGCCTTATCTATATAGTAGAGAGTTCCAAATGTGATCGTCTGTAAAAGGCCTGTTTATACAAAAGGACACAGCTGCACAATGATTTTCAGAGCGGTCAGTGCTACATCTACATTTGATTGTATTTTCTCAATAAGCTAATAGCAGCATGGCTTCAGAAAACTTGTGTCTACCAATGACTTTGATTTCTGCTCTAGGAGAGGGTTAATTCACTCTTCCTGGAGCAAGAGACATCAGGTGTTCATACTCCTGTAATCACATGCAGGATTAAGCAGGGCTAAAATTAGTTCTGCAGTATGATGTCACTACACTCAGGGTTGAAATTTGTTGGTTATTCAAAATATTCTTTTTGCACTTGGTCTTTATAATGAAGAAAACGTGAATCTAGAGTCAAATATGGGGAAGGAAAATGTATGTTTTAATAGGCCTCTGAAATCTAAGAGCCAAGCTTCTGATCATCAGAAGACAAGAAAATTATCTCCTGGAAGCCCTACTGGCCCTACCGGAAATATTTGTAAATAACAGACAGTTAAGATGTTGAAAAGGAATTAGTTCTCAAGAGCAAAGCAGACTTCCACTGAGAAGCTGCTGATCTGATAAAATGCTAGAGGACATTGTTACAGAGATCAAATCTTAGATAAATTCACAACTTTGTATTTAACAACTAAAATATATTCTATTTAAAGGTCATTTAACAAAGGCCATACAAATTGCTCAGCGGAGAAAGGAATGTCAACTACTATCCTTCCATTCAGGTAAGAAGAATTTTCTGTTTTAAAAATTCCAGTCAAGTTCTACTTCTTTATCCATATATATACTTTCATATTTAAGACATTATTAAACAATATAGAATTATTGTACAGGGAAGTACAAAATTTTCTCCTCAGACACAGAATTTAACTGTATGGAAAAATAGTATTGCTCAGGGCTTAAGAAACTAATTCATAGTAAACCAGAGGATTTCAGAAAAAAGACTGCAGGAAATAGGAGGAGGTTGATGCCCATTTAGAATATAGAAAAGAATAAAATAGCAATACCAATTAAAAAAAAAAAGAAAAAGTAATAAGTAGTTGTGTTCTGAGGCTGTAGAGAGGACACTAGCAAAACCTTTTGCATTTGAATTATGCAGCTAAAAAGTTGGATGAGAAAACACCAGTTGGTACTAGTTCTAACTACTTTCATTTGAAAGCAAGTATAGACAAAACATGAGAGATTTCTTACAAGCACTTGCTTTTTGAATATCTTCAAAGAACAACCAGAATCCTGTATTGTGTGCCACATTAGGGTGAGTACAAGATTTGGAGGATAAGCTGATTTCTTTGTCTAAATAATCTAAATAATCATTTTTCTTGTGGTATTGTCCACAAACTTGCTTAGGGTGCACTCTGTCCCCTTGTCCAAGTTCAAGTCCAAGTCATTGATGAACAAGCTGAACAGCACTGGGCTCAGTGCTGACCCCTGCGGGACGCCAGTGGCCACAGGCCCCCAACTAGACTTGTCCCCGTTTTATCACCACCCTGACACTTGACACTCTCCCTTAGGATATTTGCATAAATTGAAAAGATTTTCAGTCTTTCAGTCTTGTCCAGGCTTAAATGAACCAGCTCTCTCAGCCTTTCCTCATAAGGGAGATGCTCCAGGCCTCTAATCATCTTCATAGCTCTAGGCTGGAATTTCCCCAGTAGTTTCATGTCTCTCCTGTACTGGGGAGTCCAGAATTGTACAGAATATTCCTCACTATAGCTGAGCAGAGGTTCCTCAACCTGCTGGCAACACTCTTCCTAAAACACCCAAGGATATCATTTGTCTTCCTGGCCGCAAGGGCACATTGTTGTCTCATAGTCAACTTGTTGACCCAGTTATCCACCAGGACTCCACAGAGCTGCTTTTAAGCAGGTCAAAGCACAGCCTCTGCTAGAGTATGGGATTATTCCTCCCTAGGTACAGGAATCTGATCTGTTAATATGAAGAGCTAAAGGAAAGGAGGAGAGAATTAAGTAGCCACATCTCCTCCTTGGCGGAAGCAGGGTGGAGATTTCAGGAAATTTTAAAACATAAAAAGATGGGATCCCAGTGCATGACAAGCACTGGGTCAAAGACATAAATGTAGAAAAGGAAATTCATGATTGCATGAAGTCTTTTCAGCCTGTGAACTGTGCAGCCTCCTTTAAAACAGTAATATAAATACAGCATACATTAGTCTTCAGTATTCTATCTCTGGAACATTGACATATTGAAGATACCATTTCAACTCCAGCATCAGCAATAAGATGTCTTTAATAGCTAATCATAGCTGCCAATAAAACAGCTTTTTTACAATGTTTGGCACATTCATTGTCCTTTAGGACATAAAGCTTTATGGCCTATGGCCTAAGGCCTATGGGTGTTCAACTCTGCTAGAAATATCGGAATCCTACACACCTTAAGAATAAACAAAAAGGAGGAGAATGAATATATTTAGAAACATATAAGGGAAAAAAGAAATCGAAACCACTTGGAAAAGAATTCATCGGTTTTCAAAAAGAGGGAAAAAAAAGGCAAATGAAGTAAATAAAGTAAATAAAAGGAAGGTTAAAAAAGTTAACAGCACCAAAGAAGAAATAGACAAATAGTACAATAAAATAAAACTAGGAAAGATGCACATTCTGTTCTGTGGAAGATTTTTATTTACATGTCAAGAAGTGGAAATCCAAAGTGTTGTGGTGGGCACATATCTTAATAGCAGATAAATGGTAAAGCTCTGCTGTCACGGTTTCTTTACTTTTTAAAAGCTTTGAAAGTATTGCTAGCAAAAGTATTAAACCATTAGGTGATTACTGTGGATGATAAAAACTCAAGCTTCATCATTTCAACCTGCTATTTCAAAAGAAATAAATTATAGAGTGAAATCTTAACTGAATAGCACAAATTCTATAGTTATTTGGATTTTTTTAAGCCAGACCTTAATAATGTAATGGAAACAATAATTGCTACATTTTTAAAAAATGTCTATTTTTGGCATTTGTCAGTTCAATGATTTTTCAGAATTGAATATATGTATAAGAAGGGAAACTGTATGGGTGTTGTAGCTTGACACTCAAAAACATAAAAAAGAAAAATCTTGTGAATCTATAAAATATTTCAAGATGTCTCAGTAACTGTTTGGCCACTGACTTTTTTTTTTGCATGCTTGACAAAATGCAATTTGATCTTCAGAAATCTTTCTCAGAATACAACAGAATACAGAAAAAAAAGGAAAATTCTAAGCACTATTGAGAGTTCTCAATATTTAAGTATCTAAGTCTCTCACTATGTGAGTGTCAGTCTGAACAAAAACAGTCTTGATGAGTTTTTTGTGTAATTGTTTTCTCTAATTTACTTAGAAAACCATTTGCTTTCCTGACAATATCAAACATCTCCAGACAATGTCAAAAATTTTATTGCTCAGCCACTCTTCATCCTCATCGAGAGGTCATGGAGGGGAGGGAAGAAAGCCAGTGTCACTCCAGTCTTCAAAAAAAGCAAGAGAGATGGCCTGGGAAACTACAGGCTGGTCAGCCTCACCTCTGTCCCTGGAAAGGTGATGAAGCAGCTCATCCCAGAGACCATCTCGAGGCATGTCAAGGAAAAGGTGACCAGGAGTAGTCAGCACGGACTCACCAAGGAAAAGTCATGTTTGACGAACCTGATAGCCTCCTGTGATGAGGTGACCGGCTGGATGGACGATGGGAGAGCCATGGATGTTGTCTACCTTGATTTCAGCAAGGCTTTCAACACAGTCTCCTGTAATATCCTCATAGGAAAGCTCAGGAAGTGTGGAGTGGATGAGTGGACAGTGAAGTGGATTGAGGAATGACTGGATGGCAGCTCCTAGAGGCTAATGATAAATGGGGCCAAGTTTGGTTGGAAGCCTGTGGCCAGTGGTGTCTCACAAGGGTCAGCCCAGTGCTATTCGGCTTGTTCGTCAATGACTTGGAAGGGCACAGAGTGCACCCTCAGCAAGTTTGCGGATGATACCAAACTGGGTGGAGTGGCCGACACTGCAAAGGGCTGTGCTGCCATTCAGAGGGACTAGACAGGATGGAGAGAGAAACCTCCTGAGATTCAACAAGAACAGCTGCAGGTCCTGCATTGGGGAGGAATAACCCCAGGCACCAGTATTGATTAGGGTTTGACTTGCTGGAAAGCAGCTCTACGGAGAACAACTTGGGAGTTTGGGTTGACAACAAGCTAACCATGAGTCAGCAATGTGCCCTTGTGGCCGAGAAGGCCAATGGGATCCTGGCCTGCATCAGGAGGAGTGTTGCCAACGGGTCAAGGGAGGTGATCCTCCCTCTCTACTCAGCTCTGGTGCGACCGCACCTGGTGTATTATGTGTAGTTCTGGGCTCTCCAACACATGAAGGACATTGAGGGTCCAGCATAGAGCCATGAAGATGATTAAGGGACTGGAGCATTTGTTATATGAGGAAAGACTAAGCGAGCTGGGCCTGTTTAGTCTGGAGAAGAGAAGATTGAGAGGGGATTTGATCAACATGTAAAAGTACCTGAGAGGTGAATGTAGGGAGGATGGGGTCAAGCTCTTCTCCGTGGTGGCCAGTGACAGGACGAGGGGTAACGGGTGTAAGTTGAAACACAGGAAGTTCCACCTCCATGTGAGGAAGAGCTTCTTTCCTGTGAGGGTGACAGAGCCCTGGAACAGGCTGCCCGGAGAGGCTGTGGAGTCTCTTTCTCTGGAGATCTTCAAAATCTGTCTGGATGCCACCCTGTGTCACGTGTTCTAGGTGTCCCTGCTTGAGCAGGGGGGTTGGACTAGATGACCCCTAGAGGTCCCTTCCAACCTTAACCATTCTGTGATTCTGTGAAGAAGATAGGATCAGCCTGTTTGCAGTGGTACCCAGCAATAGGGCAAGAGGTACAAAGTGAAGCACAAGAAGTTCTGATCATGAGCAGTGACCTAGCTGACCTTGCTTGTGCAGGGAGGGTGGATCTCCAAACGTTCTTTGCAACCTCAACCATTCTGTAATCCTCAATATGTTTTCCAGTTGTAAAATAACAATACGTAAGTATCACGTTCCTCAATGCTTCACCAAAGGAATAGACACATTATATATATGAGAAGATCTGATACTACATCAATCAAAAAATTTAGTCTCAAAACTAGAAAAACTAGAGAGGTAGGAGTACTCATTCATTTGCTCACAAATGTGAGCAAAGATTCTTTCACAATTCACAGATAATAAAAAATCTATTTTTTTAAAAAAAAATCATCTTAAAAAACCTATTGAAATGGAAAAAAAATCAAAAATTTTTCCTTGCTACTTTTTCATTAACCTTAAGATCAAGAAAATAGTTGTTCCAATTATTGCTGAGAATTTTTTTTTGATGAGTTTGCACTAGATATCTTCTGACGTATGTGATATAAGGCTCTGACTGCAAAAATTAATTTGAGTTCAAATGCAATTTTGCATGATGTAGATGTTTAATTCAGTTCTCTTCTTGCTGGTATTAACTTGTTTGTCTTTATTTGTCATCTTGGCTATCCTGCTCCTTAAAGAAGGAGCAACATATCTGAGAAGTGCAGAGTATTCTCCTTAGTTTGCTTCCACATGTACCTAGCAATCTTTCCTTAACAACAGACGCTTTTCACAGATCTGTTTTGCCTTTTGCTGCAGGCAGACCTGAACAGCTGGCTTGCTGTACATCCAGCAAACCAGAATTTTGTATTTTTTCAAAGGCCCCTAAAGTATGAGTATTGGGGACTGGAGTCTTAATAGTTGCATTTCAACTAATTTACGAGCGTATCATCTTGCAGAACTACCGTAGTTTTGCCTATGTTGGCTATGTAGCCAACATAGTAGTCTTTGGGACTGCCACGTGACATTTAGTCTGCCTGCTGGTTTTAGTCATGGAATACAAAAGGCCTACTGAATTTATTTCATTTCTCCAGACAGTAAGTCTGCATTCCTGAAGTAATTCCTAATAGCATTCATCAGCATTCTTATACTTTATCTTTCGCAGCTGAAATAAGCTATCAGTCTTAAAAGCATTTAAGATATACGCATAAATTGTTTTAACTGCGAGCATAATTTATTATATAATACATTCATTATTTAGCTGTATAAACTATGTATCTCATGGAATATTTCTTCTTTTTGACCTGCACTACACTTCTGTGGTTTTGTCATCCAGCTGATTGCAAAAATGAGGTGGCTATTGGATACCCATATGATTAGATTTAACCATCGTTAGTTACTCATAGTAATAAAGACGTTTGCTACTAAAATTTGTACAAAATTACAGACTGTTGCAAAATGCTGGATGTTTTTCTGCTATCCTATTGGAAAAAAAAAAAGAGAAAAGAAGAGAAAGGAAATGAAAAGAAAAGAGGGAAGGGGAGGGGAGGGGAGAGGAGGGGAGGGGAGGGGAGGGGAGAGGAGAGGAGAGGAGAGGGTCAGTACAGACTGTTTCTAAGAATCAAATCAAACTCAGTTGTTCCCTTTCATGTCCTTGTTAATAAAATTCACCTGTCTCTGCACTTTATCTTTTTTTTTTTTTTTGAGAGAGAGAGAGAGGAGAATGTGTACAATTTATTACTGAGTGTAACAAAATAAACTGAACAAATTGTTGTTTGAGAATAAAGAAATTACTTATTTTGATTCAATTTCTTTGACACCATAAGGTAACTTTTACTGTACTTTATTCCAATTTTAGGCCTCCTTCTTTGTTACTGTCATTGTATTTTTCTTTCCACTGATATTAACCTTTTACCTAGAATATTTCTGAAATTACAGTGTACTTTTCATTTCAAATATTCCATACAGTATATATTTTACTTTCTCCACTTGAAGCTAATTATTATTTTCTTTATTGTTTTACAGCAGAAACTGTAGCTTCTCACCATATTCTCAATATTGCCATTCATATGAATAATCTGAGATGAATAAATATAGATATCTACATCTAAACTAATCACTCAGCATGCCTGTGGAAATTAAAAAGAAATTACGAAAGCTAGTAAGCACCAGATAGTTGGGCACATTTGTAAATATGGATGAATGTTCCAAACTGGAACCATATTTAGGGTGGTGATCAGTGGTGCAGAGTCCAGTTGGAGGCCTGTAGCTAGCGGTGTTCCCCAGGGGTCAGTCCTTGGTCCAGTCCTGTTCAATTTATTCATCAATGACCTGGATGAAGGCACAGAGTGCTCCCTCAGCAAGTTTGCTGATGATACCAAACTGGGAGGAGTAGCCGATACCCCAGAGGGCTGCGCTGCCATCCAGAGGGACCTGGACAGACTGGACAACTGGCAGTGAGAAACCTTATGTAATTCAACAAGGCCAAGTGCAAGGTCCTGCACCTGGGGATGAATAACCCCAGACACCAGGACGGGCTGGGGACTGACCTTCTGGAGAGCAGCTCTGCAGAGAAAGACCTGGGTGTCATGGTGGACGACAAGTTGACCATGAGGCAGCAGTGTGCCCTCATGGCAAAGAAGGCCAATGGGATCCTGGGATGCATTAAGAAGAGCGTCTCCAGCAGATCGAGGGAGGTGATCCTGCCCCTTCACTCAGCCCTGGTGAGGCCACATCTGGAGTATTGTGTCCAGTTCTGGGCCCCACAGTACAAGAGGGATGTGGAGCTGCTGGAGGGAGTCCAGTGAATGGCTACGATGATGATCAGGGAACTGGAACATCTGCCCTAAGAGGAGAGACTGAGGGAGCTGAGCCTGTTCAGCCTGAAGAAGAGAAGGCTGAGAGGGGATCTGATCAGTGTCTATAAGTACCTTAAGGGGAAGCAGTGAGGAGGATGGTGCTGGCCTCTTTTCAGTGGTGGCCACTGATAGAACTAGAGGTAACGTGCTCTAGGTGACCCTGTGTATGCAAGGGGGTTGGACTAGATGACCTCTAGAGGTCCCTTCCAACCTTAAGCATTCTATGATGCTATGATTCTATGAAACTGAACTTTAATCTCTCAAACAGAAGTTTGTTGCTTGCTCACCCCAACTGGTATGGATTAGTTGTATTAGTTTTGATAATGCCTGACTAAACAAAAGTAGCATTCCCTGAATCTTCCAGTTAGCAAGGAGGCTTGAGACAGTATCACCATTTAAGATGTTGATCCTACATTGTGTCTTATCCATGGACTACTGAGACTGGGTAAACTGGAAACTTGGGATTATGGAAAGAAGTGTTTCTGGAAAGAAAGTGATGGAAAGAATTGCTGAAAGGTAGTAATCTCAGAAAGAAGGGGGCCTGGAAAGAAGATGATGATGATCCTGTCTGGAGAAAAGATTATGGAAGAGGGGAAATATCCTGAAGAGCAGAGAGATGCATGGAGACAAATGCCAGAAGATGGCCAGAGACTGGTAATGCCAAGACTAGTAACTCTGAGCAGCTGTAAAGCATGAACTGACATGCATCTCTGTCCAGCATCACCAGGGGGAGGAAGGCAAGCAAGCATGTAAGAGATTCAAGTAGGGTAACAGTGCCAACCTCAGTTCTTAAATGAACCTCAGCACCTGGAGCCTCTACAGTCTGCAATTTATTTTGTTTGATTCATGACATTAGCAAGAGCTGCTCCCTTACATCTGGTCCTGTTAATTCTATCCTTTGTAAGAGGTCTGTGTAGATCAGGAGGAAATTATTCAGTTTGCCAACAGAATATCAATTAATATATTAATTGAAGAAGGCTCATGGATATTGAATACTTTATTGAATACTGTCAAATGCCCAAACTATAATTTATGAAAAGATACAGTCTGAAAAATCATAATTAGGAATCAGAAACCTTTCCCACAAAATTGCAGTGGGCAATAGCTCCCCTGCTTTTCTTACATTACAAATCCTTGTTATGCACAGGACACAAACTTTCCCTGGGCTAGTTTGTTGGTTCTTTGCACTGTAGCCTCCCCTTGTTCATGCTTTAAATAAAAATACAACATTCAGAATTCAAAAAAGGAATAGTAAAAGCTGGGAAATTCAATGTCTTCTTCACTGGTAGAAACAGAGAGAGCATCTCTGAGATCTGTAGGAAAGTCCAGCTGGAGACCTGCCACCAATGGTGTACCCAGGGGGTGATACTGGGACAAATTTGTTTATCTTCATTAATGACCTGGATGATGAGACCAAGTTCACCACCAGGTGATCCCCAGTGGGGCCTTCTGAGCTCAACTCCGTGATTCTGTCACTGTATGGAACAGCGTATGAAGTCCACAGAAAAAAATATGATCTGATCTTATTCCATCAGCAACTTTTATTGAAAAACCTGTAATATATAATAACAAAAAAAATCTTCTCCTGTTTTAATTTTTGGTTGCAAGAAAAATAAGTAGAGAATAACTTCTCTTCAGTTTTCAATAATTATGGTCATTTGAAAACTTACAGGAAAGAAGTAATTTGCTTCACACAGTTTTTGAGCAAGGCTTCCGACTTCCGAAAATTTGGAAAGTTCTCACTCTATTTTGTTTGATAGAACATTTCTGTTGGGGTTATGATATAAATGGACTGATTCATCAGGTGTAGTTACCTTCTGCTACCTTTTCTATGCTACCTGGCTAACAGCCACTTTTTATTTCCTAATATTTCAGTTTTGTATATATTCACCTTTTGTAAAAAGATCTTGCCTTTTCAACTAGGGGAGCTGCATTCACTCTTATTGACTTAGATGATAAATTGACAAACTTCAACAATTCACTCATAGCAGTGAGTATTTCTGTTTCTCATTTGTCTTCCTGGATGAGCTAGTTAATAATAAAAAGGGGAGAGAAAGGTATACATTTTTTGACATTCTAATTTATTTCAAAGACTACCTGTGAAATATCTCTCTGCCTTTAAGCAACTACTTTTTTATTATATTTGCATAGGCAAATATTGACTGAAAGATTTTTATGTTTATGATAAAAAGAATGCACATTAAGTTTATTCTCTAGGCATATAGAAAACATACTTTTTATATGTGTTGAACTTGTGACATGTGTCAGTAAAATTGTGTGCAAACTTTCTGTAAGAAATAGACTTTTCAATAAGTTTTGTATTTATCACATTATTCTCACATTTTGCTTGTGTTACTTTATAAACAGAAAGAATATTGCTTAACAGATGTGTGTGGTTATTATATCAAATATTGAAGCTGCAGATAAAAAAAAAATGAAATCTGAAAAATAATGAAATTTCTGTATTGTAGTTTCACAGACCTGAGAGACAAAAAGATAATTGTGCTGGACATAAGCCCTTATCAACTTTTGCTACAAACTGTTCTTTTAATGATTTGCCAGACACTCAAACAGTTAATCAGTGACATCCATGTAAGACAATTTTCTGAAGGCAAGAGAAGATACATGTAGATAAGCAAGCCTTATAAGAAAAATGAAATTTATATTTTAATATGAGAGTATAATTAAAATTTTCCCTGCTTTTTATTGCTAATACGTTTTACAAATAAAAATATTTTTCTTATTCTTTCTTCAAAGCGCATAAGATAAAGCACAAAAGATAAGTTATTAAAACACTGCTCAACCTTGCCCTAAACATGTAGTATAATGTAAATCAATCACTAGGATTCCAGAAATAAAATGTTATTTAAACTAAAATGTATTTTTTATGAGAATAATTTTATATATCATTAAATCGATCCTCAGAAATTTCTGGTACAATGAATTTTATTCCAAAGTTACTTTTTATTTTAGGGTACATGATTGAGCATTTAATTCTTTCAATCTATTGATGAACATTTTTGCTATTTAGAAATGAAATGGAGATGTAAAAACAAAAGTGGAAAAAAAGGCAAAAGGCAATAGTACTGAACCTGTACATTAAAAAAAAAAATCCAAGAAGTTTGGATATTTCTTCAAACTGCTGATTCTATGAAAGTTCATGAACATTGCACACAGAGCAGCCCTTCAACTCTGTTGATTCAGCATTTGTGCTTTTATCCAGATTGATGGCATTAGCTGCCTTAAAACAGGGTCCTTCTTTCTTCCTGTTATTTCCTTTCCTGTTGGTACATTTGCAGGAACATACTCATAATGGGCCACCTTCTTTTTCTCCTCATTCCTGTAAGAAATGCTGTAGCTGACTCCCTATTTCTGTGTGGAAGGAAGTACGTTTCACCATTTTCAAAGCAAAGAATCTAAAAAGAAGCATCATGTCCTGAATTCAACTGGACTGAATTAGGCACTTAACCAAGACTAAGTTAGACATGCCTTTGCCAAAGCTCCATTTGTAGTCAATGATAAGAGATAAATGTCTTTCAGGAACGATTCAGGTCCTGGTGGGCTGAATAGCTCCTTACAAATGCCTGTCTCTCATCAATGACTGTTTGCCTAGAGACACTGCTAAACATTAAAAGGCTTTTTATTTTTGCTCATTTTTTACCCCTAAATTGGGTAAAAAAAAAAAATTAAAAAAAGAAACCGTCTGAACTTTGATGTTAGGCTCTGTGAACTGTAAAGGCCAAATCCAACCAGCTACAGACTGCCAAGAATCAATCTAAATCTATAGTAGGTATCCCTTTCCTCTCTTATGCTATCGGTAAATGAATAACTTTTTTCTTTTTTATCTCGCTTTTTTAATTCAATGTGAAAAAAAAAAAAACACAACTTCAGCTTAGCCACAAAAGATAGTCTGAACTGATGCTTTGTTCCAAAGATGGAAGAAGCTAAATGTTCTTTTTTTTTTTTTCTTACTAGACCAACTTTATAGCATCAAATCATCAGAATCTCTCTTCTGGTTGTAGTAGATTCATTATGCAAAATCAGTGGTAGATGTCCTGAGGTTTCTGTCTCTTTCTACAGGCCACTGGTTGGGGCTTATTATTTCATGTATGAAAATCCCAAAGACCAAGTTTTCATCTCATTTTGAAAGACAGAAAATGCTTAATTTGCAGTATTTTAATTGGACATGCATGACTAGACCTAGCTGATTAAAATGTTTCTTCAGGGTTTTCTTGACAATGCCTATTAAATACATTTTAGCTACTATTTTTAAATCTCTGTTTCAAAATGTGCAATAAATTTATATAGCATTAGTTCAAGAAGTCTAGTAGCATGCAAACTAAACAAAAGCATATCTGTAATGCAAAGGAAAATACTGCTTTTGTCTAACATATATGGTATCACATTAGTGAAAAGAAGAGGGGGAGAGATGAAATAGAAAAGGAACATTATTTTAAGAAAGAAGAAATGAATTGATTGAAATTGAGAAAGAATATGAAAAGGATACTGGAAAATTGATATTGTTTATTTGAGAAGAAGTAGGGCAGCAATAAAAATGGGAGATAATATATAGACAAAAACCTTTACAGACAGCTTTTACAATTCACAGAATCTCTATAAATTTCATTCTGGTAAGGTAAAAGGAAGAATGCAGGAAAGTCTGAAGCAAGTGAGACTTCCTTTTGGTAAAGGAGGTTCAGTTTAGGGAATATTTAAAGAAGATGGATGGAAGGTCCAGTTGGACAAATCCATTGGACTTAATGGGATGCATACACAAGCACTGAGGGAGCTGGTAATGGATGCCATTGCAATTCTCAGTTATTTTTGAAAGCCCATAATGACTTGAGAACATTCCCAAGGACAGAAAGAAAGAAAATGTCACAGCTTTCTTCAGTCAGAGCAAGAAAAAGATCCAGGGCCGACCACCCTCATCTCCATCTGCAGGAAGTGGATGGAGTAAACAAATCCATATGGAAGCCACTGACAAACCTGTGAAGTGCAAGTAGGTTACTGGTCAGCAGGGATTTATGAAGGGGAAATCATGCTTGGACAATCTAATAGCCTTCTAAAATGAGATGACAAGGAGATGTTGATTACCTTGACTTTAGCAAGGCTTTCAACATTAATTCCCCCTAATTAACAATCTGATGGACCAGACAAATGGACAGTAAGGTGAATTGGAAACATACTGAACTGCTGGACTCAAAGGGTTGTGATCAGCAGCTGCAGGCCCATCACCAGCGGTGTACACCACAGGCTAATCCTGGGGCTAATACTGTTTCACATCTTCATTAGTGACCTGGCTGATGTGACCAAGTACATCTGTCAGCAAGTTTTCAGGTGATAAAAAAGGAGCATTTAATGGACCAGCTGGTTGTGCTGCCATTCAGAGGGATCTTTGTAAAATGCAAAAATGTGCAGACCAGAACTTCATGAAACAATAATGGGGATGTTTAATAGATGCTTATGAAATTATGTCTGTTTTTCTCTCCTATTTTTTTTTCCTTCGTCTCTCCCCTCCTGCTCATCCGGATCACACTCTTTAGTTTATATATAAAAGCTCCAGAGCCACACAGAGGAAATTCATGAAAATTCATGAAGTGACAGACTTTGTGAAGCAGACTGGATGGATTCTGGAAAACTTGGTCCTGCGTACCCAAATCTATGGATTAAATGATGTATGCTACTAATATATTTTCCCTTTCCCTTCTGCTATTCAAATTAATTTCTGCCTTCTGCCACAAATTCCTCCATGCCATTTAACACAGAAACAGAAAAAAAAAATGCACATTAAGCAGAAAGGGCTACTTTTCCTTTCCCCCAAAGACAGTGTGACACCAGTCTGTGGATACCTTACAAATGATGGCTTTGGTTAGGACCATCATTGCCCATGTTCCTTAAACATTCAAGAGAATATATAGGAAATTCTAGTGGTCTCATTTTTCCACTCATACTGCTCTTTTATCTGTCATCTCATTTTTTTCTCTAAATTATATTTAAGATCATAATTCCCACAAAGGTGCCTGAGGCAGGAAAGTATGCAACCTTTTAGCTATCTATAGATCAATAAAGAACCATCCTAAATCTTGATGGCTGAACATGTTTGTTTATTTATTTATTTTAATTAATTTTAGAGTTAGTTTTATCCTCATCAGAAGCACATGTGTTCTGTGTCTGTCCTTCCATAACCAGCAAGATTCCTATTGGACAGCCTGCTGGAAGAAAATTTCTCTAAATGAACATGCTAGAAAGTGCGTATGTCTTTCAGAGCAAAACTGGCATCCAGTTGGCTGTCCAAAATTACTATAAAAGTGTGGAGAGCCTCTAATAGACAAACCTGTTCTTTGGACTAATGACATGTGAGTGCTAGTATCTTCTGAAAGGTGTTGCCTGAATGATGGTAACAACTTTGGTGAAAATCACCTCGACTAAGCAAGTAAGTGACTCGTATCTGCAGCATTCCCTACTCTGCAGCAGTTTTTATACCACTTTTAGACTGATTTGTAGTCTAAAATGATCAAGCTCCTTTAAAAGCTATTTTATAGGAGTTTAAAGTGCATTTGAGTGCTCAGACTAGGTCAGTGCCCTCAATTGCCAAAGTTCGATGAAAAGTTAAGAACAGATGTTGGGTCATTGTCAGAGTACCTAGCAAGAAAATTGGATCTCTGGCACTGAAAATGAGAAATAAACCATTGGTGATGTCATTAAACTTACTAATATAGCCATAAATACATGTTCTACTTGACTGCAAGTGAGAAATTGCAAGACAAAACTGCAAGAGCAATTCTAGTGTTAATATTGGTTTGTGCTGTCAGTGAGTCAATTTTCTTTTATGGTTTGGTTAACCAGAATGCAGCCCACTGCTGTGGTCACTACCTGAAATACCACTAAATGCTTCATTCATAATAATCTATCTAAACTCTTGAAGAACAAATCAGTAGATCAGTTTGTCATCCTAAAGTCTGTGACAAACCACGTGCTTCTACAACACCTGAGAAAATGTCTGGCTAGGAGAAACATGGTATTAACCTGTGCATGTTAAGTACCTTTTCTTACAGTATCAATATTATACATGCAGAAATGGTGGTGCAAGACTTAATGAATTAAATTTTATTTATGATGCATATTTTATTCTTTTCTCTGTCATTGATCTTAAATCATTCTCATATTGTCACTACATCAGATATTGCAGTAGTGTGCAAGAAACAGCATGCCTTCACTGAAATTACTGCATTTTCCCTCATCTTTTTACAAAGATTTCTGCATACAACTTAACTTTTTTTACAGATTTGTTTGTTTTATCTGCTTAGAAATGCAAATGACTTGATAAAAATATTATAATTTCACTCTATTTCCAGTTCCTAAATGTATTTCAGTACTGTCATCTTATCTACTCTAAGAAAATCCTACAATGTGAATTGATTTTTAGAGTCTTAAGAGAGGTTTTCTATTTCTGGCATGTCTCTCTCTCTATATCATGTATTCGGTTTGGTGGGAGCACAATTCTAACATAAATGAAAGTATTTAATCTTATCTCTGGTCTCCTTATACTCTCACCAGCATAGCAAGTGCTCTAAACCATATGTGAGTGTAATGACTGATTAGGAGAGCTGGAAATGGGAATGGTTTAATCATTCTCTAAATGGAGTTTTGTAACAAAAATGTTTCAAAAAATTTAGATGAACTGTCTAACCACACACTGGAACATATTTAACATGGTAAAGTCTAGTCATTTTTCAAAGTAGGTCAAGCTGCCCAAATATGATACCAATTTTTATTTTGTGGTTTCGTCTCCTTTATGAAATGAGTGAAGATCAGATAACTCATCAGCAAGTACCATCAAGTGAAGAAAACATATCATTATTTACTGCTCTTGGCATGGATGAAACTTCTTACTGTGTGGAACCCTTTCTCAATTATACAAATCTCCAGTCTATGTACTATGTATTTGAGTTAACTGGGTCTATAACACTCCTAAATAGATTAATATATTCTAGCCCTGCAACTTTTGAACTAGAATGACTGTCTTGGAGCCTTTCATAAATCTTAATCTGAAGTGAAAATTTGAAGCAGTTTCACTTTCCTCTTTTTCTTGCAAGAAAGACAACCTCAACAAAAAATAATAAAAGCAATACCTAGGTTATTCGTATTTGGAAATCAGATTTTGCTTTTCAGTTATTAACTTGAATTAAAAGAAACTGCGAACATCATTAATGAAATTCGTTAGACTAGCTCAGTTCTACAGATTTTTTATACTGAGACAACTTCTAATTCTTTGATTAAAATGAATGTTAGCAATTAGGTGGACAGGGCTATGATACTTATAAATATTGTAGTGTTTCATTACAGTGCATTATTTTTATTAATAGAGATTGCCAAAGCACATTATGTGCAATATCTTAATATATAAAGCCTCGACAAAGATCCATTCATCTGGAGCATGTTCATAAAACCAGAAAGAGCAGGAGACAGTCCTATCTCCCCAAGAGCTAATGATCTAAGTGCACACAGCAAAATTCAAGTAAAAGAGAGGTGAATTCATTTTTGCAGGATTAGAGGCCAGATTGCTGCTAGAATCAAGACTACCATCCAAGTATTTTGAGTCCCATCCTACTTCTTCACTTAGTTGATTATCGGTCATAGGAAGGAGGAGTACTTCTGCATCTAATACATCAATCTAAGAGTTGTTCTTTCATTTTTGATATAGCGTGATTTCAAAGAGAAATATGTTCTGCTAGAAGTGCCATTTCTCAGAACGGCCATCTGTCTAAATGTACGACAAAGACTTTTTGTAATAGTTTTATCTTGTGATTCCCTGTTGCAGGGATTTATTGACTAACATAAATTCTGTTGTGTAATTACCCTTCTACTAAAATATACTACATCAGTCTCTGCCTCTCTCATTGGAGCTGCTCTACTTTAAATAAATAAATATTCACTGGGCCAGAACAAATGAGTGATTGTCTCTATACACCAGTGATTAAGGCACTTGTTTTGGAAGTATGAGAGTCAGGTGCAAGCTGTGGCTCCAATTGCTATTTATACAAAGTAGAATAGATCCAGCAGCTAGATGGTTTGGCTGTCACTTACAGGTGAAAGACCGGCTCTTGACTCCCAGTTCTAAATCAGGCTAACAAAGCGTAGCTTGACATCACATTTCTCATAACTCAGGGAAAGAAGGGGAAGTCAGTTGTTTTGTATTACATTAGTCAAAGCAATATGGGTTTTAGCAATTTCCAAAATATATGAAAAAAAAAAAACTGCACTCAATTTCTATCCAAAAAAGTTTTAAACTGCTTAAAAAAAAAGAAAAAAAGTGTAGCTTATGCCACCTCAGAGAAAATGTTATTCTTTGCAAGAATGTTCTTTAAATCACTCCTTCATTAATACAAGAATACAACATCTCTTTACCTAAGATAAGGGTGGGTGTATGTTATTACTAAAAATGCTGTACCCCAAAACATTTTCATTTTTCATATGAAAAATGGCTTAACCTTAATGTAAAACATTGCTGTACAGGTAGTATGGGCATAGGTTTCTCCAAACTGAATGCAGTACTCTCTTGTATGATGCTGTACATTGGTTTATGATAGCGTGTATGAACAGATAGAAGTTTTGCTATTGATTTGAATGACAGTGCAATTTCACTGGTGATGTAAACTCCTTGCTGTAAACCACACTGAATTCTTAATTCTAATGTCTTTGCATGGTACTTTCTCGTACCAATTCCTTTTTTTGGAAGAATTATCATAGATACATATTGTAGAAAGAGTGTGACCTAATAAAATTAAGAGATATGAAATAATCCTAGTGACTGAAAATTGCTTACTTACTGAATAAATAAAAATTCAGTGACAAGCCTATTGTAATATAGATCTTACCACGGGAACAGTGTGAACTAGACATAAGAAGAAAATGCTGTATCGACTATCTTTAAATATAGCCTAGATAATTCTATTTCTAATTCACGTTAGTATTATTCTATTTTAAATGCTTTACTATTTTGATATACTTTACTGCTCACTATTTTACAATACTAGTATTGCCTTCAGTTATTTTTTTCAGGAATTGGTTCAGTGCCTGTGCAGGACTTTGCTACCAACATATGATGTAAAAAAGCTGAACTCTCTGCCCTAATATTGGCATTAAAAAAAAAATACAGATAATTAATATTAATATATTTTGAAAATTGTTTTATGTTTTAAAAAATGTTGCTTTGTAGAACTCATTTAAAAGTATCAACAGAAGTTAACAGGAACAAATGCCACTGTTTCTTCGGCTTTAATGCCCTTCTGTTCTGCAGTAGAGAAGGAGGTGTCACTGCTTTTCTCATAGTAGTCTTCAAAAATGACAGCTTTTAGTTCAGCGTGTTTAGAACCTGCTCTGTGTCTTGAAGCATGAGGTTCTAGACAAGATGAATGAAGAACTATCATCTTGTTTATTGATCCCAGTCAAGCATAGGCATGATGTAAATGCTAATCTACAAGACACAGTGTGTAAGAAATAGAAATAAATCGGAACAGGAACAGATGCTGAATAACTCCATTATCTGCACTACTCATGAACAAGCCAGGCAAGGTAATATGAGACTGACTAGCTGCGATGCAGTAGTATGGTAAGGCAGTTGCTTTATAAATATCAGTTTGCTTGAAGATAGCCCATCTTCAGGAAAGTGCTCTATTAAGGTATTTCTGACCAGACCAGGAGGAAGTTTAAGCATTTTGTATGCCATACCGCTGAAACCTGAAGCATTTATGGCCCTAACAATGGAGATACAAGAGTAGGAACGAGGCTGCAGCACAGCACTGAGAGTATAAAGGTTATATAATTTCTGACAATGGACCACTAGAATAAGTCTCAGAGACAATAAATGAGGCTTGATAGGTTGCATGTAGAAAGCACACAGGAAGAAATGATTATAGGACACAGAGGAAATTAAAAATATATGCTGCATGGAATTATTTCAGATGTGTTTCTGTATATACATTTTTTGTGTATCATATATAGATCTTGAGTATATATATACACACATGCAGAGATATGGATTTGATACATATCAAAGTAAAGTATGACTTGGGCCAAAAAAACCTACCCGAATTTTCTGCTTTCCCAATATATTATTGTACTGAAATTTAGAAGGTGACCCCTAATGGACAATATTTAAAATTAGTCATTTTTTTAATGCACTCTAAGTCAGAAATCTAGTCAATACCTAGTGTAATTTTTCTGAGAAAGAAAAAAGAGTGGATCACTTATATTAAAATATACTAGCCTTTCCATTTCTAAAATGACAGATATAAATCATTTATAATGCCTTGCAATTAAATGCAAAACTAGTTCAATCTGATACTCTATATTCTTCTTATCACAGAAGAGGTTGTCCTCTACAATAGTAGATTTTTTAAAAGAATGCCACAGGAGCCAAGTGACTTTCTAGTTAATGTGGCTGCCGTCAGGAATTTTACAGGTGTCAGCATTTTAGCTGATGAGTCACTAACTCATTATATTCATCCAATAACATTAACATTTGATAGATGTTTAAGAAACAGTTTTTACTGCACTTGGCTAATTATCTAAAAAAAAAAAAAAAAAAAAAAAAAAGACTTCTATCCTGAATTGCTCTGGCTTAGAGACTTCTGGAAGCTGTGCCATTGTTCCTGAAGGCTCAAGTCAACAACTATGTATTTTAATTTAAAGTCAGTGAAATTAGACACATTATTTTTGAAGGTTTTATAGAAAAATACAAAATTACTTGCTTTTAAAAATACACAACTGATTGATAAAAATTAAATTAAAAATCTGGATTGGATCCCCATCTCTATAATAGTTAAAATGTTTTTATTATAATAATAATAATAATATTTATTTGTATTCACTATGCAAAGATAAAGAAGAAGCTAATAAGAGACAATGTTCTTTTGTGAGTGTCTCTTATGTCTGACAGCTATAGAAAAAGGGGGAAAAACAATAGGAAATTGAAACTGTATTTCAGCCTTCCACCTCCTAAGTCTGCACTTATCCTTCCTCTCCAAAAATCCTGTGAAGATTCTAAGTCTCTGAGTACTTTTAAGTAAGAGAAAAACAAAACAAAACAAACTCCCTGCCAGTAAAACATTTGATATTTTTCCAGCACGGAACCATTTCTGCTCCTGTTTATCAAAGTAAGTATGCTTGTTTGAGGCCTGGAACCGACAGTGTTGTGTTCTGGAGCGGTGACAGGTATCTGATCTCAGACAGCCGCTGTTAGAAAAGGCTGCATTACATTCCTGGCTTTAAAATGTGCTACAGATTCTGTTATCCCTAAGAGGCTCAGAAATAGCTTGTTGCTGTCATACGGCTGGTACTACCTGTCTCTCAACCCAGATGCTACTTCCTACAGTAGTTTAGCTCTTTATCTGAGACTAGCGAAGATGGCACTTCTTAGTAAACATGGCTTTGAAAAAGGACTGTACCATTGCTATATTCTCCACAGTGACTTGTTCAGCTTCCTTTGTACTTAGTTATCATTTCAAAAGAACATAGTACCCTGCTGAATATCTTCCACAGAAAACCATTGTGGCGGTCATTGCCAAAATTTATACAGAATTTTTATTTTATAGGTATTAGCTATTTCTTTTGATTCAGAAAGTAGTCAGACACATTTATGGAAGAAAAAAATGTACCACTGGGAATGGAATATACAGATACAACCTTTTGCTCAGAGGCTTTGGGAGTAAGGAACAGAGATATTAAGACCTCTTCCAGAAAGCACTTTACTTCTGGAGAGCCAAAAAACCTGGCCTGACATCTTCAGATTAGAAGTTTTTTCTTAAGATCTTTCTAAAATTGAATAATTGGTTTAAATATGCAATAATTACTTTAGCAAAGAGGTAATATATTTGACATATTTAGTGGTATTTATACCCAGAATATAGGCATGTAAATTTGAGCATCTACATAAAGGTGCCTGCAAGTTAACTAGGTATCTAAGCTTCTGTTATAGTCAATGCAGATCTAGAGAATAATTCATTTACCCATGTATGAGATGTCCCAGGTTATTCCATGTGACTTGCAAGTGGTGCTATAGAACTATGTCTCCTAACCATTTTGTGTCCTGTGTGCCAGGCATATGTGGATATCATAGACACACTGGGAGGATTTGGAATGACACTAAACACCTATTTTTAGGCAAATCTCCCAATCAAAGAGTCATCTGAGTTTGAGAATTACGAGGACATTTTCAATTGACCTGAATAGGTCTTCAGAATCCATTAACTCTATTCATTAGATTGCCACTGATTTATTGACTCTTTATTAAATAAACGGGAATCTAAGCACTTAGCTTAGTTGATCCCACCGTATTTGGATCAGTATTCTGTTGCTTAACAAAGAAAACTAGTGACATTTGACTAATAACATCCTTAATTATTTAAAATGTGTGGAAGATAGGCATACAGAAAAAAAAAAAAAAAAAAAAAAAGGACTTATCGGCCATCTATTCCCTTTTGCAATAGCGGTTGGAAGCCAAGGAATACCCTACAGAGCCTAAAATGATGCTGTATACCTATGTTTAGGCAAAAGTGTCTAAGCAAATTCAATATGATATTCAGTTTTCTAAATATAGACGTTATTTCTTCTGAAAATGTCTCAAAGTATGCTATATGACCTTCAGATGCCACGCCAAAAAGATTCTTTCACAGGCTGTGTGTTTCAGATGATAGTCTAGGGTGCTTCTCCCATACATTCAAGTGCTGCAGGTCATATACTTTTAAGCACCTGAAGCCATCTGCTATTAATGAGGTACAAAGCCCAAGGATTTTAAAATTTATGTTTATATAAAATTGAAATGAACATTAAAGGAAGAGATATAAATATTGAATAGAATGTGAGACCCTAAAAATAGGTTGTTAACTAGCAAAAAACATTTTTAACTTTTGGAGGAGAAAAAACACCTATTAGCCATTTAAATAGATTAATGTTCAAATATATTCATCAGGTAGACATGCTTCTGCAAAATTATTTAAAATCATTACAACTTATAAATCAAAGAATGTTGCTTGGATATTGTGTCAATGGGAGAGGCTAGCCAACAGAAACAAAAAATATGTAACCATAAAAATGTCAAACAATGTTAGGACAAATGATGACAATATGTACAGTAAGGGAGAAATATGATAATGCAACATCCCAAGGAGAGATTATGTGTACCTCTGTGTACAGGTCTGGCTATTCATGTCTAATACAATTTAAATCAGCCACAAAATGATGTAGTGAAGAGATAGTATGATGATCAAACGCAAAAATAAGGCTGCAAACAGCTATGTTTTCTTCTTTCTTACATACAGAACAAGAAAGAAAAATGAATGCCAAAATCTAAAGAATAGTACAAACACAACAGAAAACAGCTATATACTGCCAGAGAAACAGATTTGTCTAGAAATCAGGAGCTTTATAGCTGTGAGACTGAGATTCTAAAACAGTCTGTAACACGATGAATAGTGTAAAAACATATATTACTAGTATGTCAGATACAAAAAAATTGTAAGTGCAAAATGATAACCTTTATTGGCACTATAATTAGGTGGATTGTTGTCTGGAGATTTTAACAGATGAGCTAGGAAGGCCGTGATAACACCAAACTGCTGCTTATCATGATATAAAGTCTCAGAAGTTTAGCGAGAAAGCTCAAAGAGAAATTCTGAAGAAAATGCTGTCTGTAAATTGGTGAGCTCAACATTCACAAACAGACATGATGTAGAAAGCAGACCCAATGTGGGAATGTGGGATTTAGAAAATGTGCTCAACTTTTCTATATCCTAAAGCCCAGCTCCTGTTTGCTATATCACAGTGGTAAAAAAATAAAAAAATAAAAATAATAATAATAAAAAAACCTGGACTGGCTGAAAAAGAAAAAAAAACAGAAGATACTACTTTCCTCGATAGAATGGTGTGCATTCATCTGTATGCTATGGGAGGCTGGGATTCAAATAGCTCTTCTTCCTCTAGTTTTGAAACCTTACCCACAGACTGCCATATGTATTGCTAATATATATTGATATTTCCTGGAGTCAGAGACCTGATTCCACATCCAAATTCTCCCTGTTAAACCAACACAAAATCATTTTCAGTAAAATAACTTGATTTGATTTCTTTCATTTGCATGAGCTCAAGTTTCAACTGAACCATATTTTCAGTTAGATGAATAGGTCGGGTCTTTTTGCAGAAATAAAATAACTTACATTTCTTCTTGGCTTCTTATACTCAAGTGGAATTTACAGATTTACAGTTTAGTACTTGTATTTAGGACATATATATCTCCTATCAATACTTCCAAAGAACAAAGGACATAATTCATCTGTTCTTTGTTGAACTGTATACTACAAATGCACAGCAAAATAATATATCTCTGCTCCTTGAAATGTAACCCTCAGACTGTTATAACAATACGCTTGTTTTTCTATATCATTTGTAACAGAAGCTGACATTTGCCATCCACATTTACTGAATTTTTATACAGTCATCCACTGAAACAAAAAATAGGTCAGACTTCTTGACCATATACATAATATTTAACATTTATTGACTAGAACTTTCCTCTTTTTCTCTTTATGTAAATGAAGTTGGGGAAATTCAGTCAGAAAGCACATATTGTTGAAGGAAATAGCAATTAGAACCTACCATTTTGCCAAATGTTCAAAATTCCGATTGAATTCATGGGCACGGGATGAGGCTACTGGTCCTCTCCAGAATGTGTACATGCATGCATGTGCACTTATATATTGTTAATATGCAGAAACATGAAGGTGCTTCTTCAGAGAGCTCTGTATTCAGTGTTCTTAACAATATTTTCTAGCTTTAAATGATCCCATTTATAACCCAAAGAAAAAATACATCTATAACTAGTGCTGCAGAAAAGAGATCCATATATACATTTCAGCATGTGTTTTTAAATCCTCTGACTGAAATTCAGAATCCTTTTACCAGTCTAGAACACTGATAGTAATTCTATTACCACTGCAATAGCCATCCGTCTCTAATTCTCTAGACACAATTACCATGCACCATGCAAGATGAATACAAATTAACAGAACAAAAAGCACTACAGAAAAGAAAAAATCATCATGGACTAAAATGTTCCTGCAGGGGATGCTCTTGCACTCTCTAGTTTAGCTGAACGGGCTTCCAGAAGCAGTTAAAAAAGAAGAGTGGGAAGAAGTGGGGGGAGAGCAGGGTAGAGGACTAAAAAACATTAAGCACTGTTCTGTATATGATTTTTCTTCTGCCCTTGGTAATTCATACAGATACAATTAAAAATTTAATTAGTGCTGTTATCTAGGATTTTTTTCACTGTATACAGCTATTCACTACTTTAAAGAAAGCAGTCAGGGCTTTTATTTAGAGAAAAAAAAATCCATTGTGTTTCAGTTTTTAGTCCATAAATGTTTTTGCCTAAATTTACATTAAATTATAGAGGGGGAAGTCTGAATGCACTGCTGTTTTTCTTGAATAAACTTCACAATCTCTGCTGTGCATCTACCTTTGCAAAAAACTACATACCAGAAAAGCAACCTTTAGCAATGAACATATATGAAACTGGTAAAAACAAAAATAACAGCCTAGTTTAGTTTTGATATTGCTCGCATAAAACTAAGCAAGTCTGAAAACTGTAGCTGCATATGCTTTGCCACTACTTCTGCTGGAAGCACTTATCATGATGACAGCCTGTTATAGTTTCCACAGAAGATGTTCCTAATATTTCAGTTTTATTAAAAGAACTGCTACTCAGGAGCTAGAAGAAATAATAATACTCTTTATTTTTAAGTCTTTTTATTTTGCTGTAGTCCTCATATAGCATTTGTAATACATGCTTACCTTACCATTCTCTTATCTTTTGTAATGTCATATTACTCCCTATATCCCACCATACCTTACAACTCTAAGAATTCCTGACTGACTTCATGCATATATGTGTTTTGCCACGGTGGAACTTTATCCCCTGCTGTAAGTAGGAAAGTTAATGATTGATGGCTGTCAGTAATAGATTATTTTTTGAAGTCCATATGCATCAATTAATAGAAGACTCAACAGACTCAGGAATGGAACTGCCTAACTTGGGTATTAAACTGGATATTTTCCATTCTGTTGGAGCAAGAACCCAGAATAAGTGAGCAAAATCTTTTCCTGGAGGCTTTCAAAAGTACCCCCACCCTCCATCAAAGATTTAGGCATTTACTTCATGAGTGTCATTTCCCTAAGTACATTCATTTGCATGTAGATTACATGCCCACAATAAGCAGATTCAATCCTTCTTTAATTTCCTTAAGTTATAACCAGGCTATGTAGTTTTCCTGCAGAAGACTTACCCTAGGTCTGCCAGGATTATGCCGTGGGTCTTTATCATTTCAGCATCCTCTTGTCTTAAATCTAGTTGGATTCTCCATTTCTCGGTTATTCCTCTTACCAACTTTCCTTCAAGGATATATTTCTCATTTGGCCAGAAGTAAGAAGGAATTGATAGTGCTTCATCAGCTGTTGATAACAAAGCCCTCCCAGGTGCAACAGTGCAGTCCACTCTTTCCTTAACAGTGCTAAGTTATGCTGAATTAGCCAAGACTCTATTAACAACACTTGGGAACATCAATACTACCTGTTTTAAGCTTCTCTCAAGAACTTTTCATGGTTCTAATTCCTAAACAAGACAGAAAGTCTGTCTCTTGGCCTACTCCCCGAAGATATTTGCCTCCGTACCCACAGATATCTCAAGGATAGAAGTATGTCCAATGGCACTTCTTTCTTTATTATACATTTTTGAAGAATTTTAACCATACTAGAACTAATAGAAAAAAAAAAGCTGATATTAAAAAAGCATTTTGCTTTTATGACTGCACAGTATTTCATGTCAATTTTCCATTTTACTCTACTACAAACCCCCTAAATTTCAATTGAATTACCTAAGATACCTATTTCTTCAATTGTTTAACACAGTAGTCTGAAAACTGTATATATAGAAAAATCATTATCATAAGTTGGATCAGTTCTAAGAAGCATAATCACTCTCATTTTTATGATAGTGTCTTTTTGTTAGAAATGTAGCATAAAATTTTGAATGAAACACTGAACAAAAGCTGAAGAAAAGGTTATATGTCTGTAACTATGTGTCAGCATGATGAAAGAAGAGTCTATTTTGCATAACAGGATAAAATTTCAGAAACAGTTCCAAGAAATTCTTTTTATTGTAGGATGTTAGACAACATTTTCTTTCTCTTCAGTTAGTCTTTCCATTGATTTTGATAAAATGAACTGAACACAGTGATATCTATCATTCCAGATTTTTTGCTACAGATTATCTTAATAAACATGCACTTTTTAAATAAAAGTAATATTATTTTTTGCTGCTCTGATAAAATTAAATGACAAATACAATTAACTAATATACCAGCACAATAAACTTTAATAGAGAATTACTATCTGACAGTAGGAAGGAAGTCTATGCTTTATCAAATGCACTTTTATATGCCTCTCTTAAATGCTTAAAACACATACAATTAAGTATATTAAACATCCTACAGTTGTTCCAATTCACCATCATAGTGTCAGACCTCTGTTCTTAATTTTTATTTGTTAAATATTTTTATAATTCCATGATGATAACTCCTTTAATGTTTGAAACGTGCATTGTAATATTAAAAAAGAGATGCAGTTTATTATTTGAAATTTTAAAAGCAAGATGTTCAAACTTTGACTTTTCTAATGAAGACTGAGATTCAGATTTTCTTAGAAACACTGAGTAGATAGCTATAATAATGCTCATTTTGATTGAATAGATTACTGCTACAAATATTTTATAGTGGACATAAATACACGTTGAAGATTTGTCTTTCAAGTATGGACGTAGATTTTCATGCATTAAAACAGTAAGTAAATTATGAGATGACAACACTTCAGCACATAATTGAAAACAAGATAAAAGAAAGAAACTCAATACCCATTTATTTGCTAAACTAATATTGCATTTTATTTTTCTTATCAAGTCTTATATGTCCTGTTATTTCTTCTATCAAATATTCTCTTTATACTACATAAAGTAGTAAAGAGAGAGCTGAAGAAACCAATATCTCAAAGTTTGCTGGCCTGAGGGTTAGGTTCAAGAAAGAACGCAGGAGCCTAAATGTTTTCTGAAAGCATCATGGCTTGGATGTGTAAGCTAGAGGGTGAGTTAGATTCTCTGGAGCAATAAATCAAAACCGCTCAGATGCTGAGACAGTAGCATTTCCAGTTACTTAAGAGCAGAATTTCAAACTCCACTCCTTTTTATAGCTCAGATGCTCATACTGGGCTAGGGCTGTTCTGTCTAGCTGGAAGCCAGATAGCCTGAAATCTCATTGGGAATAATTTCTTATAAGTTCTCTTTTTCTATTTTTCTTTTTTTATTATTATTTTTTTCCTAAGTGGCCCAGGGCTGCCTCTTCCCTTTGTACTTTAGAATTTGATCACTAGGGCACTCCTCCAGCAGACAGCAGAAATGTGTTTAAATTCCTCAGTATAAAAAGAAAAAAAGAACTTTGATTTCCTGCTTCTGTGCAAGCCCTGTACTATTAGGTTACATTCAGAAGAGCCTAACATCAGTAGCAACATCTCCACCCTCATTTGGCTTAAATTTCAAAGTAGGATCAAGCAAGCAAGCAAGCAAGAAAAAAAAAAAAAAAAAAAAGGAAAAGAAAAAAGGAAAAGATCTGGATATGTTCATTTCATACAGCTCTGTCTCCTAGTGATAAAGAGGTAGCTCTAAAGAGGTCTAAAAAAGTAACTGAATATTAGGTAAGGAAAGATACTCAGCCACAATGTCCTTTAGAGTTTTATCATCTAGTTTTGCAACATTATGCACTTTTGTTGTTGTTGTTGTTGTTCTTATTGTTTTTGTGTGTGTGACATTTGATTGTTGTTAGTTTCTGTGTTGACACCTAAATACTGCTTGTATTGAACAAGAAGTGACAAAGTCCCCAGATATACACTGAACAGAAGTACTGTCCTTAGCAGTGATGAGGCCTCACCTCAAACACTGTGTTCAGTTTTGGGTCTCTCACTACAACAAAGACATTGAAGTGCTGGAGCATTTCCAAAGAAAGGCAATGAAGCTGGTGAAGGGGCTGAAGCACAGAGCTTAGGAGGAGCAGCTGAGACGGAGCTGGAATTATTTAGTCTGGAGAAGAGGAGGCTCAGGGGAGACCTTATTGCTCTCTACAACTACCTGAAAGGAGATTGCAGTGAGGCAGGTGTTGATCTCTTCTCTGGAGTAACTAATGACAGGGCAAGAGCAAATGGCCTCAAATTGCACCAGGGGACGTTCAGGTTAGATAATAGGAAGAATTTCTACACAGAAAGAGTAGTCAATCATTGGAACAGGAAGTAGTGGAGTCACCATCCCTGGCAGTGTTCGAAAACCATCTAGATGAGGCACTTAGGGACATGATTTAACAGACGTGGTGTTGAAGGGTTTACAGTTGGATGTGATGATCTTGAAGGTTATTTTCCATACATAATGATTCTATCATTCTAAGTTATCTATACAACTATACCCTTCTCACCATATTGCTCCTCAATCTCTGGCTTCTTGTTCTCAGCACTTCTCTTCTGGCCATGCTATGCCTGAAAAAATGGTTGGGTAGCTGTAACCAGCATGAGCAGGAAAGGTCAGAGGGGAAAATGAAGGCACTGATGTGAGTAAAAATAGAGCATTATTAAAAATAGAGCATTATTAAAAATAGAGCATTTATTTTATAAAACATTGGAAACAGTATTCTAAATATTAGATAGAAAGATTCTTAACGTTTGATATCCTTGTTGTTGGATCATGTTTTGTTTATTGTAAAAATAAATTCCACAGAGAAAATAACATCATTCTCAAAATTACAAGCTATCTTTTTAGACAGAATAATATATTTAAAAGCACATTATATTCTGAATTTAATAAAAAATAGATCCCTTGGGTATTTCTAAAGTAGATCCACTTCTGAAAACTCTAGGTCTTTCTAAGAACTGCTAAATAAGAACTTTCCCGTGTCTGAAAATTTCCATAAATGAAAGTAAATGAAAACAACAGAAATGGGGAAAGGGAAAATTGCAGGAAGAAAGACAATTCTACTAATTTACTAGAGCAAATTTTACGTGAGTTGAGATCTAATGGTAAATTACCTCTTTTTCCATATATATATACATATATATACTATGACCACCAAAGATAGGATTCATTTGGATCATCATTAGACATCTACATTGCATGTATATTTCCCTGTACTAATTTCTACCTTAGTTTTATAGTCAAGCAAGTAAAACTGGCACTTTTAAGTTAAATTTTATTTTGTTTTAGAGCAGATATCTAAATCTGAATCTTTGAACTGCTCCCTAGAACATCTATTTCTCTGTGTTAAATTGAAAGTGAATCTAGAAAAAGATTTAAAGCAGATGTTCACGTAACAGAACTAAACCAGTGTTGTTATGCCAACTAATATCTCTAGCTTATCTTACTCACCAAGGACTTGTCTTTTATTAGATAATTTGAAAGCAGGTAATTCAAAATGAGGCAATCTAAAACAGTTAAAAGCCAGTGTTAGCATCTTGTAAAGGTTTCAGCTCTTCTGCAGAGACATGCTGGGGTAAACTACATAGGTAAACTGGGGAGTGTTGGAGGACCATTCAAATTAGCCTTAGGAAGAGTATTGAGTTAATTAACTGTCAGCTAATTTGGCAATCAGTTACTTTGAGGAAAACCACTCTATTTTACACAAGTCTTGACGATGTCTTCTTAGTGGCAGAAGAACCAATGATTTTCTTTTTCCACCCTATTTTCAATAATAGGAATGTGTCGTAGCTAATAGGCATCATTCACCTGCACTGACCTCTCAAAAATCCTTTCATGCCCAGCTGCACATATGTTTGCACAGCACAAGATAGTTTTTTTTTCTTTATTTTTGCGTTTGTCTTTAATTCTTTAAACGTAGTGGCTCAGGCAACACTGTCAGTTTGTCTCACAGTCGGGTGGTGCAGCATTATTCCAGTCACATCTTCCTAGGCACTTAAGCAAAAATTGAATTCATTTGAGTAAGAACTGTTTTTAGACACTATAGTGAGAAGTATTTTTGAGCCCTATGTAGTGAGAGAGTATTTTGTGCCCTTGTGGCCAAGAAGGCCGATGGGATCCTGGCTTGCATTAGGAGGAGTATTACCAGCAGGTTGAGGGAGGTGATTCTGCCCATCTACTCAGCTCTGGTGAGGCTGTACCTGGAGTACTGTGTGCAGTTCTGGACTCCCCAGTACAAGAGGGACGTGTAGCTTCTAGAGAAGGTCAAGCACAGAGTGACAAAGATGATTAAGGGACTGGAGCATCAAAGATGATTAAGGGACTGGAGCATGTATCTTATGAGGAAAGGCTAAGCAAGCTAGGCCTGTTTATCTTGGAGACGTTTGAGAGGGGATCTTATCAACATGTACAAATACCTAAGGAGAATGTAAAGAGAATGAGGCCAAACTCTTCTCTCTGGTGGCCAGTGGCAGGACAAGGGGTAATGGGTATAAATTGAAACACAGGAAGTTCCACCTCCATGTGAGGAAGAACTTCTTTCCTGTGAGGGTGACAGAGCCCTAGAACAGGCTGCCCAGAGAGATGGTAGAGTCTTCTTTGGAGATATTCAAAACCTGCCTGGATGTAATAATGTGCCACATGCTCCAGGTGCCCCTCCTTGAGCAGAGGATGTTGGACTACATGACCTCTAGAAGCCCCTTCCAGCCCCAAATATTCTGTGATTCCGCAAGTCTCTGATTCTGTGAAGGGCTTAGATAAGTTACAGAGTTGCTAAGGGAAAATGGTAAAACTCAGAGAGTGATGATCTGGGTCGGGGAAAAGGATAGCAGTAATGCACAACTGAAATGTTGCACATGACAATGTTTGGGCAAAGGCAGGAGAGCCTCTTTTCTCTGCTCTTAGCAGCTCCTCTCCTTTTTCATGACCAGAGTTGGAAGACTATGGATTTTAAGTCAGAATTTTGATCTCATTTGGGGATCCAGATTTGTTGCATGGTTAAAATTGTGGTGCAGATAGGGATCAGGGCAATGCTTGTGTGCACTCAATCATCAGTTTCCTGGGTAGTGAGGAAACAGAATGACTGGAGACAAGTGAATGGCTGAATCCTAGTTAACTTCACAGGAAAGCAATGTTTTGTGCAAAGCAGAAAACTAATTGATAGATATTCCCTGTATATTTAAATGTGTTGATTTATATCCTGGGTGAAAAATCTGCCTGTCTCGGGCATTTCTGCAGATTGTTCCTCATGAAAAACTGTCTAAACTGTACATAGATTAAACACTTGTATATGGTAGCAATTGTTATCTGGAGTTGCATGAATATGGACATAGGACATTCTTTTGCAATATTTAAGATATGGAGTAGTTAGGCTAGGTTTTGTATGTAGTTTAAGCTCACAATAGAAACAGAAGAGTTGGTCACCAAAACAGTGGTTCAAGGAGTTTCATCTGGTCTAGCGGAAGCTGTCTTTGCAAGGATATTTGCAGTAGAGACTCCCATCATCACCAAGACGGTGAATGACTAACTTATTTGAGGGAGTGTTACCCTATGCAAAAAGATACCAAGAAATTAGTATTCCAATAAACTGTCCATGTGTTTCTGTGCAATACCACATCACCTGTGTAAAATAATCAATGCCAGATAAAAAGTCTTGGTTTGACCTTGACAATGAGTGAACAGTAGGCATATCTTCACTGATGAGGAGTGATTCTAGGATGTCCAAGGCAGTTTTTCTGCTCCTGTTAGGCAACCCTTAGCTCTTCTTACAGCATTGCATGCTTTGCCACTGTCAATAACTTTCCTTCAGCCCATGACCCCACCATACTATCACATCTTTTTCCAAATCCTGCATTAATTGTAATTAAACCGTACTATAGCTTATCAAAGCTTATCCAAAAAAAAAAAAAAAAAAAAAAAAAAAAACGTTTTGTTGCCTTCAGTCATCTTTTCTGAATTCACTCTTAAACCTGTACTGAACTGTGATCCTGTGTTTTGACCCTAGAATGTGAAGATGAAAGCAAAATGAATTTTGGCCAATAAAACACACTTTGGATGCTTTCCTAAAGTTGCTGTTACAGAATATGAATACAGGCATGCTGTTTAGTCAGCTCTTACAGCTTGAGAACCACTGAATCTGAATGATAATTCATTGGCAGGAGCTGCGTTTGGTGGTGTTTGTCTATGGCAACCCTTCACATCCTTATTATGGAGCAGACACCTAATCTGCTTATCCTGATCCAGACTGTAAATTTGCGGCTTCATTGAATTTTGTTTTTAGTGTTGATGATATCCCTAGGATGATGAACATTATAAGACAGCTGCCAAGAGCTGATAGATACATGGAGATATGAGAACAGTGAATGTTAGAACAAGAAAATATATGTAAATTAGTGACATGATACCCCAAGAAACAGAAAGGGGAAATAAGCTTTGATGAAAGAGCGATTCTGTTCAAGAACGCTTCAGTCTTCGAAGCAGCAATTGTGTTAACCCATTCTTCTACTACTGTTTTATTTGAATTCAGACAATCTCTGATATGTATCTGGTTCCAGGAAAGGGTTTCTAAGTCTAGATGTGCAAATAACTGTTTCGCATAATCAGCTTTTCAATAGCACCTGGTCTCTGAGGTGAATCAAAGATAAATTAGAAAAGGTTTTTTTTTTTTTCCATTATGTGTGAAGATCGTATACTAAAAAAATATTAACTTACAGAATACTTGAATCCTGGTGTCACATGATAAATTTAAAAGTGGTGGTGGTGTTGAAGTTCCAGTATTTATTGCTATTTTGTTTTGTTTTTGTTTTTGTTTTGTTATTTTGTTTTGTTTTTGTTTTCTCATCTTTCAATTGTATTTCTTCTATATATTTTATTTTTTTAAATGAGCTAGTAGTTTGTGATAAAATATTAAACCCATCAATTTGAAATTCGGTTGCTCATAGCAATATACAGTTATAAATATTTCCCTTAAACTTTCATCATACTTTAAGTTTTGATAGAAAAGCCCATAATTCAAAAGGATGTTTTTAGCAGACAGAAAACAAGTAACGAAACATTATTAGTCAATCATCTCAGTTTTTTTTTTCTTGTTTGCATTCTCTTCCTTGAATAAAGCTTTTTCATATAGTACTTCAAGCTACATGTGCTAAAATAAATAAGCTTCCCTGTCTAAGGCATAGATTTCTCCTCAGAAGGATGTCTGGTGATCCCTTCAATTAGTGTATGAAGAAAGAATTTCAGGGACTTCATTCATTTTGACACAGCTATCATTAAATATTTTTTTCTAAATTTGTCTCACTTCTGTATCTGCTTTTGCATGAATCATTTCAGTTCTTGAATTTATGATTTATGTCAGTTATCTTATTTTGCATCACATTGAACAAATGCCAGATTAGGTGAAGACACTCTAAAAAGCATGTAACAGCAATGTATTAGGAAATTGCACAAACTGATCAATGATAATTACTTTTTTTTCTCTTTACTTAGCCAGAAAGCAAATTGTTTGAACCTCAGATCTTCTGTTTGATGATTTAGCAACACTGGCACTGAATGTTAGTATTGATGACATGAACATTGTAATTTTCTACTGTTTTATTTTTGTCTTCCTTTTTCTTCTGAAAACTGGAGGAAAACATAGCAACATCCTTCTTTTCATTCATGCATCATTTTAATTGATGCACAGGAACTATCTGCTATTATGTATGCAGTGGGAGTGGATTAAAACATATTAGCTCCTAGAGAAATAACCTTTCTTGCTTTGAATTTTCCACACATGCAATAGGGTAGTCATTCTTGTGGATGCATATAAATCAAGTTACCAAGTCAACATAGTAATTGTTCCTATCAAGACTTTTTTTTTTTAAGTTGTTTTACTAAATTTACTAAACTAACCCGACAGTGATGCCTCCACAGATTAGATACAGTATTACAGTTCTTTTCACAGAATCTATTCACACAGACAGAATAAAGAAAAGAAAAATATCCATTCTTCTGTACGTTTTCTCTTTTTCTCACTCTCTTATTGAGATTCCTTTTCACTTAGCCCGTACATAGAGCCTGGAGGAGGAATGCTGAATGAAACTACATTCGTATTTGACACTAATCACATTATAATAATGTTGTAATCACATTATAAATTGTTGCACTCTACTGTGCATTTATATGACTTATTCCAAAGGTCATTCATGTTTTTTGTCCAAACTTTGAGGCTACAAGTAGTCTTTAGGACCATTTTCTTTTCACAAGGAAGAGAAGCATAGAATGGCTGTATCCATTTTACATAATACTGGGCAAAATATTATACCTGTGCTCCTCATGATACCCTCATGATATCGGTTATAAAAAACAAATAATTGTCTTTTGTTCTTCAGTCCTCAATTTTGCACCAAATTTTGTTTCCATCTCAACCCTTCAGTTTCAGTATTCTAAGCTAAAGAACTAGAATCTTTTTCATCATGCTTATGATTTTTCCAGAAATCTGGTAATTTTCATTCTCTCCCATAAACTCTTCTTGGTTTACATATATGTTTTCCATGAAGTGCATAGTCCAGGACATGTTATTCCATCTGAGATAAATCAATATTAAACAGGCATATTAAGGCATCTTGGAAGAATACTTGTCTTTCACTTTTTAATTTTTCACTTTTTTTTATTTTATTTTTTATTTTTCATACACTGCTTAAGGTTGGAAGGGACATCTAGAGATCATCTAGTCCTACCCCCCTGCACACACAGGGTCACCTAGAGCATGTGGCACAGGACTGCATTCAAGCGGGTTTGGAAGATCTCCAGAGAAGGAAACTCCACAACTTCTCTGGGCAGTCTGTTCCAGTGCTCTGTCACCCTCACTGTTAAAAAAATTTTCCTTAAGTTCCTGTGGAACTTTTGATGTTTCAGTTTCCGGCCGTTTCCTCTAGTTCTGTTGGTGGCCACCACTGAAAAGAGGCCAGCACCATTCTCTTCACTGCCTCCCTTGAGGTACTTATAGACACTGATTAGGTCCCCTCTCAGCCTTCTCTTCTCCAGGCTGAACAGGCCCAGGTCCCTCTGTCTTTCCTCATAGCAGATGTTCCAGGCTCCTGATCATGGAGTAAGATTTTCAGTGGAGGAAGATTGTTAATGACTGGTTAGTGTGTACTCTTCGGATACCTGTCTGCAGTTTTATTACTGACTTATATTACCTACTCATCATGTATTATTTTGATGGATATACAGTTCTTTTTTAAATGAATTCTTTTGCTCATTCAAATTGCATCCTACTTTTTCAATGTTTTCCAATTCATTAGGAATCCTCTGAGTTCTTAATCTTCCAACATCCTAGGAATCTGTTTTATCTTCATATTATCTGAAAAATTAATAAATACATCATTTTCTTCATCATCAGTCCATTAATGAAAATATTCTATGGTCTTGGATACATGGATACTTTCAATACTCTAGTGAAATAGTGGTATTAATATCTTTTTGCAGCTAGCTTTACATTGACGTTACAGCAATTTCCTCTAGACCATGTTTTCCAAACTTGATTAAAAGAATGTCATGTGCGACAGCATCAAAAACCCAAGTGGAGTCAAGATCTGACATCTTTTTCTATCTAGCTGCAAGGCTTTTTCCTGTGTTAGGGAAGGAAATCAGATTGGCTTGACACAATTTGCTGTTGACAAATCCATGGTGGCTGTAGGTGATGCATACCCTTGTGTAAGACATTATCATAAAATAAGAAGAAATGGTAAGTACAGGGGAAAAACAGTAATCTTTGTATATTTTCTTTTTGCGAGCTTCACAGCCTTCTCAGTTTCCCTGAACCCATGCAGAGGTTTTCTTTGTCCAGGTGGTTCATGCATTGTCATTTTCAAAATTACTACTTGGAAAACCTTCTTGATTTTAGGCTTGGTCAATACAACCTTTGAAAAGAACAACCGCCATTTCTCGTTGATCATTTATATCTAGTACATTTGGTAGAAATTGTATGAATTGATTTTATTAGTTCCTAAAGACTCATACATTTGCCTTGTAGAGAACAGATTCCATTACTATGGAAGATGGAAGTTAAGACCTTAAAAGATTTTGGTATGACCAGCTGAGATGTCATGCAGAGATGCAGGTTATTCATTACAAGAATATTTTCATCTGGAAAACCTAGTTATTGATAAACATTTCACAAGTGTTTCCAACAGACAATTCATGCTTAAGTTAAACTGTTTAAGCTGATACAGGGCTTCTTAAGCATTAGAGCTTTTAATTTACATTGCATGAAAACTTCTTAGGAATATACAAAATATATTCAGGGACATATTTTTGTACAAGACAAAAAATACAAGAAATCAAGGAAGGGAAGTCTTGGACATATTTAAAATGTTTCAATCTGTATAAACCCTTTTCTGTTAGGAGGATATGAATAAATATAGAAACATATTTCAGCTGTTTAAACATATTTAAGCTAATGCACCAAAGCACTAGTAAATATTTTCTTTGCTAACACATAAAACAGCAAAAGCATCTTTTTATGATTAAATTTTTAAGGTGGGTAAGTACTTTTAGCTTTTGTTGACAAGAACCTATTGCAGAACCTAGAAATTATTCTTCCTTTATTCATATTATGACCAATGACAAGTAAAGCAAAAGTTTCAAAGTTTCAAAATGTTCAAAAACATTGAAATTTTGAGATAAACTGTAAAAGTCTATAGTTAATTTAGACTTAACTCATCACAAATATATCATTTGTCAATCTTTGATGTAATAATTCTTATTTTTATGTACTTTTAAACTAAAAAACTATTTTTAATCTATTTGAGAAATGGAATGACATTACATAAATATTTTTTCAGAATATATGAAGAAAAAAAGATAGACTAAGGTTATGGAATGAAATGTATTCTTAATTGTCTTACTAAAGGATGTTTCAACTATAAAATTTTGAACAAATAATGTGTACATTATATTTTCTTAAAAGAAAAGACATAGGTCAGAAGGGCTTGCTTCATACTCCATGTTATTTGATTGTTTTGTTGTGATGAAATTTGGGAACAGTGACTGAAGGGAAGGTGAAAGAAAAAAGAAAACACAGGGTTTATTTTCAGGCTTTTGTGCTCGTGGTGTTCATTATTAGTGGTGTGTAACATTACATTTATCATATACAATCTATATTAAAACCATCATTTTTTGAGACTTATGATCTTTAAAGTACTTATAGAAAACTACAGTGCATCAGATGAATTAAATTGCTAAATTGTTAAATAGCAGAAATGCTATTGGGACTCAGACTAAGAAATGTCTCTTCTCTGAAAACTGCTTAGCTTACAGTATTAGCTGAATTACCTTGTTGTTGTTTTCTTGTAATCACCATCAGCTGGATGCCTAGACAATTGTTTTGAAGCTGTCCTGAAAACAGCCTTATTTAAAAAAATTGAAAATCCTTTAGGACATTTTAGTTTTATCTTCCAGGAATGTCTTTTCTTGGCTACACAACTTCTGTTAATTTACAAGTTATATAATAGTTATCAAAAAATGAAATTGATTTATAATCCTTATTAGTGAATTTATTTTCTTTTCAATAAGGTGTAATTATTATAAACATTGATTCTGCTATGATTTTGTAAAACCAAGTAAAACGTATTAAATGGTATATGATAGAAAGGAAGCCCACAGAGAACATTACCTATTCCTTTCAGTTTCTCTTTTCTGATGCAGATTTTAGAATACATTAGGAAGTTTATTATATCCTAAATAATGAAGTAATAGGGTTGCATTCTAATGGTTCTTTAAAACAACTGAAATCAACTACCTATGCTTAGCTACAAGTTCTAACAACCGAATCAGCTAACCTTAGCTGGAACCACTCTTTTAACTGTCAACTATCTAATTCCAGGATTACCTGAGGAAGGAATACACTTTCACTCAAGAGAGAGAGTCATTGTCAATTAAAAACATACAAGCAAACAGAAGATTTACAGAAGTCTGACATTTTTTTCTAGGGTTCTATCTTTGTCTTGTTTTGTCCCAGCCCATTGTTTTTGTTTTGTTCTGTTTTGTTTTTTGACATATACTACAGGAGAAAAGGATTTAACCATGTAAACAGGCACAAAAGATTCATCCATCTGACTCTACATCTCTAAAATACATCAGGCACATATTGACAATGCAGAGGAAGAGATATCTTGAGGGTGTGATTGAGGTGACATTTATAGTAATGTGCTTTGTGATGACATGAATCAGATTCTAAAATTTTTATTATTATTATTATTCCCTTCTGGATGGAAGGGAATGGGAATGAATGAATGAGATCTAGATAGATAGCCATGGAGAGGTGCATATGCATATCTGTTCAGATGAATCCTCCAGAAACTTCCAGACAGGCAAGTAAGATATATAGTGCTCCACTTACGTGAATAGGAGAAAAAAATCAATTCCACTTTGTTCCCCTTCTGGACCTTACCAGAGGAGCAGTGTGTGCTCTAGCTGGGCAGCGACAGTGAGGACGGCACAGACTGTGTTCTCTACTTCTCCATCCTTGCCTGCTACTACGAGCTTGGTATGCTCACATACTGCAAATTCCATATGCAAGAAAGGATTAACCTTTGTTGAATTACCTCAGTCACCTTGGAATAAACATTTTTAATTTCCTAAACTCTCAAACAAAGCCTATCCAGAAATATAAAGGAAATCTCAACATACTCCCAAATAATTTTCCTCAATGTAAGCAAGTGCTATTAAACAAGGTAAGCTAACGGTGCCCGTATTTTCCTAACTCAAACCCAGCATAGCTCGATTAGTAATGCTTTATATTTTCTCATCCTCACTGATGAGCTCTTTTGGTTGTTGTTCCGTTGCTCACTGGTTTTATCTCTGACTGTTAATTTATATCTATCTAGTCTATTTATAACTGACAATGCAATACAAATTTATGTTTAGTTTGTGACTGTTAATTAGTTATTTTATGTGAACCACTTCACAATAAAACAAACTTTTGCACTTCATTCCCTCATTTGAGCTTCTGTGGAGTAATTATTTCAGTTTTTACTGTGTTTGGGTCTTCTCACATATTAATATCATCAATCATTAGGAATGTTAAAAGATACCTTTCTTCTCCTTAATAAATACTAAATTTTTAATGATGACAAAGATACACCCAGGTAATTTTAAAGCAAGGACAGGAAAATAATAAAGTCCTTAAAGTATTTTTAAAAGTTGGATTACTAATTGAGATGTGAATATTTGTGTAAGTCTGGTGAAAAAAAAATGTGAGAGATTTGTATAGCTAGTAAGAAATGGAACATAAATGTAAAGCGTAACATTTGTTCTGATTAGGCTGATTTTAAATACCCATCCTCTTTATAAGAGAATTTTCTGAAGACATGTATTTAAAATATCAAATGGCATGATAAGACATATAAATCTCATCAAGTTGATTTAACATTGAAATTATTCAACATAAAAAAAGGAAAAAAAAAAGGGAAAAAAAAAGGAAAAGAGGGAGGGAAAAAAAAGAAGAAAAAGGACAGGAGCTGAGCTGTAATACTGTACACTTACCCATCAAATTATGATATATTGTGCCAGGAGCTACACTTATTTGAAGTGACATTTTAAATGTCACTAATCACCTACAGAAGTTTAATAAAATGTATTGTCAGAAGGTAAACTGATTTTGCCAGATGTACTGTGCAAGTTCCAAATAAATAGGTCTTATCCACAGGTAAATATAAATCTGGGATGCCAGAAATCATTGCTCATGGGAGGGGAAGCAACTTGCAGTGAATGAAGATTGCAGTGATCCCAGAAGGAAGATACTCAGCAGGGTAGCATAGACCAGGCCATTCTGCAAACTGTAAATGTTAGTATAAGCTGCCCTGACAGGCTGCTGGCTCTGAGTTCTCTCTCAACACCCTGCAAGAGAAACCTCCATCAGAAGCTTTTGCTGTTCAGTGTAAGCCTGGCTGGTTCTTAAGCCTCACATATTAATGACAGCTTCACATACAGTATGAATTTGGGGGCTTCCGTTAGACCTAGAGCTAACATGGACCCTTCCACTGATGATCAATAGCGCCCTCCCCCCCCAAAAAAATTAGTTTCCCCTTATACAGAGCTATAAATTTTGCCTATGATCACAGATAAGAGTAACAAATGGATAAGGAAAAATAAAGAAGCGATGGATCCAAAAAGAACAAAAACTAAAAGACAGAACTCTATTTCTGGAGAAACAAAGAGGGAGAGGTTTGGGATATTTTTGTTTGTTCAAGAAATACATTTACACAAGTGTTCCAGATGGGCTCAGGATTCGGCAATAATCACGCAGAACGAGGTGACTACAACGAGCATTTATTCAGGTGAAAGCACATAAAAGAAGCAAAATATGGATAACTACTCACGAGGTGATACCTGCCAGCAGGATCCTGGACCCAAACATCCTCTCGAGCTGGCAGATCAGAGAGAGAGAGTTGCTGACCGGCTCCCACGGAGGCAGCGTAGGCCTCAGAGTTTGGAGATTCTCCTTCCCCTCTACTCTCTGCGCACTGTCCTCTCTATGCCCGGTGCATCCTGGCACGCAGGGTCAGTCCGACACAGGAGGAAGGCCGGGGGGAGGACAAACTCCGCCTCGAGTAGTGCAACTCTCCCCTCTGGGTACGCAGGCACGCATACCAATTGGGGTCCCAGCGCTCAATTTGAGGGTCCTGTCTTCCTCCTCTTCTTCCTCATTTCCAGGTGTTTGGCCTCCAAAACTAGTTTGGAGGACGTCTACGGTTAAGTTGGCTACAAGCCCAGCCGAACGGCCGAATTCAACAGGTTTCCAGCGGGGGCTGCCTGTGAACCGGGCTGAGCAGCAGCATCCGTGCCCCTTATCGCCCAGCCTAGGCAGGCAAACACTTTTTTCCTCAAGGTCTGGCATCTGCTTCCCATTGGAGATTGTCATGACTCTACAGATCATAGAAATTTTCATCTCCAATACATGCCACCCCATGATCTGTAGAGGTCAATCTATCGTAGCCAAGCACCCGAACAGATAATGTTTTCATAGAAGTCTCAACCATGCCTCGTGTCAACACCATTATGCAAGGGATACAGCATATGATAATATTGGAAATAGAAATAACAGCTCTAATAACAGTTTCTGTAGCCGTGGCCAACCCCACGTCAATTGTCTGAATGTAGTCCAACCACCATCCACTCTCAACTGATGAGTCAGGTCCCGTAACTTCCGGACCTGGGCGTGCATAGATGTGGTGTGATCACTTAGCATCATGCAGCACATGCCCCTGCCTCCTCACACCTGTGGCCATGCATAAGTAGAAGCATAGCCATCGAAAGAAGGTTGCGTGCCAAGCCAAATCCACATCTAACAGCAATAATGGCAAAGCTGTCATTGTAGCATTGCAGAATTTTGCTAACTAGCATCCCAGTCTGCGTAGTGTGGTCAATACTTGCACGGCAACGATCCCCGGAGCCAATGCCTTCGAGCAATGACATTCTTGCATCTCTCTCTCTCTGATCTGCCAGCTCGAGAGGATGTTCAAGTCCAGTATGCTGTCAGCAGGTATCACCTTGTGAGTAGTTATCCATACTTTGCTTCTTTTATGTGCTTTCATCTGAATAAATGCTCGAAGTAGTCACCTCGTTCTGGCGTGATTATTGCTGAATCCTGAGCCCATTCGGAACAACAAGATATCAATTTCATTCAAAAAATAATTTAGACTTTAACATGAGTAGATATGGGAATTATCTTGGGGAGGGACAAGGGAAGAGCCCTTCCAATGATAGGAAGAAATTCCCCATAGTACGTATTTGCAAGAAACTACATAAGATTATAATGTTTATGCTCCATAAAGATCTGAGCAGAATTACTGTTTTCTTTTCCTCATTTTCACTGTTTGTGTTTTTCTGAAGAGAGAGTGTAATTCAACCTATCTTTTATATTAAAAGTATTAAAACTTACTTTGCCATGGTAGTTTGCTGCAGTCTTACCTTAAAATGTAACTTTAATAAATAAAGAATTGCTTTTATTAAAAATATTATGGTAAATTTTCCTGTGTAATAGTTGTAATGTTATGCCATTTATTGTGGTTATATGTAACATCAATAGCATTTTTGTTGTTAGCTTAACAACAACATCACACAAAATCACCAGATCACAGAAAGGTTGAAGTCCTCTCTCACCTCTGGAGATCATCTAGTCCAACCCCCCTGTTCAGAGCAAGGTTAACTACATCAGGTTGCTCAGGGCCACGTCCTGTCGAGTTTTGAATATCTCCACAGCTGGAGACTCCACAACCTCTCTGGGCAATCTATTCCAGAGCGCAATCACTGACTAGAAAATAAAAGTGTTTTCTGATGTTTAAATGGAGTTTTCTTTTATCTCAGTTTGTGCCCACTGACTCTCATGCTGTCACTTGGCATCTCTGAAGAATCTGGCTCCATCTTCTTTACTCCTCCTCATCAGGTATTTATGTGCATTGATAAGATTCCCCTACATCTTCTCTTCTTCAGGCTGAACAGTTTCAGTTCTCACACCCTCTCCCTGTATGAGAAATGCCTCAGGCCCTTTATCATCTTTGTGGCTCTTTGTTGGACTCACTCCAGTCTACCCATGTCTCTCTCTTGTCCTGGGTGATAGCACAATTTTTCCATTTGCATCAAGCAAATAGTTGAGGAAGAGAAATATGACAGTGCGAAGAGTGTGGCTGCCAAAAGTGACAGGTGCAATAAAGCAGAGACTGTTATTGGCTTGTAGCAATACTGTGGCAGCAGGACTGCAGTTATACTAAGGTACTGATGGTAGGTGACAGTGTCCAGGAGGATTTGGTGTTCCACAGTAAAAAAGGGAAAAATTGTCTTGTATCTTTAAAACACTTACCTTGTTTCTGTGCACATTTATTATATACCAGAAATCTACCTCTTATTAAGCAAGTATCAAGAGAGGCAGAAAGAGAAAATCCTAGTTAGCCAGAAACTTGATGTTTGGTTCACAATGTGAAAGGCAGGTCCTTCCTACTAATTTTCTCTTTATTTATTTATTTCTTACTGGAATTGATTTTCTTTAATAATTTGAAACACCTCACAGTTATTCTGTCTGAAATAAATTATTTAACATGTACATAGCTCTGACAAAATTTATTAATTTGCACTCACGTTTTTTCTTGCTATCTTAAACTGCACACAGTAGAGCCATAACAAATCAACACTCGGAGTTGGTTTGCATATATCTCTGAACTTAGTTTTCTCTTTTCCAGCCCTTCAGGGACAAATGAAAATAATGGGTGGCTCAACAATTTCTGGCGTGCAATCTGGTAGCATATAGAGATTAATAATCATAAAAGATAGAGAAACAGAGTAGTCAATACTATTTTTTAAGACAGAGCCTATCTTAGCCCTCCATAGAAGGATATATCATATGTACATTCTCCCATAAGCACTGTTATATATTTCAGAGGTGGTGAGGTTTTTTTGTTTTTTTGTTTGTTTTCTATTTCCATCCTGGGTTTGATGGAGATTGATGGTATTCTTCAGCCAACATAATGGTAATTATGTTTATATCATATAAAGTCTTGATAAAGCTATACATTCAAGAGAAGATTGTTAAAAACACAGAAGAAATGGACCTGCTGGTTTTGAGGCATTTGTAAATTTAGATTATATTCAAGTCATGAATCATGTAAGGACAGCTAGCAAACATGGAGCAAGACTATGATTTTGGCATTTATTCTGTAGGGGAACAGACATACACAAAACAAGTCAGTAGGATTCCCTTAGGCTTTCTAGTAAGTATGTGTTAGAAAAGGATGAATAACTTTGGGCTATATACCACAGTAAAGACAAAAAATTCTTCCTACTCTTAGTTGGCTTACCTATTTTATGATGGTTCAATCAGGTTTTCCAGGATCATGTCTGGAACACCTCTGAATGTGTGTAAAAAAATAAAAATAATTTCCTTAAGGTTATAAACAGGTCAGATTTGTATATCAAACGTGAAAATTTTGAGAAATATGGGCAGTCTACATAGAAATTTTATTTGAATGGTTGAAGAAGGCCCAGCCATTTGTAGTTATGAATACGTTCACTTACTGGTCACTACAGATATTTCAAGTTAAGCAAGTATTTTGAATATAAAATTAAATTTTAAAAATAAAACACAGGAAGTTCCATCCCCATGTGAGGAAGAACTTCTTTCCTGGGAGGGTGACAGAGCCCTGGAACAGGCTGCCCAGAGAGGTTGTGGAATCTCCTTCCCTGGAGATCTTCAAAACCTGCCTGGACACCACCCTGTGCCATGTGCTCTAGGTGTCCCTGCTGGAGCAGGGGGATTGGACTAGATGATCCCTAGAGGTCCCTTCCAACCTGAACCATTCTTTGTGATTCTGTGATTCTTCTAATCCTTATTTCTGTGCAGAAATAAGACATCTTTCTGCTGTTGCTTATAAAGAGGTTTCATTTCAGAGACAGATCTGGCTCTTCAAAACAATTTAATACTACATCTTGATGAGACATCAGCAATTTATTCCTAAAATTATTCTTGAGAATCTAAATAGCAGTTTAAACTCCTCTCTCTATCTCTATTTATATGTATTAATTAGGGATTGAACGGTCTTGAAAACAACTCAAACTTTATGGGGCTGTTCTACAGAGTGATTTTCCACTAGATTTTTTTTTTTTTATTAAAGACTACATTTATGATATTTATGATCTTGTTCCTTGTTCAGATAAGTGAGCAATATAGTATCAGTTCCCAAGGAAAAGAAAGAAGGTGCCAAACCTTTTCCTAATGTTCTAGAAATCTCTATTTATCAAAATAAATGGAAATAACATTTTTGCTATCTAAACTGATTAGGTTAGTAACAAAAGCTATTTATGTCCAATTATAGCGCCTGATTTATTTATTGAGTGGGCAGATTTTGGTAATTTGTACGATAACATAGTAGAACAATGTTAATTTCATGACATATTTAAAAGTTTGGATCGAAATATAACAAACTACTTAGTCCATGCCAGTAATGCCATTACACAATTAAGAATTTCTGCATATTTCTGTGTATTAAGAGGTCCAAGTGAAAATACAGGCACTTGAAGAAAACTAGAATACAAACTTGCTGTGTGTTAGACAATTCTTGATTGTGTGGGTTTTTTTTTTTGTTATGTGTCCGGTAATTCAAGAAGCTTACCCCTCAAGACAGTTTCCCCAAAAAAAGATAAGCTCTCAGACATTTAGCTGTGTAGAGCACAGACTGTGCACTGTCTGATAAGACTAATATAGTGCTTATTCATATTTAAGGAATTCCTTGAATATTTTATTCTTTCAAAGACAGAATCTAGTTTTCTCCATTACCCACCGCATATATAAATACCACATCCTGAGATTTACAGAATCACACAGAATCAGAGAATTAATCAGGGGATCTTAATCAACATATATAAATACCTAAAGAAGACAGAGCCAAACTCTTCTCAGTGACGGTCAGTAACAGGATGAAAGGCAAGGACCCCAGGCTGGAAATACAGGAGACGTAAACATAAGAAAAAATCTCTTTTACTGTGGGAGTAAAGATGAATATGAATGTCCATTCAAATTATGAATGGACATGGTCCTGGGCAACCTGCTCCAGCTGACTCTGCTTTGAGCACGGAGGCTTTACCAGATGATCTCCAGAGGCGTCTTTGAATCTCAGAAATCCTATGTTAATTGTGTATGAGTCTGTTGTAAGTATGTTTTAAAACAAAGTAGTAAGGACTGTGTAAGTAAAAGAAGGCCTCAGTGTTCAGGCTTGTTTTTAGCCTAGCTCAGTAAACCTCATGGTTATGTAAGGATATTGAGATAAGTTAGTATATTGAATAAGTTAGGATATAAGAATATATTAATTGTTCTTCAATAAGGATATTGAATAGATTAGTATATTAAAGAATTGCATATATTCATTTAAAAATAAAAATAGAAACCTTCTGATTAATTGAAACTGAAAATGGAAAGTAATACTGATTCTCCATGACTAATTCTATCTAACTGTGTCACTCACAAATTCCTTACAAAGTTCTACCTCATAATTTTATCAAGAGTGGCACAGAAGAACGTGAAAAGTAAGATTTTTTCCTGAGGAGATAAGGGATGGCTTGAGATTTCTGCACCTTGACCAGACAAACACTGATGGATGTAAGAGGTAATTTTAAAATGCAAAATATATAAAGAACAAGTCAACTGCAGTGATGTGAGAGGCTGAGCTTGATGTCAGCAAGAATAACAACCACTAAGCAGTGACAGATGCTCAGTTGAAGACCTTCTCTTGATGTCTTACATTTAATCAATTACCGTAGAGTACCTAGTAGGGTATCTTCAATCTATGTAAGGTATAGCTGAAGAAAAAAAAGAGAGAAAGAGAAGAATGTGTCTGGACACCAAAACTGAGAAACTTCTTCAGGAATGTAGTCCAATTGAACTCAGTGAATTTTCTTGTAAAAAAAAAAAAAAAAAAAGGCTGTAGTTTCAGATCTTTTGCTTAATCATATTTAATATTTCATTATTAGACTATACATTATTAAACATGAGCAGTAATGATTTGTATTTATATTTAATAAATGAACCATATTAATAAAGTGTCTGTTATGGAGTAACAGACTACTACACTGACAAATTATATTTATTAAAAAAAGAAAAAAAATATCCTTTGCAGTGGCAAGTATGCATACTGCATAGTAACTTTAATTCTTAATGTTAGCTGGTAAATTTAACTCCATATGTAAAAGTTTTGCATGCACAAAAGCTTCCACAGGAACAAGGCTGACTCAATGAATCCCATAGGATGAACAGAACTTAGAAAAATAAACAATATTTGGAATGAGTTGAAAAGAATGGTATTTTAAAATATATATAGTAATGAAGCAATATAATTCTGGATATTTCAAAACCTATCAGCTTATGTCAAAGTATGCCATCCAGGTATCACATTAACTAAGGAAAAATAATATTTCCATACAAACTTTTGCCTCATGGGTGGCAATAAATAACAGATTTTTATCTTTATAACATGAATGCATTATAAGACTTTTCAGATGGGAAAACTAGAAAAGGAAACCAAATGATTTGCTTTTGCATTTTTCCTCTGACATCAGAGAGCAAATAAATAAATTAATTGTGAAATTATAACTTATTTTCCCCTTTTTTTTAAAAAAAAATCTTTTATGTTTTGAGTATCCAACTTAGGCACTAAAGTCAAGACATTATTCAGACAGTTTTATTCTTCATTCCTAAGAATGCCTTCATTTTTCAGGTTATTTTGCCTCTTTTACTGAGATATTGGATAGGACAGCTCTCCCTACCATCAACTATCAATTCTGGAGCAAATGAGGAAAACAAAAAGAAAAAAAAAATGGTGTTATAAAAAAATTTATTAGAATTATTTTCAGATGTGCCATAAAACAAAACAAAAAAATCAGGATGAGAAAACCAAACATTTCATTTGTTCTCTAATCATTGTTTTCAGTATTTCTTTGGCCAATCAATATATTGAAGTTTTATTCCTGATCTGAACGAAACAAAATTTTAAAATCTTGAAATCCCTTATGAAATAATTTTCTCTTTAGTTATAATAAATATTTTTTGTAAGCAAAGACTAGTTATTTTTCATCTGCATATATGCCACTTAAATGACTTTCTAACATTACTAACATACCCTTACTAATAAAACTTTCTAGCAAAGCTCAGGATTAATATAGGAAAACTTGGAATATTCAGTTGATTAAATCATCCATTCTTTTTCTTCTACCTATTTCTCTAATTCCTTCACAGTCCACAGCTTCCAGTGCTATGGTGCACATCTCCTGTATGCAGCAGTTTCATTTATGAAACAGACTTGATTTACTCTTTTTAAATATTCATCACATGCACTAAATGGGACAGGAAACCTGTGAAGAAAAGGAATATCATGAAATTTTTCTGCCTAATGGCATATATGCCCAAAGTCTAACTTGTATACTTATATGCCTGTACAAAATATTTCTAAAGTTTCATTAAAATATGTGGTATACTTAGTATTTATGTTGCATAGGTATATGCATATAGGTATATATACTTATACATGTATATCTTTATATCTATCTAGATAGATCTATCTAGATATAGATATATAGAGACATATAAATATTACTTCATCAGAGCAATCCCTGAACTTGTGAGGGAGTTTTTTATTGTTCTTCCTGAAAATGTTACCCTAAATAAATTTGTCCTTAGAAATGACTACCCAGTATCCTTAAACAATGCTTATCTTAAATGTGAGGAGCATATCTGTGGAGCTAAGCAGGCATAGACAAGCATAAGAAATCTTTGAGAGAAACCACTGTCAGACCTGAAGGTTTTCCTTACAGACATTTATTTTTCTGATCCTATGTTATATAATCATTCAGTTAGAATTTGATTCTTCTTAACGCTAGTCTGTAGACATAGTTAATGTATCCTGATTTCTAGTGTGGGTAAATTTCTGCGTACCCAGAAGATGTTTTAATAGTTGCGTTTTCCATGCATTTTCCACCATTAACTGATGGAAAGATCTGTGTAGAATGCAAGACATTCAGTGATGTCATTGGCTTCCCATTAAAGCTGGAGGACCCTAGCTTATTAATTTAAGGTTATTGATTCAAGATTTAAGGATTAATGTTTAAGGAACTCAGTTAGGACTCTGTCTATAGGTCACTACTTGTTCTTCCCTTTGATGAGAAGACTTGTTTTTCTCTGCAACTTTTCCAAAGTTTGATCTGTCTGTGGTATTGATATGAGATATTATGGCCACTGCCCATGAGCAGCTGTAGGGTCCACTGCCAAAACTTAAGCCCAACAAGCTGTATTACACAAACCCCAGATGGGAAATGACATTTCTGACAGGTTGTAATGATTTTCATGAAATAGAAGTCTTTTTTTCCCCTAAATATTTCTGGCTTAAAAGTCTTAGTGTCATATTTGATGTCAATACTCATTGAGAGGAAAAATAACAATAAAACAGTTTTATGTTTCTCTGTATTGGTATGTGTCAGGTAACCTTAGTTTAGAGGCTGTCATCCATTTCATGTAACAAACTACTATGAAGAACTGAGGAGACTATAATAGCTAGATAGATCTATCCCAGTAAACTCTCAGTGAATTTCCTTTTTGCAGCACAATTTGCAAGTGTAATTTATCTGTGATTGCTAATCTGTGGCTTCACTATGTGATTAAAGGCACAAATTAATTTTAGCAAGAGCAAAGATTCATTATGTATATACATAAGTGTATACATATATACATTCATTATGTATATACAGATTTTTTTTTTCCAAAATACTTGTGACCATTTTCAGGATAAGAGGCAATGAAAACTTGACACTATTGTCTGGTTGGAGTTGTTTGTGTGAAAAAGCACACTACCATTTATTTTATTCATAACATACATTTATGAGATCCTGTAGTCATCTGCAAAAGGAATCTCATGCATCAACTTGAGAATAAATAGCTTGTGAAATTCTTTAGATGGAATTGATTACCCTCATTCTTGCATCAGCTTTAAATTAGCAATTTTTCTAAACTTATATTCATTTCCAGAAATGCCTACAGAATTATCACCAACAATATGAGGTAGGATTATGTCAGCTCTTCTAATGAGCTTCTAATTACAGTGATTTAAACAGTTGTGCTATTCTTTATAGTTTCTGGAAGAAAGTACTGCCATGTAACATGTAAGGATATTCCCATAATATACAGTTAGGCAAGTTACTTGCCTTAACTACAGAAAGTCCAAAATCACCTTCTCTTATCTTAGCAAATAATTGAATATTCTTTGGTGATTTTAATGCCTCTTTTAGGAACAGTGATTTTAGAAAATCTGAGTAGAGCTATGGACAAGATATCCTTTCATATGAAAATGTAATGGTTTATACTTTAAGTTTGATAGGATAATATATCAGAGCCTTAATAACTGTCCTGCTGTTCTGACCTAAGTCCAAAGCTATTTTAATCAAGAGAGGAATCCAGTGGATATGCCTTTATTTAATTCATGCTTTTATTTGATTCCTCTCACCAACCCTCTGAAATACATGTGACATATTTTCTAACATATTTCTGGTGCTTTATTCACAGCCCAGATTCTATTTTTTGGATGTACTGGAATGAAGACTGATTTTCTGCAAGAATGAAGACTAAATCAATCTCTGTTGATAGTTCTCCCAGTACCTCCTTACAGTCACAGAATCACAGAATCACAGAATCACAGAATAGTTGAGGTTGGAAGGGACCTCTAGAAATTATTTAGTCCAACTCCCCTGCTCCAGCAGGGACACCCAGAGCACGTGGCACAGGGTGGCATCCAGGCAGGTTTTTAAGATCTCCAGAGGAGGAGACTCCCATGACCTCTCTGGGCAGCCTGTTCCAGGGCTCTGCCATCCCCATGCTCAAGATACACCGAGTTCTCCCTCAGTTCACTGATAAAGGTATCACAGAGAGTTGAAGTAAGAGAATCAATAAATATGACCGTGCATGCCTCACACAGTGGTTTGCTCATCTGTGTAAAGACTGCCTGAGCTTTTTGGAGACTGAGGAATTGGCAGATTCAGACGTGTAGAACAACAGAGGACGCTACAGCTCTTCTCTTACAGCCTTGGAGAAAGGAAAGCAAAGCACTCCCAGGGCTGTTTATCTGACACTGACTGTACAGGCAGATGTTTTAATGGTTGAAGACCTTCCTAGCTAATTCTAACCAACAGGAAGGTGATTGAAACTCAGTGAGACTGCCAGAGAGGAAAATCAAAGAGAGATTCACCTAGACCTATCTCACATGAGATACATGTGCTTCTCACCTCACAAATCAAAATAGATTCAAGCATGAACACACTAGTTTACAGAGCATTATTCTTCCTTCTAGTCTCATCTTCTGGTCTTGGAATGTGGGTATTTCAACTCTTTCAAGCACAGTGTAATTTTCTTTGGATATTTGTGTCACATCTTGGAACTGCTGAATGTCACAAAATCTGCCTTTTTTCCTAATATTCCTTTTTTTCCTATGCCCTATTGCATGCTCTGGAATATGACCTGGTGTACAAAATGCTTTCTTAAATGAAGACAGAATTTTCTGTTTTCTTAGGAAGTATGTCTGTCTCAGAAATACCTTTAATGTTGAATCTTTTACTCACAAAATCCACTGAATCATTCACTAGTAATCATTAAATAATATTGAATAAACAGCCAAACACAAATCACAAGACAAGCAAGTAACCTAATATATTTAATTGAATGACATTTTAAAATATTTTGATCAAGTTAAAAAAAAAGTCTGATAATTTCTGCTTAAAAGTACAAAGATACAAAGATTTCTTTCTTTAATATGACAATAAAACAAAGGAAACAGGAATGAATACTGTAAGAAGGTGTCAAGTGAAATGTATGGTTTAATTAAAACCTTTTTTTTTCAGATTTGACTTTTTTTTAGTTGAACAGTGAACCAAAAAATTAATTTTTTGCATAGCCTTGCATAGACCATAGAAGACTATACTGTAATATTAAATATAGATTATTATTCACAGTTCTACCATAGTATTCTCACCTAATTCATTCAGCTAACTTTTGATATTTTGAAAATATCACTTATTCATCTGTGTCAAAATAGAAATAGTATGTTATTTTGCATCCACTTCAGATGTAGTACCTAGGTACATAAAATCCTATTTGTGAAAGTGGTGAATTTCAGTAGCCGAAACAGTAGTTATGGAGGAATAATTGTTAAATTGCCTGTGTAAAAGGCAAAATGTCCTGAATATATCCCCTATACAGTTTATGAAAGACTGGCTGGCATTCTCTCTTTTTTTTTTAAGAGAATCAAGTGTTTCAGAAAACACTTTCTGAAAGTTAGGTCTTCAGGGAAGCTTTTTTACTAAGGTGTATTAAATAAAAAAAAATATTTTAAATATATTTTTCACTATTTTATTTAGAACAAACACAAAATATTGTCATTAATTCAAAAAAAATTGCCCTGCTTGCAGGATCTATAATATGAAGGATAACAAGATGGACTCTGTGTTTTGATAAAACAACACTGCATCCTGCAGTAGTTAAAAGTATGGAAAAGGTGGGGGCTTTTTAGGACCATGTTTACCTAAAACAAGGAGACTGTAATTCTAGTTCAATTTTCTCTTCAGTCTGAGAGGTGCAGACTTACAGCTCCTGCTTCTCAAATGTATGTCTAACCACTAGGCAACAAACTAAACTGGTTTTGTTTTAAGGTAGTCATTGAAAGCCTTCACATAACACTAATTCATACCACTGTTATGCCCTCTGATGGTGCATTTTGTTTACTCTGACCTTTTCAAAACAGCTTGATTTGGCAAAGCTGGGTTGGAAATCTTAGAGATTTCTCTGAATGACAAAGTGAAAGTTTCAGACAAGATTGTTTGGTAAATCTTTGCTAAATGTTTGGCTAGTAGAGGGTTATTTATAAGACTAATAGAATAAGCAGGCATACCCTTATAAGAGTCTAAGAGAAAGTTTATTTAGAAAGCTTATTTAAACAGTTTCATAATATTGTTAGTGAAATACATGGGCTATATTATTGTGTGCACAGTGCCTGCTGAGGGGGCCTAAACATTTTGGAAAAAGAAGGAAATATTATGAAGAATTTGTTTTCGGATGAAGTAGGAAAATGAGTATGGAGGACTAGACTTTAGGTTATTGATGAAAAGTTAATAGGCATATCTGAAGAGTTAAACAGCAAAGCATATTATCAGCACAGAGCCTAGAGCTAAGTGATACATAATTCAAAACTTAGCTTTGTCCTTTTGCTCTTATGTTAGAATAAATATATGAAACAGTGGAAATGCTCCGCATACATATATTTACCTATGTTAGATTTTGTCTTCTTATTTATCATAAAAAATGGACTTCATTTCCAAAGTGTTACCTTCATTCTTTTGACATAAAGGTATAACTGCGAGGGAAATTCTGCATTAAATTAGAGAAGACACTAGTGCCAGAGTGTGTTTCTGTGCTTGATTACTTTCTGAAAAACAGGAAACTCTGAGAATTTAGATAAATGATTTAAAAATTAGAAATACTTCTGGCAAGAACCTAGTGAATGAAGTGTAAGTAAAGCAGTCAAGACTATAAGGTAAAATAATCACAAAGAGTCTTTATTTACTATTTACTAGCATATATTGAGTGCAGTAGGCAGACAGGTAGAAAAGATTGTAAATGCTGTAAAATTACATCAAAACATTTACTGTTTTGAATTTTCTCTACATTAAATAAAACTTCTTAACTAACAAGAAGCCAAGGTAGTGGGATTTATGGTTCCCAATAGCTTTTGGTGCATGAATGCTCACATTTTACTGTGCCAATGTCTGTGCTAAAGTTAAGCCATGTCTTTATCTGATAATCAAGGAGTCTCTAAATTCCTCTAATTAAAAGTAGATAAAAATAATACTTTCTCAGTATTTTAAGTTTCCTGAAGAACTGCATGAGCAGACAGCCTCTAAAACAAGAAGTCAGAATCTCTTTAGAGTTTTGTGTCACTAAGACTCTCTATGCCAGTTCTGTCATCCTCCCGCCCTGACTTCTGGCTGCCCTGATCACTCAGGCAAGCAAATGAGTCTGGAGGAGCAACTGAAGTGTAAATTCAGCTCTGAGCTTTCTCATGGCTGAATTGGTACTTCCTTCTGAACAGGTGGAACCCACAAGTTGGTAAGAGGATGGTAAACACACCGAATCTGAAAGTCCCTGTTCCCATGGAAGTCTAAACTATGAAAATTTCATACTTTGCAAACCTGTGTATAAGTTGTAAAAGGAAAACAAAGTTATAACACACAGGTGGCATCTTTTTCATTCCTGTAGCATTTTGTCTATGTTATGAACATCATCAGTTTGTCAGGTTCCCCTAAAATCCTGCCACTAAATAGCATTGCTAAATTTTGCCAGGTCTCTCTTTTTTCTCCTGTCTAGGCTTGAAAGCTCTGGGTCAAGGCATTCCTTATTTGAAATCAATTTGTGAACTATTTTAGGCAAAGAATTGCATAACTGAATATTTCTGAAGCAGTGGTTTTCCTGAAAGGTATAAACATTTAGTTGTCTATTGTCTATATTATTCAAACTGATTATTATTAGCAGCATTACATTCTGATTTCCAGTCCATTTTTAATCTGTGAAAGTACTCTGCTTCTCATTTGCCTGTTTTAATAACATACTAGCAATCAAAAATTAAAGTCAATTTCATATTAACTCAGTTACATGCACATTTGTTTTAAATACCATTTGAACAGTTTTAAAATTAACCCTCTTAAGGGTGGAAATATTTTATATGTCTGAAATTTTTAGAGAACCAAGTTTTTAATTTGCAAATGATTTTGAGAATTCAGCATTTGGATTAAAGTACAGATGGGAACAAAAATAAATACTGATTCTCAAAGAAAAAAGTTATAATAATCATTTTGAATGAATCAAAATATTATGACTGACTTAATCATTTAATTTTCTGTTTTATGTAGTTTTAAATCTGTTACACATTTTGCTAAGATATAGCCAATGTGTTTGACAGTACAGGTAAATCCTAATATGGTCCTAATACTAGAGTGTTCAAGTCTTAGAAAAAGCAATCATTATTACATTTTTTCATGTTGGATTTTATAGGACAACATCCTAAGAAAACACATACATATAGAAAAGATTTGGTCACTAGAATATTTTTCATATTCATATATGGAAATATAAAATTCATGATGAAAATACAGCATTTCTATTCATTGATTATTTCCATTACATTTTGTAGGACTTATTCTAAAGAGAGGCATCATATTTTGTTGACACAAAACACACAGCTGAACTTCTGCTTTGTTTTCTTTTTTTTTCTTCTTTTTCTAAAGCAGTAATTTGTTGTAACAAGGTTTGACCTAGAAGTATGTATCTTTGACACAGTTTTGAAATAGTATTGATATATCTTATTATTCTGAATTTCTTAGAGTAAAAAGTTTTTGTTTCAAAATAAAGGCAAGGCAAAGGCAAAGGCAAAGGCAAAGGCAAAGGCAAAGGCAAAGGCAAAGGCAAGGCAAGGCAAGGCAAGGCTTCACTGGTTAATTTCTGCTACTAATTTTCTCTTAAACTTTCACCGGTCAAAGCAATTAACCAATATCCGTAGGCCAGACCTTTGCCTTTGAGATTAACCACACCTTTGTGTGCTTTTGTTTTATTGACTCTCTTGGAAGACAAGACTGCAAGGGATGTTCTGGATCATTGGGCTGAGTCCTTTTCCTCTGCTCCCAAGTATCTCAGACAATTCTGTCCATAAATACATTTGTAATATCCCCCTACACAACAGACTTTACAAGTTGCCTTGCTGTTTAAGCATTCAAAAATACTAATCTGATTTTCAGCCAAGATAATTCATTAAAAGCCATTACTCCTCATGTAAATTAGAGCTGTTCAGCTTCTCCCCATGGGGGATTTTCTCCATTCAGGAGCCACAGCAACATAGCTATAGCAGCCTGCTTATCTAGATAATTCTTTCTTTGCTTAGAAACAGTGAAAGATGCTTGGACAGTTGCAAGCAAAATAAAAATCTTTCTGAATAACCAGCAGATTGGCCAGTGGCAAGCTGCCAGCAGATTTCCACCAGGAAAGCTATGACTTAAATACTTTTCCTTCCTCCTCAGTGATTACCTCTCCCTGACTTCATAGAAAAAAATACAAATATTGATTGGCAAAATTAAAACATATCATCTCCTCTGTTTTTACTCTCCAAATCAATATATTTCACAAGCAGATGAGCTCAACATGGAAAGATATTCAGAAATACCTGCTAAGCACACTTAACAGATCAGTATCTATCAATAGAATATTTGTCTCATGTGCTTTATGCCTGTCCAAATTGAAGTGTCTCCTAACAGCCTTTCTGTTAGCAGAATGACTCAGCAGGGAATGTAAAATGCTAGATCCAATTCCCTCTTTTAGGGAGCATTTTCCTTTTAGCTACAGTACTAGCAGACAAACAAACAGAATGCACACACACAAACTCAGAAGTACTCTTGTTGGTGTGCATGCAAATACAGGGTTAAATTGATTTCCTTGAAATTAATGTTTCATAAATAAAAATTCCCAATGACAGGCATCTAAGAAAACAGGAAATGTTGCATGTACTCTTCTATGATAAATGGATGGAGAAATATCCTCCAAAGTAAGCAGTCTCAGCAGCCCGTATATACCCTGCTTTCTTAGGGCCAGATGGAGAGAAATGATAGTGTAATGACCTTCTCCCTATAGATTCAAACACCTGCAATCCAGCAGGCATTGTTGCTAATGTACTGCTGGCCATATAATTAGCGAACAGATGTCTCCAAGCAAAGAATGCACCAGGAACAAGCTTCCAGGACATCTATATGAATTTCTAGTCCACTCATTATTAAGTTACAGGAAACACATCTATATGTATATGTGTGTATGTACACACACATGTTTTTATAGTATACATATATGTATAGTTTTTTTTTTTTTCATGGGAAATGATACATGGATGGAAGAAGGAAAGGAAAAAGAAAGAAATGTAGTCAAAATACAGATCTGCCCCGCAAAAGACAGGAAAGTAAAGCCCATTTATTAAAAAAACTATAAAGCAGATGGTGTGTTTCCACACTGCTTTTTAATAAATACAACCATGTTATTGTATTTATTCCAAATGTCATCCTTTGTTACTATGCTTTATTTTTCTTGAAAAATTAACTGTCTACATAATTTTTCCCTCATGATATTTTCTATACATATTTCACTCTCTTTTGGTCATGTAGAAATTTTAGTAACCTGAAATGATGTTATTTTAAGCCAATATTCTTACAGTCGTGCACCCTCAGGTTATGCTATTTCAACTCTATAAAGATGTTTTATTCCAGTGTGCCCAATAGATAGGAATGTGTTTAATTGGTGACATGCACTGTGGAAAAAGAAAGATCTGATTAAATCAAACCTGTACAGTTTAGGAATGCAGCCAAATAGAACTTCTCGATCATAAAAAAAAAAAAAAAAAAAAAAAAAAAGTCTCTCATTACATTTCCTTTTACTCCAAGATGAAATTCATCTCTTGCAACTTATATTTAGGATAGTGAATCAGAACTTTTTCAGTCTGATGATTCTCTCAAAGTTACCTTTTATAGGTGTGAAATTCTTGTGCAACAGATGGAAAGGTCACACCTACTCACATTCCATGGAGTCCTCTGAAGTTCCAAGATCACATAGACAGCAAAAGAAATTTGCTCCACACATCTTCCTTGAGTCAGAATAAGCAAAGCATTAATTAAGCACAACCCCAAATATAGGTGCCTCGCAGAATGGTTATGCAATAACAAAAATGTCAGTGTGAGCAGACCTTCAGAGCTTGCATTTGCATGTCTTCAATGAGCAAAGAGGGGAGGCATGGGCACACTTTCAATAGGCTCACTTTTTCCATTAGGAGTTCTCAAATCTTCATCAAATATGAATCTAAGATTTATTATGAGATGGTATCATACCTTGGGGCCTACACATTTTTCTGCACAGAATTCAGACATCTGGAGTGCGGCTTTTACACTGACCAATATCATATCACTATACCCTTTTTGCTTCTTCTGTTACTGTTATTTACATTAATATTTTATTTAACTATATAGACTATCATTTGTATCTTAAAAAAAAATATGTTGAAAACTCTCCCAAAAAACTGGCAGGGAATATTCTTAGTGAGTCTAGAAAAGTTATTTTACTAAAATTATGCATTGAAAACTTGAGCAGGCATAGAAATGCCATAATTCACGTGCTGTGTTAAATATGACCATATTTATATGGTCAACCTTTTGCCTCACATAGACCTTATATATCTCTTTTGAAATCAGAGTCTAGACTTATTTTCTTTTCTAGTAGTTATATTCAGGCATAGGTCCTGAAAGCAATTTTTGCTATTTTACAATGTTATTTTTTCCCCCCAGGTTTCTTCACGAGCCAGGATAAAAATTTTCAAGGGGACAATTTAAAGCATTTTTTTAATCTTTACTAAGATTACTGAATAAAGGGAGAAATATATCCCTCACACTATTATAATAACAGAAGTTTTGAAATGAGCTTTCTATGAAATATCTATAGTATTTTGCTGAAGTAAAACCTGTTCAGTTTCAAAAGCTATTCCAAACACAGTGCCATATGATTCATAAGCACTCTTAAAAATACTGTTAATTGTTATTTCAGACTACCACAAGTTGAAGAACTTACAGAAACAGGAACCTAATAAAGTTAATACATGTACCAAAGTAGGATGAACTGGAGCACATCAGAAGGTATAGTCATAAACCTGATTCCATATGGATCAACAAGAAGATATTGTTACAGAATTTTACTTTACTCTCTTCATCAGAATTTACTGTAAATTATTCTATTGAACTTACATGTCCTCAGATGCACTGATGGAAATTGATACCTTTCCCAAAATATTTTTGTGGGAGCATTTTCATCTGAGCATAATCTTAACTAATGAAAGAGTCAGAGTTTCAACAATTTTTTCAGCAAAAAGAAGAGACTACAATCATTTCCTGCTTAATAAATTTAGGGCAAATCCAGATCAAATACCTAACCAGAAATACCTGAACATTTGCTTTCCCTCACAAGGTGGGTTTCGTGAGAGTGGAAGTGATGGACTTTCAATACTTCTCAATGGAAATGTTCTACTTCATATAAATAGACTTTGATAGAAGAACAAAAACTTATCTCTACAGGTGAAAGGTTCTGACACACATCTAATGTAAATAGTCCTAGTGTGAAGTCCCTCATATTGAATCAGAAGAATTTGTCTCTGTTTCATAAATCCTATCCAAGTGACTTCACCTATGTTACTAGCTATAATGAGGAAGTTATTTTCTCGATTTCTTTAAAAGAAGAACAGTAGAGCTTTTACAAAGGTTCCAGAAAGGCTCTGGAAATTTTTCCTCTCTTCCATGGTAAGGGAAAATCATTTCCCATTTTCGATTATTCTCTGTAACATCTTATTTTTCTTATTTAAAGAATTTTCAAGTTTTTTGTGAACCACAGATTGGAAAATAAGTCTTTAAACCACGTTTTATCAAGTTATTCAAGCAAAGGTAGAAATATAATGAAGTGCACTGCTATAGAAATGAAGACCTCCAAGTGACAACAGTAAGTTACTTAAAAGGAGGTCTCTGAATTATAAATAAAGACAAATAAAAATCTTAAGAGAATCTAAAGCAAAATCTGAAGCTCTCTTAAAGACTGGTAATTTTCATTTATATGGACAGATCACAAAAGTTGTCAGCCTACAGACCTTGAGTTTGGGTTTGGGGTCATTTCATTTTTTAATACAATTTCAGGAAACTGGATACATGCAATACACACGGAAACCAATGTCATTTTGCTGAATACATTGCCAATTGCTTTTGAAATCAATAACTGTATCTTCCAACAGATAGAATTATATTTTTATATACAAATAGGTTTACTTTCAAATCATTTATTTACAAAGCCAGTAACTTTTTGTCAAAGTTGATACCTTTTCATTCATATCAATACACTTATTTCTCAACTGCAGCCTTTTCCAGGCAGAAGTTCTTGTCCATCCAGTGCATATTTCCACACAACATATATTCATCCAAGCTAACACAATACAGCATCTGCTATTTTCCTATGAATAAATGTAACATACTTCTGTGAAATTGCATGAATATTATTGAAAATACCATATCTGAACCCATCACACTTTGCATTAAATCAGCATGGCGTAACTGCAACCAAGATTTTGTCATTTATTTTTCAGCTTCTGCTGAATGAAAATTCCTCTGCATATTGAACGCACACCATTTTGCTGGACAAAAGTTATATCTATTTGAATATATATTCAGGTATTTTCCAAGGGAAACTAAAACACTCTCAGGAGTGATGGGAAAACCAATTCCCATAACTCAAGCTATTCTGTTTTCCTGTAGCCTCCAATTCTTATGACTGACAGGTGAAGGACAAAATATTTAAGAGACCAACCCCCAACATCTTATTTCAAACTTTTTCTCAAAGTGTTAGAAAAAATGTTGTTTTGTGCACAAATCCAGAAAATTTTAAAAGAAGTATTGATTATTCCCATTTACACTATAGATCACTCAGGGAAATATTTATTCTAGTAGAAATTCAAATGTTCTCTTTTTTAAAGTTTAATCTCAAAATTACTCCTTCAAAATAAATGCGAGAAGGCAAGGTGCCTTGCTGTAGCTAATTTCATACATCAAAACTTAATGCTCTCTCCCTATTCCTTCACTAATTATCCCATCACTCTATGCCTTATCAAGGCATTTCCTATTTTTCAGATTTTAAAAGGTGCCAGATAAGTAATTCTTCAGACCAAAGTGCTGCTTCACTGACCAGTTATTTCTGCAGGAGACATCCAAGTTTGAAGAAATATTTGACAATGCTATCTTTTCCCATTACCTCCCTCCTGTCTGTGGATTGTCTTTCCAAATAACAAATAGTTACAGGAACATTCCGGGTTTATTCAATACAATCAGAAAGATGATCTTTTCTTAATGTACTTATTAACAAAAATGTATTCACACTACTTATTAGATTTTTTTTCTCTGACAGTAGTATGCAAGAACAGCTACCATAGTAGTAACCAATTTCATGTTAGCCTTTGCCTACCACAAATGGAATTTTGCTTGTCCTTTTTTAAGCACTTCTCCGGCTAGAGATGACTGGCTGAGGAGAATTTTGATAATTCTATATAATAAGCTGTGAAAATGACTTTTATCACAAGGTTCTTGAAAATAATTATGTAACAACATGTTGAAGTATCTATCATATATACAGTGAAATTACTGCAGCCTTTCTAGAGTGGACAATAATATCCAGAAAGAAAAAAACAATTATGTTCTCAGATAAGGATTTATATGTTCATTATATTGTCTGACCTTAGGCTGCAGATATTTATTCAATACAATTTCTTATAACTACCATACCAAATGTTACCTTAATGATGCTCTGCAGTTTTGCAATGCAAATTATAATCTGTTTATGATCCCTGATTGTGCAAATTAAACCTAATTAAGTCTTTTCTATTCAGGGAAACATCACACTTTCTAAGAGGATTTCTTATTGAAAAAGGAAGGTCAACATAAACAATTAAAAAGAATTTGTTGCTGAGCAGTATGAAAATGTAATTTCAAATGTTCTTTATAGGATCCAATTTAGGGGTTCCCCACTGGTTAATTCTTGAAGCACATTTATGAGATATACAATCTTCACAGTGTCCTGCAATCTATTTCTTCATTAAATTAAGACAATAAAAAAGCATAACTTAACAAGTAGAGTCACTTACATAGACCCTAATACCATGAATTAAAATATTTTTTCGCTGAAATCATCTCCCCTTCTTTCCGCTAAACTTAGCAGATTTCTTCCTAGCAAATATCCACTGCTTAGTCAAGATTGACAAAAAGCAATTGCCCTCCTAAACTGGACTGGACTGTTATAATTTTGTCATAAAATTTGCCACCACTAAGGGTAATACTTCATCGCTGTTAAATATTTTTTCTTAATTGTCATCTCTACAATCCCGTCAGAGAAGACCTTCATAAGCAACTGAACTTCTATCCTCTCCCTCTCTCCATTATTTTCCTTCCTTCCTCTCTCCCTCCTTTCCTCCCTCCCTCCCTCTTATATCAGCGTAAATCAGGACAGAATTTACAAGAGTGCATGAAGATCAGTTCTTAATTTTATTGGTGATGCATAAGGAAAATATGGAAATTCAACTACTTATTCCAATATCTCATTTGCTTTTTAGTGGTAAGTACAAAATTATGCCTGCAGATAGCATTGATCTTACTCACTTACTGCAGAGCTAAGGAAGGAAATGCTTTGTGTTCTCTAAATCATCTTTCTTGATATCAAGAATATGTTCTAATAAGCAGTTGCAAATTTATAAAGTATCCCTACTGATGAACTTGTATCCTTATATTCTAAAATTTTAACCTTTTTTAGTTTTTTTTCTGTTTTGCAAATTCCTTACTGTAAAGTTACTGTTTTCCCTACAGTACAGAGATTTTCTTGCACTGGATGGCATTTTATCACTTTTTTTTTTTTTTTTTAATCCTAAGGCTGCATGATGCATCAGAAGTAAAACAAAAGAAAACAACAACAACAACAACAACAAAAAGTAAAGTTTTAACAAATAAATAGTTTTAAAACTTTGTATCTGGACTTACACTCAGACGTGATTTACCCCTTTTTATGCTTTCCTTTTCATGTGATAGATTGCTTTGTATAAGAATTTGCGTATGGTTTATCTAAGTCTTTTTTTAAAAAAAAAAAAAAAAAAGAAAAAGAAAGAAAAGGATATAGTCTAGTTCTTCAATCTTCTTGTAGAGATTGAAGAAATGTACACAATACTCAGGATATACAAGGTTTCAGATATTAATAGACAAGGTTTAGATATCAATTTCATATATGGCAGAAAACAAGCTGCATTTTTCAATTTTGGTGCCCATAATGAGTCCAGAAAAGGCTAAAATGAAGCTGTGGCATCTCCATGATAAACAAGGGATGTTGAAGAACATATTACAGAAAACAATCTGAAAGCTTCCTGCACATACTGTGGATATCTTTCTTTTCCACAAGAGCTCTCCAGTTTCTTTAAGAAGGAGGGTACACAGCTGGTGTAAAACACTGTGTCTGTGCTAATTTTTCTTTTCATGCTGTGAATAATCTCACTACCAGTTCAGCATAGTTAGGTAGTTCTCCTCAAACAGCTGTCAAGAATATTCATGTTAATTAAAGTGTTATCTTTCATCTGAATCCAAAAAAAAATTTAAGAGACAGCATAATTTGTCTCAAATACAGAGTTTAGAACAGAGAAATATTTAGTGCTCATAACCCCGAGTTTCATGCTGCAAATCACAGAAATGTTTGTACCATCTGACAATAGTTTCTGACTTGCAGATTTTGCTACCAGATGTGCATACAGTTTTAATGTATGCATTTGCCATATAAGTAGTGATAACCTAGAGTCAAACTCTAGTCTCTGCCTGTTAACTGAACTTCACAAAACTGGAAATTGAAAAATGAAAACTTCTCTTCTGTGACAACAAAAAAAAGCAATTATAACTTCTGCCCACACAATATTTTACATAAATCTCATTATGGCATCTGGACAGCTATTACTGTGGTTATTCAACAACTTTGATGAGCTCTCTCTTTAAAGATGAGCTAGCGGCTATTTTTAGTATAACATGAAGGCACATTTTCAGCGTGTCATTTTAATGTGTTGTTTTCATCCCTTTCAAATGTTTAGCACAGATCACTAAAAGCATGTGCATGGTGGGCCCCATCCAAAGCCAATTTAAGTTAATGGAAAGATCTCTCTGTCTCTAATGGGATTTGGATCAAGCACTTTGTCATTTGAGTAAATTACAAAACTCAATCCTTTTCCAAGTGTTTTGGAAATAGAAGGTGTTTTGAAGACTGGGTCTGATGTTGTTTACTTGTTTATTTGTTTGATTTTTGTTGTTTATTTTATTTCAAGGATAGCAGAGAAAATATCTTGCTAAGGAAATCTGCAGGGTTTATGCTCGGTTTCATTAGTACTTGTAGCAGTATTATATGGTAAAGATAGGTAAAACTTTCAATTAGTTTTTACATACACTTGTGAGTGTGTGTGTTTACACATAAAACTAGTACAAACTCACACATGATTTGTCTAAATTGTTGTATGAATAGAAATATTCCGTGTTCTTCTATTCACCTATAATAAGTGAAATGTATGTAAATAGATGGAACACCCAACCATAATCACTTCACTCATCTAGCCTATTAATCTAAAGTTATAATAAAACAGTTATTTTGCAATTATGGGATTATATATATTACAATGAAATAAATTAAGTCAGATGTCATGCACAGAGAAATAGACTACTAAAAATTAGAAAGTATTTTTCAAGGTTGTTCCTAGATAAGAACATCTGTTTGAAACTTTGCACAAACACATCTATTTTGCAAATTTTAACTAAAAAAATAAAAAATAAAAAAGCACAATTCCTTTGAGATAGTAAAAATGGTGCTTTGACAGTGCAGCATATGCATCGAGTCCTGCCAGTGGCTGCCAAGGGAGCATATGTCCAGTGTTTCTTTGGTACAAACTGTTCCTGGCAACTTCTGGGGATGCTATTACTCTAATAGCTACTTTATATTTATAGCTCTCTCTGTTTTAAAGTACAATTAGAACTGCTGGGTGATGCGGAGAAAGAAAGACCAAGACTATGTTTCAAAAGCGTGCAAGTGGCAACCTTATTTCACTTATTCCCCTAAGGAGCTTGCACGATAACAGACTGATGAAGAATCTTTCAGGGGCTCCCGCACCTTGGATTATTGCCAGAGGATGTGCTAGTGCATGAGAAGAGAATAAAAACTGTCTCTTAGAGAACCACATACACAAAGAATGGAAAATCTAACCAAGACGTAAAAAATTTGGTCATTTTAAGTATGTTTCCTGCACCTCATGGGAAAATCTCGAAGATGCTGAGAAGATTCAGAGGTCCTCAGCTGGTTAGACCCCTCATGCACTCAAAGACCTTTCTGGCATCTGTGTAACTGTTACAATTGAATTTCAGCACCTAAATAGTTCTGAAATTGAGCTGCAATGTCGTCAATCTAAATATATTTCACACCTGAAATATACACATACTAAATATATTCAGCACCTAAATAGACAATTGAAATTTGCAGAGATAAAACTACCAACTAAGAAACATCGCAGTAACATTTGGTTTCCTTCTAATATTTGCAGAAAGCATGCAAAAATTCATAAACTAGTCTTACAGTTGTATACACCCACAAAGAACTTAATGAATCTTCACGAGGAAAATCTTTTTTAACAGTATGAGTGACAGACCACTGGAAAAGGTTGCCAAGAGAGATTGTGAAATTTCCTTCAAAACCCGCTTGGATGCAATCTTGCGCCACATGCCCTAGGTGACCCTGCATGTGCAGGGAGGTTGGGCTAGATGGTCTCTACAGGTCCTTTCCAACCTTAACGATTCTATGATTCTATGATTCTAGGTGATGAGTATCACAGCCTGGAATAGGGCAAACCTTTATGTACAAGAGAGGAATATTAGTCATTTGCTGAATTTATCTTGGATGTAGAACTTGCCACTTATGCTGAAACATGTTTTCACCTTGTGCAAGAACACACCAATATTTATTAAACAAACAGAGATTATATTTATATATATTTATATATTCAAATGAGATGGGATCTCTCTCCCAGAATGAAGTGCTAATGAATTTTGTTTAGGAAAGATTTTAACTGTTGTGCTGTGTGCAACTGGCGGTTGGTCAATAAACATGTTTACCGGGTTGGAATCATCATTGCTCTAGTCAAGAATTAGTGTTTTAACTAGCTCTTTGATTTGGTGCCCATTGACCAAAATCAAAGGCAAACTACAACTGAAGTAGAACATTCAGACTCTTTATTATGCTATCTGGTGATAGATTATGCAACCTTAAGTAAGCAGGAGATACAAAGAAAAATGACCTCAGTGGGTGATTTGTGCTTTTCTTGCAATGTGTTTGCATATGCTTCAGATGGTCGAGGGAAAAAAAAAAGCAAGTACATGCTGATAAGTCTTCTGGAATCATATCACTGTTGTTCAGACTGATAGATAAAATGCTTTCCTTTCAATGATATCCTTTCAGTGATATTTTATAATAACCCTGAGAACTGCTGTGATTCTGTGCATGTGTCTGTATGTTACACAAACACTATATCCCATGTTTGATAGCTGTATAAGATAAATATGTGCCTGTAGCTCTATGTTTTCATATAGTTTCTTATGCTGTTCTGTACACACGTGTCTGTAAGAGCTTGCTTTTCTGTAATCAGCTACTTGAGTAATATCTTGAAGTTCAGAATCCTTCAAATCTATCTTAAAAGTACCTTTGAATAAGATGATCTGTTTGACATATTTACAGTTTAAACATTAATACAAATTTGGTAGAATAAGCAATGGTTTTAGGCTTGCTGATGTAAATTAAAATTCCCCAAGGTTCCTACACCCAATTGCCAAATATTATTCCCAGGACCTGTGGGACCAACCTGTGAAATCAACACAGGTTGGAAGAGACCTAAGGAGGGCTCTAGCCCAGCCTCCAGCTCAAAGAGGAGGTTTGACTGATCCCACATTCCAAATGTCTGTGTTTTAATTACATCACACAATTGATGGAATAACACAAGGGCCATTTTGCTCCTAAACAAAGTAGGGCCTCTTTTCATAAAATAAGGGCAAGGTTTTAGGAAGGGTCTGTATTACTATGGAAGTAATGATAGAGGTGATTCAGTTCAATTTATGAAGCAGAACTTTCCTTGATCCCTGGAGCATATTTTTTCCATCTAGCTCCAGCTTTCAGATGAGGACTCCTTTCCTCTCATATCTCATCACTCTCCACACAGATTTGTCCAGAAATCAGGTGCTATAGAATAAGTATATGCTCTGGTGGAAAATAATATTTTTTTTTATATTCTCTATAGCAATTTTCAATCAGGCAATCATTTATAAGGATTTACTTTAGCTATGAGCTATGCTGAACAACCATTTGTGTAACACAGTCATTAGAAATTTGACAAATATCTTGCTTCACGTTAAATAATAACTTACATAATATTCTGTTCCATTAAGTTCTTAACCTATCCTCATCTGCCTAGTATCAATGTGCCTTTCTATTGCACCTTTCTGGTGAACAATATGACAAGTCTGGACTCCCACACTTAAAGAAGCTTTTATAGCTAAAAAATTCACCAATTATAGCTAGTATCATTTACTCCATCCTCACTCTGCACTAAGGAAACACAGAACGAATTTCCAAAATTTTGCTATTAAGGTGGGTCAGAAAGGCAAACAACACTGGTGAAAAAGAGATATAGTGCTCCTCTCCACTTAATGTAGACACTTAACTGAAATATCAACAGTGGAGTTATTTTTACAGGAGACCCTGAGACACCCCTTTTTTTTTCCTGTAGTAAATAATTAAATATAAACTGCAACTGATTTAAATATGATAAATTTACATTTACAATAAAATGCCAAAGAGTTTTAGCAGATTATTGAATATCTATTTCTAGCTCTTATTTCAATTGTTAGAGCAGCCTCCTCTTAAATTCATGGAGGAAAAGGGATTAGCTAGGACACTCAAAATCCTTCAGTGAGGAAATCTGGATGTCTATAAAACAGGAAAGATGCGTTAGTAAAGAGTGTGATAGTGCTGAATCAGACTAATCCAAAAAATTAACCTTTTAGCTATTATTTGAATCTCTTCTCCACTATGCACTGAGGTTCCTTTGGCTTTGGAGAATTATCTTGATAGTCTACGGAAAATTGAAGTCAGTGTAGTAAGGGGGAAGGTGTTAAGAGCTTAAATGCTACAAACAGGAAGGGGAGGAAGAATTTTAACTTAGCAAAGTATCAAGCTGGACTAATATCAGAGAAAATTCTCTGAAAGACTTACTTACACATTTGTAGTAAAAGATGATTCAGGCTTTGGTCAGAAACCTAAGAGGATTTTTAAGTATATGGACAACATTCTCATACTACATGTTTAAGCACCTGGATGGTGAGTGCAATTCATGTGTATGTAGCTGAGCTCTCAAGATATCCTCAAGAGAAAGCATTAGGCTTGAGGAAAATTACTCACTGTAGCATGATTCCTGATCAATAGGATGCCAAATTTAGTGCACTGGAAATCTGAGTGAAGACCTGCTGTGATTCTTGCTAGAGATATGCCGCCAAGCAGAGAAGGAAAGAACTATCTGTTCTTCTGAAATGTTAGGGGAATTAGTCTTCTTTCTTGGAGATATTCAAAAGTTATCTGGACACAACCCTGGGCAATGTGCTGTAAGTGAGCTTGCTTGAGTAGGGTAATGGACTAAATGATCTCCAGAGGTCCCTTACAATTTCAACCACTCTGTGATTCTGTGATTCTGTGTATGTCCCAAGGCAAATAGGCCAGAGAATGGGAGTGAAGGAGGTTATGGTTATCCAAATATCTAAAAGATATACAAATTAGTCCATGTAAGTTGTTAAAGAGTGACTTCTGAGTTTCAGTATTCTTTCTTAAAAAAAAAAATCTATTTGAAAATAGCTGCTCATATTCTCTTCTTTATGTATTTCCAGAAGGAAGATGTGAACAGTTTTAACAGATCTTTTCAAAAATATTGAAAAACCCTGCCTGTACTGCTTATTTCCCTTTCTGCCTTATTATTTGTTATATGACTTTATTCCCTTAGCCTGTCTTACAAATTGTATGACAGCTAGGGAAATGCTGAATTGAAAATACATAAATGTGAAGAATTACTGATTTGTGTCCCCACAGATCATAGTCTCATATTAGGAAATGTTAGTGTGGGCTCATGTTCGCAGATTTGGCTGCTTGAAGAAATTTAAAAGGACTGCAAGGGAAAGAGCCAGAGAGAATTTGGAGATTATTTTAGAAAAGTTCATAGAACTGTCTCTGTTGGGTACATTGCTCCACTAGGATCTCATATGAACAAAAGAACACCTTATGAATAAATTATTGTAAAGAGCAGGCAGAAATCTGTAGTGTTGGATTAGTTTCATTAATGCTAAAAATGTCTTTATTAGCCTAAGATTGGATAGTATTTAATGTCAAATGAGTGCTATTAGAGTCTCACTTTTCGTACTGGAATCATGAATGGCCATATTTTCTGACAGTGGGCACTGTAATATATTTTTTTTCTTCATACAAGTACTATTTAAATAATATGTATAGAACATAAATACTTTTTGATGTATATACCTCATAAAATCTGACCTACTATATTCTAAGTCTTACCATAAGAATTTATTGTTACTCTATTAAGAATTTATTGTTACTCTATTTACTTGAAAGAAGAAGTAATTACTATTGATATTATTTACCTCTCCAGTAAAAGGACAAATAACTTTTAAATATTTATGTCAATCTTTGGAGAAGTAATCACTGTCATTTGGCATTTGTCATGATCCTGAGGGCACTAATAGGATGTAATGGTCCTGACCAGCCTAACTTGGAATGCCTGGCACTCACTGCCCACCTCCAGCCTCCAACTCAGCCCAGCCTGCAGCTGACAGTCCCTGCATGATGCTGCAGCAGTGCCAGCTCCATCTTCCCTATGGCGCTTCCTCGTGGGGAAACCTTCAACCCTGGATTGATATCATGTCCTGGAGGCCCCTCAGATGTCTTCTGCAGCTCATTCCCTGTCCTGTCCTCAGCCCCATTGCCTTTTGCTGAAACCTCTGGGGAGATCTTGATAAGGCAAGCTTGTGACTCAGGATGGTGCACAGCAGCAGCCAAGAGGTCAGCAAGGAGAAAAAAAGATTTGTACAGGGTTATATGTTGAACATGCACATTTGTCTGTTGAACATCTGTAGATGTTCATCTGAATATATTTGCATCATCTGATGGTATTCGCTGAACATCCATACTGTCACCATTGACCATCCTGTTGAGTATCCCGTTGTTGTCCCTACTGTTATTAACTGAGGCCATCTATTCTACTGTGCTACTGTGGTCCGGCATTGTCCTACTGGATAATGAATTAAGACTGGGAATGATAAAATAAAGTATGCTACATATCTCTAGGTGGGCTCAGGCTTACTAGCAGTTGACCTGCTGACTTGACAATCCACTCATTAGCAGGGACTTGCCTGATGCCAACTGTCAGGGAGAACCTGAATCATCTTGGCACATCTTGAATGTCATGAGAACTATATGGGGAAAAATATACCAGAGGCATGGCCCATAAGGACAATGAAAGAGTGAGAACAGTCATTGTATCCTGCATCTGTGTCTTCTCCATAGAGTTTTAATAGGTGTATTCTCTTTTGAGTCTGGTTATATTTCTAGCTTTGCTGTACTTTTTAGCTTTGTTATGCTTTTAGATTATCTGGTGTCATTAATGTTTTCCAGCTTCTGTCATATGTGTAGAACTGCTTAGCTCTAATAAATTATTATACTTGATGATCTCAAGTTCAGTGTGACTAACCCCAGAACCTGAAGAATCCCACCATGTTCCTCTAGTGGCTCATCACAGAACACAGATCCAGCTGACCACTCACAGTACTGAGGACTATCAGCCTTGGCTCTGAAGCTATATGCAGACTCTGTGGCGCTGTCACCCATTGGTGAAAACAACATTATTATTTCAAGAACTACATGAAATAGAAACTTTCCAAGTTCCAAAAGAAGTTGTTTCATGTTATTCTTGACATACTGATTTGCAATCAGCCTTCTTCAAAATTCCCTTCCAAGACTCCTCTCTATCATGAGGCCTTCATGAATTCAGCATCTTGAAGTAGCTTGATAATGGGTTTGTTAAGGTATTCAAGCAGATGACTAGGCTCTAACCTGAGTGCTAGCCAGGTCAACAGACTTGAGAAACTAGTGGATGTAAAAAATCAAACTAAACAGCTGCTAATAGTTATAGATATTATGTGGAAAAAAAAGAGTCAAAACCTCACAGCTATTTGGAGGCGAACCCACTGTGAACCCTTTGAGGAACTGAATCTTGCAGGCCCAACGGTGGCCAATTAATCTGTCCTTGAGCAACACCCACATAACATTGAAAACACCTAGGTAACTTCTGGTCCTGTAAGGTAGGAGAAAAGGCAGAAGTGTTCTGGATGTCAGTGGTGACAGCGATAGGGATCCTGAGTGATTCTGTTGTCTGTGTGTAGCTGCTGCAAACGTATAGTTTCTGACTGAATCATATTATCTGTATTCACTGCCAGTAGAGATGTCTGTGTACTGGTCTGTGAGATGAGCAACATCTGTACTGTGTTTGTGTGTGTATGTGTGTGCGCCCATCTGTCTGTTGGTTATATGAGATTAATCTAGCTACTAGCAGCACCTAGGGATGGGGAATTGGTTGTTTGAGGCTGAGGCTGAGTCTCGGAGACTAACGACTTTGGCTACAGTGGTCCAGGAAGGAAAAGTCCCCTGTTCCCCTCAAAAAGCTTCCCTTAATACAGCTAACATTTTATTTTATCAATATCATTGTTGCTCTTCTCCCTTTACGTGTGTACTTTAGTCCCCCAGCTGTTGCCCTGCTTGCTGGCTGAAACTCCTGCAAATTCAATGAAGTTTCCTTGGCAGAAGCACTTAGTGACAAGAACAGAGGAGCTGTATGCCCTACTTTTTACATCTTTTTCATGGTAAAAGTCATCTTTGCTAGACAAAACTCATCATGTTCATACTATTGCTCATACCCTACTGCACAAATATTGATGAGGAATATCATGATGTAAAGTAACCAGTAAATAATTACTGGTCTTAAATATCCAGTCCAAATTAGAGCGGATTGTGGAGCGTAATATAAGAGTAGTCAATTCGTTTTCTCTTCAGGTCATGGTGCAATAGCACATCTATATTCCAACAGAGCATAAAAAGATCATTTTATTTTTCCCATTAAAAAGATAATTTTATCTTTCTTTATCTTCACATCTTCTCTATCCTCACTGTTCTCCACTTTTTCCAGTCACCCAAAACAACATCAGGTACCTTTACAAGTTCTTACACAGGCACAAGAGCCACCCCTCATATTTTTCACAGACTGTTGAGAACATCCAAGCAACAATGCAGTCCTATATAGGCTTCTTCTGCAAGTGATCCTTGAAAAAGAAACTTGTTTGGGAAGCCAAATCTAAGTTGGAAATTTTGGCCTTTGTTGCCAGTTATCTGACAGTAGACCGTATTCGACTATTTGTGCCCTGTATTATACAGCACAGTTCCTTCTTATATCTTTCTAGTCACTATTTTTAACTCCTTGATTAAACTTATTTGAGAATGAATGGGAGTTGAAATATTTCTTGGATTGATGAAAAAATCTTCCCTTGAAGAAAGTGAGGATGGTCCAGAGATATATCTTGTCCTGATCATAAGCTGTCTCAAAAGTTTCTGTGGATAAATTCAGACCATACACTGATAGGCAGTGTAGGGATTAATAAAGATTAACCTTTGCCTGATGGGTGTGCAGAGAGCAACTGGAATATTTTACTGGGAGGATAGCATAGGATTACTGACAACATAGTTATCAAACTTCAAACAGATTCTGAGGCTTTCACACTGTGGAACAACCTGTGCTTAATTTCAAGTTGACATTTTAATTAGGACATATGTGTGCTGAGGTGGCAAACAAGATAGGCAATACTCAAAATGGTCAGTCAGGCGACTTTCAGCATGAACTATAACTCATAACTGCTTCAATCACATTTCTTTGAAATTTATTTTGTTAAGACCATATTTTAAACATGGTTTTAAAAATTTGCCTGTTGCAAATCTTACTAAATATAAATCACAAATAAATCTAAAGTTTTTCAGAGTTGTTCAGATGACTCTTGACTTTATTCTGCCTGAAAGGAGATTGGAATGGAGTTGTCAAGAATTGTATTTACTTGCTAAAAATATTGGTATAGATGAAATTTTACAAGATACCTTTTCTTTGAGAGATGGCTAGAGAATCTCTCCTACATTATCAGAATCACTTTTTTGTTGTTTTGTTTTTGCTTTCTGTGTGGTTTTCATTCCCTCTCAACTTCTGTGGTTTACTAGTTTAATCTTTTCCTATGTTCTTGAAGAGGTTGTAAATGATAAAAACAGGAATGAAGGCATGCCAGTCAAAAAAAAAAAAAAAAAAAAGAAAAAAAAGTCGAGCAGGAGTATGTATGCAATACAGCGGCAATAATTTATTCCATTTCCTTTTCCATTTTTCAGTGCTGGTGTTATCTTTGCATCTGTAGTGTGGCTCATTTGCAGCTAGATGAGGCATTGCCAAATTGATCTTCTTGCTGCAGTCATATAGAATTTCTACAATAAGCATCTGACCATCTTTATCCTATTTTTTTCACACTTGCCTATTGTTCAGTTTTTCACATATCCCAGAAACACTTTTATTTAATGTCACTGCACAACAAGTGTCACAAAAGAAAAATGAAAGGATAGAATCTGTTTGCAAAAGGTTATCTCAGAAATATGTTAGAACAACTCAGCAGCTGTGATGGGGAAAAAAAAAAAAAGCTTATTGGCAAATAATCAGTGTTCTTTATATATTTTAAATTTGCTTTGATTCCATGAATTTCACTCTTTCTGACTTCTATTAAAAATGCATAAACTTTTTGATTAGTTTATCACAATGTGGAACCAAACAACTGGGTATGACAGAATTTAATTTTGCTGCAGAAGAACCATTCCCTTGATGCAGTGGCTGGGATCACCCAGTCAAAGCCAGAATAAAAGTTAGGAAATACATCACAGTCAGTATGGCAGGAGGCATTTGATAACACTACAAATAATCTTATCCTTTGAATGATTTGAAAATGGAAGGGAGGGGAGGAAAAGAAATTTAAACAGAGAGCTTGTTCAGAGTATGAAAGCTACTTTCAAGAAGGCCTTTTTTCACTTTTCTGCACCACTGCTTTTCAGTTATAATTTTTTTTCTGCCTAATAAATACACACTTATAGGAGGAAAGGAAAAACAAATAAAAAAAGGCTTTCCATGGTGAAATTCATTGGTGCTTTGAGTTAATTAAACTCTACAAGCTAACTTTTCTAGATAGGTAGATAGAATAGACAAACAGACAGATAGATGGAGAGAGAGAGTGTGTTATAAATACAGTCTTATTTTGATTATATTAACTTGGGGCAAGACAAATGACCATAGTGTCAGGAAAAGCTTTTATTGCTTAAAAATATTACTGCTACTAACACTAATAATAATATAGTTTGTAAAAATTACATTTACAATCCCATCAAAAAATCTAATGAGGAACTTCATACTTATCGTATTAGAAATGTGGTCATGGGGTATAGTGATAACTCCTGGAGGTTCTGGTGGTCACATGAATGGATGATTAGGAATTTGTAGAGTTAAGTAGAAATTACTGGTGGCCAGCTGAGTGGCACCAGATCATTTGGACCAAAAAGTCAAAGATTAAATTGTATGAAAGCCATGTTATCCACTTCTGTGCTGTTTACTGCATTTTAACCAAACTAGGCAGGTGGCTCACCTTGAAACAGATGAGATATTAATGTTTTAAGACTAGCTGTATTTTTTAATACATACTGCAAAACATATTTGTTTCATGGTATAGATTGATTTATGTTGTTTTAAGGAGAGAGGTTTTTAAAGAAGAGGTCTTGAGACTGTTTTTGGCATTTTAATTTGTTTCTTCACAGAAAAAAATACAACCTCAACACTACAGTAACGCAGATCTTTGCCTTTAATTAGATCAAAGCTTAGAAATTTCATCAGATAGCCCTAAAAGACAAATACTTTTGCATGTGACTTATTTCCCAAAGTAGCAATATTACTTGTTTCTTTCTGAGTTGCAAAAATAATATTACAGAAGACATCATGAATAATTCAAGAAGTCTGATTTAACACCAGGATTACTTCTGGCACTCTGTATGTGTGAATAGCATATTAATAGCATATACCAGTTTTTATGATTCAATGATAGGAATAATGAACTGGCATTGAGCCTTTGTGTTTCCTAGCCAAAGAAATGGGATCTGTTCTCTAAATCTGATAAATTTTATGTCCAAAGATTCAGCAATTCAATGAGCACAATTGCAGGTTGGAGGCTTTTGCTCTATTTTCAGTTGATATGTGAATCTACATGAGACTCATGACTGGGTATCATGACAGCCGTAAAGAATTATAACATATGTAATTTAACAATATCTTTATAAAAATAAAATATAAATGTATGTCTTAAAATGTCATGTGGCATTCAGAAAAATTTGATGAATTCTGTGGCAGAAACAAAGTACTATTTTAGCTGCTGCTTCCCCTGGATCATCAATCTTAGGCTTTGGTTTGGTAGATAAGACCCAAGGATTTCAGGGCTGATTCAAGTTTCTCAGTAGTATAAATAATGGACCTTGTTCTGACTGCCCTGGGCATAGAAAGAAGGGAAAGGAGGAAAAGGGTTTGGGGCAGGAACTGCAAGGAGACAAGCCCTGGGAAACAAGAACTGGTGTTCCTATCACTCCACACTCACAACCCTCTTCCTTGTCCACATCCCATCTGTATTTTGCTCCTGCTAAATGATAGGAGCCTTATCTGTTCTGCTCCCCACTGCAGGGTGGTGCCGTGAATAGCTTGGTGTCCAGAGGAGAAGCTGGCTAAGGCAGCCAGCATTCCCTAAATCCATTACTTGCACTGTGGGGTTTTTGGTTTGTTTTGGTTTTTAGCTCCTGTGTTACCCTAGGTTTTCAGCAAAGCCAGAATTGGAGTCTGATGGGCAGAGATGTATATGGAGATAAGGAGTCTCTTATAACAAGGTGCCTTACAATACAGTGGTATTTTCTCATATAAAACAGGAAAAGATGAATTACCTGTGAATTTATGAGCTGAAGTAGCTGAACATGGCAGAAGTCGTTACATAGTAGTTCGGGATTCCACATAACTACAGTGGTCACTAAAGCCCAAGATCTGCTTTGAATACTCTTTAACAAGTCCCTCCAGTCCTGAATAAGGTCATAAATTTGGGGCCAAATTCTTCTTAAAATGTTGCAAAGTTCTCTACCATACTCTAGCGCAAGTATAAAATTTGAGCACAGCACTACAGATCAGTAGATGCAAAGAGCTGTTGCTTAGAAAGCTGTTCTTGCATTTAATTTTGTATCCAAGTCAGTAGCAAACAACTCACTAAGAATTGTGGTATTTAGGAGTCCAATCATTAGTATTTTTTAATGTCATAAATAATATCTAGATCCATATTAAAGTTATTTTTTGTCTGTAGTCATTTTTGTCTGCTACATGAAGAAAAACAGACGGCAGCACTGCCAAACTAACTTACCTTTAGAAAAGCAGGAAAGTCAGAAAGAAAATCTTGAAACTTTCAGACTGTGTAAACAGTTTATTTTTTACTCCCTGCACTTAACAGAAAGGCAATTTTATGCTCATCAGTCCATCAAGTACAATCTGTCTAGAAAATGAGAGTCAGTGAAATTAGTTATCCTGGGCATTACTGTAATTTACATTATAAACAATTTTATTGTATCCCAGTGCTGAGTTGAGATTTACATATACACAGTGCACTCAAGAAAGAATATGCAGGCAGAAAATTACTAGTAAATACTATAAAAGCATTTAGGTGCAAAATGGTTCATATTTAATTACATGAAGATGATGAGTCTGGATCATGTGTTGCATCATATCTATAAACCAATTTTTGCTAGTTATGCTATTCTGTTCCACCATCATTCTGTGAGCCCAGTGTAACTTAGAGAATTTAGAGGACTATTTCTTGTTAAAGGTGTAATTAGCTATATAGATCAGAGGCATATGGCAGTATAGATAATTCATTTACTCCACACCTTAAATAAAGGTGTAGGTAGTTCCTCTGTTCTTGATCTTGCAAGAAACTTCAGAAGCAACTCTGTGCTGTGAATTGACTTCAGCAAGAAGCATTACTGATGTTGACATTAGTTCCCTGAAAAGGAACAAGTTAGGAGCTATACATAATTTCTTGGAAGATGATACCTGGTTCCTCTGCTAAGCTATGTTGTTTTTCAGAAATATGTGCCAGCTGTGACATCTGTGAGCAAGGGTGTTGGAGTGGATGATCTCCCTTCCAACCATTCTGTGATTCTGTGCTGTGCTTTAAAATCACTTTAATCACTTTAAATTCCTTTAGGTTAATATGAAGCTGGATTCTTTCTCATCTTTACTACCCAGAGAGGGCTCCTAAAGGCTGCCTCCTGATATCTGTGAATACCTGCAAAAACACAGACCAGACCAAAAGAGAAATAGCCCATAGATCCATCGGCTAACATTTGAAAGTTTTATAATTTTGCAGTCTTACGGTAATTCTCCAAATAAGAAATTAACCCCATGTGGTAGAGGCAACTCTTCTTTGAAGGATTTTTATTCTACCTGTAGCCCCTAACACCTTAAACACATTTGAACGGTATGAAAATGAAACACAAGACAGAAGCCTAATCTGGAGCTAGGGTTAACATTGTTTAACATTCTTAGCATTCATCTCTATGAAATACTTTGTGTTTTTCTCAAAACCTAGTTCCTGTTTCACCATGCATATATAAGTAACTGCTTAAGCCACTGCAAGCAAGCCTTACGATTCATGACTAGCGATTAAAACAGTCTATGTTTTCTTCCAGCTATACACGGAAATCATGTGGTGTTTTCTTGCTTATTGGGTGCTTTTATTAAACTTTTAAGTTTATCAGCTTTATCAGATTTTACTTTATCAGCTTTAAAGAACCATAGGGGAAAAAAAAAAAAAAACACAACACTGCATAACTCAGCTTGAAGCATATAGACAGTGTCTTGTGGCTGAAGCACACAAGGCTGAAAGCAAAAAGCAGTAGAGAACTTTGTTCTTAGGTCTATAATTACAACATGTTTCCCTGATTGTTCTTTGTTGAAATAGGATAGAAATCATAACTATGTCCTGTTTAGTCCACAAGCTTTCCATTGAACATTCATATTAAAGCTTATATTTCATGTGCCTGTTTTAGACTGTACCTTTCCATTTTTCAAAATGTGAATATCAAGCTGCTATGTGAAGAATGATTGTAACCACTATACCTCTAAATTCTACCCATTAAGTTCAGCCAAAAAGTCACTGCATTACCAGAAGACCTTCTCAATTCTACTTTCACTTCTCTGTTTTTTTTCTCAAAGATTTCACTCTTCCGTAGTATGTGATCCTTTCCCCTCCCTCACTCTTCCTTAACAGAGCTTGGTTCATTTTCTCCATTTGCGAATTGATTCTGTGTGTTTTTTTTTTCCCCCAACTGAAGTTGCATTTAACAGTTTTACAGATGTTGGTATTACTTTTTTTTTTTTTTTTCCTTTGAAAATGAATGCATACAGGCTCCCACTTGAAAGCAGGGATCCAAAGCAGTTAATAGTCTCAGGTCTTTGCGAAAACAAATGTTCAATTTGCAGTGAAAATACTTCCCTAAAAGAGACATAGAATTCACTGTGCTACTTCTGCAAGTATATATCTCAATTTTTAGCTTTATACATTTGTGCACACTTAAAAAGTACTTACTACTGAACTTAAAGAAGTGCCTATGTTGATATGCTTAAAGGGTACAGAATCAAACAATTTTGTAGAGAATCTTGAATGATAAGTCTTAAATGTAGTAAGACTAAAAATGATGATCTTTAATTTTTCTTCCTGCTACGTATCTTCTTTATGTGTTGATATAAAGAAATTATAAGACGGATATTTATACATAACATTCTATGCCAGTATGCCATTAATGAGAAACTTCTCTGGTAAACCCTAACAGGTCAATTTTCCCAGCACATTTGTCTCTCAGCATTTCACAACACATTCATCTCATTCCACAAGTACGGTTTAAGAGCTTGATGCTGTTTTGCAAGATATCTGCACAGGAGATTTAAAATACTGAAGTATATCTACTTGGTGCTTACCAGCTGCTTTGTGTGGTGACTGTAGAATTTTATTTAATACTTCCTCAGAGATGGCAAACAGATGGTGTAATGCACTCTTGAAAATGTTTGTGTCTGAGATCCAATTATTTTGTTCATCTAAAAGCCTATTACTATGTTCATCATAAAATGGTGTAACATTACTCATTTTAAGGCCATAGATTGTTTCATAGTAGCATATGAACACTGTTATACAGCTTCTTCCACATTTTTTAAGTTTCTTGCCCAACATTTATCTCTTAAGGCACTGTATGTGTTTCTGTTTCTGGTTTGACTACATGTTAAACTGCTTTAATAGCTAATGGTTTGATTTGTATGGCTTTGGAGACCACTTTCATTAGAAGCCATTTGATAAACATTTTATCAAACTGCCACTACAAGTAGCTCCTTATACAGGCTAAGGGATTTTAGGTTTCTAAAAAGCGTCATTTAGATTTTTCTTTTATTATATTAATATACATAGAGAAAATTTAAAATAGAGAATTATATTCATAACAAAATCAACCAGTTATTATTTATATGTCAAAAATAGGCAGAGATTAAAAGCCCCATGTAGTATATATTAGCTAGAAATCTTCTTCACCCGGTCATGAGGTTAAAAAGATTTTCCAGGGCAATTTATTGTAGTGCCTAGATACTCTTCTGATTTGAAAATTTTTATTCCCCAACGTCCAAAACAAATAACTCTTGCATCTTCAGATCTCTTCCTACCGCCTGCCTACTCCACAGTGTCTATATATAGCAATCATATTCTATCCAGGGAATCTTTTTCCTGGCTGAGAAAAAAAATCTTTTAGCTATTTGTCTGCATTTTGGGATTTTTGAATATGAGTGATAGTGATAGAACTTTTATATCCTTATATGTATTCATACATATATATTCATATATGTATTTTTTTCATAAAAATACAGATAATGTATTGCTAATGCCTTGTACATGCCTGGTTTATCAAAGGTTCAATACTTTCTTGGCTGCAGTTGAATCGTGTTGGTTATACATACTTATTTTGAAATTAACCAAAATACTTGTACCTTTTTATTTTACTGTTTCTGAATTAAGAAGCCATGGTTTTAGTGCCATCTTCTCTAGTAGTTTACTTTCCTGTTGTAAATGTTATTCACACTGATATGAGAAAAACCTCCATACAGTCATGAATTCTTTTCCTGTTGGTATTCTGGAATTATTGTGTCTTGACAGAATATTCCACCTTGAAGGCTGTTAGCTTTACAGTGGTGTGGTCATTAATAAAGAAAAAAAAAAAGATATAAAAGTATTTCTAAAGTTTGTTCTTTTTGGAGGAATCTTGTTAGTAACCTCTTTCCACCTTTATCTTCCTCTTTCTTCCTGTTAGATAGTTCCATTTACACATTTAAGTTCTTATATTAATCCTCATGCATTTTAGTAGAATAAATCATTTCCCATTTAGTAGATACAAGTGTTACTGTAGTCAGGATTCCTCTGCTAGGAAATCAACTATCTTATATTTATAAGATACATATACATATACATGTATAAGAATCAGTTTAATTCCACAGTTTTACCTTGTTAAATTCCTTTTTTGTTTCAATTTACTTGGATGTGTGGAGAAAACTCCTCAATAGTTTACAGTGGTCCTTATCACTCGGAATAAAACCTTCATAAAGTGTGAATTAATGTCAAATAAGCACGAAAATTCAAACATTTAGTTTTATTTAAGCCATTAAGTCTTTACAGCCATTTATTAGAAGTTCTGCACACAAGCTGTACGTATAAGGAGCTCAGTATACGTGTTTTCAAATTTATGAAAAAGCTAGAAGTCACTGGGGACATGGAAACACTGATAAAGTGGGATTATCATAAATGTCCTCTTACTATATTCTATTGTTTCATTCAGCATCTGATTCTTGCATTAGAAGCATGATTATTTAGCTTTAATGGTATGGGGAGTTTTGCCCTCTCCCAAGTCAGGCACACTCTCGCGTCCATGCTCAGAATATCAGTATCAGCTCGCCAGCATTCTGTACCCACTGCTCTGCTGCCTTATGACTTGAATAGCTGAAGACAATATATATATTTTTTTTTTCTTAGAAAAATTGCCAAAACAAAAATCCTCAAAATTAAACACAGCAAAGGGACAACATTTTCACTGTAAGCCTAGGGACAGGGAAGGTATTTTAGGAGTACAGGTAGCTGGAAACTATGGAAGATTTTACTCCTATTTCTTCATCACTGAAAAAGAGAATTAGGGAGACTGAGAAACTACCTGTGTAATTTGAAATGAAAAAAAAATGACAGTATTCTTTAATTTCTTTAACTCTGACATAAAAAAATATTTGCTTCCTTTTGAGGTCACTTTTTGGTACCATTAAATGAAAGTCAATTCAAAGTGGAGTCTTTTTTTAAAAAAATGTTGAAAACCTATTTTCAATCTTTTTCCTTTTTTATTGAAAGTGCTCACTAAGTAGATATGAAAGTAAGAAATTGTTTCATCCCCCTAAGGTGATTTTTTCAAGTAAATTTCACTTTTCTCTTAGTAACTTTTGAAAATTTCATGTAGGGTAAGGGTACCTTGAAGTAAAGAGAGTAAAAATCTAACATAAAAGCAGGAACAAATGAATGAAAGGAAAAGAGAAATGAAAATCAAATAATTATTCACATTTAATACTGGAGACCATTAGTTACAGTCTATTGGAAGAATCTGGTGATTAACAAGAATTATTCTTCATAAGAGTAAACAAAGCAGAATTTTTGTTATTGTTTACAATAGCATGTTCATTAGGTAACATAACCTAAATGCTTTATATGCCTCTCCAAATCAAACAGTTTTTACCAAGTATTTTAATTGCTGATGCCTAGGCAACCATGAAATAAATTACAAGTTGCCCTTGCATGATTCAAAATTGGTATGAGATTTGCCACAAACAAAAGAAATATTTCTCTGCTGGATTTCTTTCTGCATCATTTACTCCCTGCAGTTTAGAGCAGATTAATGTGTTCAGAGACTGATTGCCATAATTACTCTGTCCTGCTGCTCTTCCGTATTATGCAAACAAATGAACATGATGAAAGAGAGAAAATGGACAAGGCTAGAGATTCTCTGACTCTCCTGGTTTTCAGGTCAAGGTATTTCCAAATTAAGGATTGGGAATAAAAGTGTATTTCACAAAAGTAGTGATACATCTCATTAGTTTTCTAACTTTCTAGCTTTCTTTTCTATGATCTTTTATTTAGCATTTATGTCTCCAAAATTAATTATTTAGATCACTATACAAACTTAAAAACCTTGGAGTTCAATGCTTTGGACTTCAATTGACTTCAATAGTGGTAAACTTTTAAGTCACATTTGAAAAAACTGCCCCAAATTTTTAATTTGCCTTTAGCCATCGCCAACAAAAGCGCTGTTGGTGTTCGCTTTAACATAACACAATAACATCAAACAAACATAACAAATAGTCTTGTTTTGTTTATTTATTCTAAAAGATAACAACTTTAGAAATGCATCAAAAATTGATAATAGGCTGTCATGTAATTTAATTCATATGAAGAGGTTTTGGGTGAATCTTCTAATTCCTAGCACTGGTAGACTAATATTCAAAAGGTTCTTCTTAGAGGTCTTAGATATCTTATCTTAGGTAACCTTTGATTTTTCATTTGCATGAAGTGTGAAAAATGTTAATATATTTTGTATATTGTGTGTACATGTGTATATGGCACATATGTGTGCGTATAGCTTGTATGTATATTTTCATTCAGACCACACATTCCTTGTTCTGAAGCACACTTTGTTTTTCCAACACACTGCATGCGGTCTGTTCTAAGGGTGGTAAAACAACTTTAAATCTGGACTAGGGGACCTGCTGAGGGCTCTTTCCACCAGCATCTTTCTGGTCCTATGGATCCCCGCCTCTTGTAACTAAACCAAACCTTCTTCAACAACTTTTGCAAATACCACATTCAAAATTGCTTTGTAAAACTTACTTCCTGCATTTGCAATATGGATTAAAATCTAGTGCTGATTATAAGTTATACATCTTTGAAATTTATGTCAGAAAAGAAGTTGACAATAGATATGCTCATTACTGTATTTTTTTAAAATATTTTTTGCCTTATTATTTTGAAGGAAGATTGGAGTGTAATAGAGTTCCTTTCCCTGCTATCAATACTTCCTTCCCTGGGTAATTATTCAGGAGCAAATTTTAGTGTTTTGTTTTGTTTTTTTTTTTTTTGCCATTAAGCATGAATTAACCTGTATTTTACACTTCTACTATTTCCAGGATAGAAAGATCTGGAAAGATTCAGACTGTTAACAGCATATTTGGGAGTCAAGTACCTTTTCTAAATTTTGTTTGTAAGTATTTTTTAATATGTTTATGTACCATGTTTATATCATTGATATTCCTAGTCGGTATTTATGTACTCAGTTTTTAAATTATTTTTATGCACCTGATAGTATTGACCTTTAAAAAAATTATTAAAGAGCACACTAAAAAGTAATACATAGTTCAAGCAAACCAAAAGGATCCCAGTAAAATTTATTCTTGGAGCAAGAAACTGAGAAATGGAAAACTTGTTTTTCTGCCAAAGGGAGCTGTGCATTAAAGTCATTGGCAGTCAGCCTGGACTCAGATAAGGAAGCATATTGTCCCTTATAGGATTAGAAGAACACTATGTCTGCTTTATCTAATTGCTTCCTTTGAGACATATATCTTACTTAGATTTGTCTCCCTTTCTCAAGCATTAAACTGTAAGACCAGATTAACTTCTCCTGTGTCTCAAATAATTTCTGGAAAATGTGCCAAATTCAATTAGAGCTTTCTACTATGTGCTTTAAATTATACAATATGAAGTTTGTTTCATTATATTAAAAGAAAAAAAAACAACAAAGACAAGTACAGAATTTCTATGAGACTGTCGGTCTGATGAATGAAGCTCAGTCAGTAAAAAAAAAAATGAATATTTGGGGCTCACTTCTCATGAAAACCATCTGTGCTCAGAAATCCCAGGGTATCACAGGGCTTGGAATCTTCCAGCAGATATTTTCAAATGAAGGTGAAAACCAGATAATCCTGTGGCCAATGAAGGTACAGAATAAATTAACTTGATTTACTTTGCTTTTTCTTTCTTGCCTTTTCTGCAGCTCATAACCTGTCTACATATGACCAAAAAAAATCTTTTTTTTTTTTTTCCAAGTAACTCCCACGAGGAAGCTGCCATTTTAAGTTCACCTACGAAGACACTGAAAATCTCAACTGGGATATTATGTATAGAGTAAGCCTCTAGTCAGGCTCACATGAGTTGTGTGAATATGAAAACATATTAGAGTAAAATTTTTGCAACTCTTTATCTGCCTTCAAATATGGATGGTCCACAGTTTCTTTCCTGAATACTTGTTCAGCTGCACAGAAGGGACAACCATTGTATAAAGAAACTATTTTCTTAGGAAGATAATGACTAGAATTATTTTTTACCTCTCATTATGTTTGAATAAAATGGTAGAGGTCAGGTCCAGATACAAAGGCTTTCAGAAAATCAAATTAGTGATGATAATCACCACATGACATTGCAGAGTACCTTAGAGGTCCCATAGCATTCCTATGGTTATGCCCTGAGCACTGTGCCTGGTGAAAAAAAGACCACATTAAGAGCAAAGAAAAGCAGAAACAAAAATCTAAGGAAAAAAATCTCTGAAATAAAATAAACAAAATGAGGGTGGGAAGAAAAGAAAACAAACCAAAAACAAGGAAACATTAACCAAACCAAAAGCAAAATTAGTAACAAAAAACATAATGAGCACTGATTTCAAGGGGAATGCCTAGTTTTATCTTTTTTTTTTTTTTTTCCCCCAAGGCCTGAAAGGCCAATTTCTTATCCAAATAGATCTCTGTTCTAAAGAATAGCTATAATAGGATGCCCTTAAAAAGCAAATTGGCAGCTGCCCTACTGACCACTTTAATTTGCTTTCACAAGTTCTACTAGAAGCTATTGACTGATTACTCTATTAAGAACATATGGTCAAATCAGACAAAATATTGAAAAAACTGAAAAAAATCATATTCTGTGTAACTGTATGGATAGATTTCATAAATTACTAATTGGCCCTCAGCAGAACTCTGGTCATATCAAAAATCACCTTATTTTCCATCACTTAAGCAATAAACCGTTATAGTCAGGCCACAGATTAATTTATATTTAAGCTATTTAAATGCAGGAGAAACTGAGTGTGGGGCTAAAACATAGATTTTGTAAGAAACTCATACTCAAGTTTTTAATATTATTTGGGTTTTAATATTATTAAAATATTAAATACTAATTTAATATTATTTTAATGTTTAATTTTATAAGGTTTTTAGTATTATTAATCTCCAAGTGTCTCTTTTCCAGTCCCTCGTAGCAGATATTTCCCCTAAGCTATTGTGGAAGAATTGTTTGAAAGCGGGAACTGAGAGGAAAACTAGGGCCTAACAGAAGTTTTGGAATTACAAAGCTTGCTTAGGGTGATACACAGTTGCCACTTCCAGGATGGTTGGTATCTATGGACTCTGCTCCTCCACGGTTCCCTAGGCAGCACAATCTGCCCTCCTCACAGCTGCAAAGCTGCAAAGGGGAGTAACGGAGGATGGAGCGGGGTGAAGACACCGCGGGCAAACTTGGTTGCACTCCCTCTGCTGGGCTGCTGATAAGCCGCACAATGGCTGTCTAATGGGAGATATACGATAACATGTCCGGTGCTGAGCCAGCAAAGGTGGCAAATCACTGCTTTTGGATGAACTTTGCTTGAACTTCGCTCATTATAATGTGAAAACCACACCTCCATCCCAAAAGTTACCTGCCTCTGAGGTACGAACACCCCTCACCGAGCATGCGCTATAGATTTTCTGTTGACTTTACCTTTAAATGAAAGCAAGAAACTTTTTCACCAATCAGTAACAATATTAAGTATGACTCTGGTCACTTAAGCTCCATCTGAATGTAAAGAAAAGCATAAAAGGTGAACTAAGGATGAAAAGGAGGATGGAAGAATCCATTGTAACTCTTGGATCAGTTGACAGGCCGATCTCCCTTTCCTCCCCTCGGACTGGCGCGTCGCCTGAGGAGACTCGAGACCAAGAGCCCTCTCCCATCTTCTGGGGTGAGTGATGATTGCACATTTGTACATCAGAGCTAGCTAAAAACCCCACGCTCTAGTGGAGAATTTCCTGTAGTGACATCCGAAACCTGCTTTGTGAATGTTGCATTTGAATAAATCATACTGTTTGTGAACTTGACTACTTGTTTGGGGGGAGGCGATCGGACCTACGGTCCACAGACTGTTCGTGAATCCGATACTGAGTTGATATCTCCCCCACCACCACCACCACTACCGCTGCGGCTTTCAAACTGCAACATTTCACAGCTATTCCTTAGACTTGCTAAATTAGTTTAGTATACAAACCCTTTTAACATTAATTTTTTAATGATGCATAAAAGAGAACATCAAAGTGATGACTAGTGACACAATATTGAGAACTATGTACTTGTTCAGGAAAAAGGCAGCTAAGATCAAGATTTAATCTGAAACCAGTGAGGGTAAAAAAGGAATTTATGTGACAGAGGTATACTGAGCATGAAATGACAAAACAGCCAATTTTCTCCCATAATCTTGATCTTACCGTTTGTTAAAATAGGAACAATAGAAAAAACAAATCTCTTTTTTTCATGACCTAGTCACTTTGTTCCGATCACCAGCTGAAATTGCTAGTTTTGGATAGTTCTGGGAAATGTTCTTTGCTTATAATTTAGCTTCAGGTTTGGAACCAAACTAACTTTTGTTGTTGTTGTGTATCTTATTTTGCAGGTTGTTATTGCTAAATCTTTTGGTTTGTTGTTTTCCAGCCATATCTGCTACACAGACCTCTTCATCTTTCATGGTCAAATCACTTCGACACTTATGCCCACATCCAGCTCTACATCTTAGTGGGAGAGGAGACCTTGCACAGCCTTCATGCTCCCAATTTTCCAGTCTTAGATTTGACAATGAATGAAATTCCCTAGCACCTACAGGAGTCCCCATAAAAGCTGAACTATCTTTTTACCTTGAAGTACATTTACTGTTAATCCTAGGAGTCTCAATGATGAGCATATGCAGAGTTGGAAGGATGCAAAGAAGCAAGAAATAAATTATCATGCGCTACAAAAAAATTTCTCCTTGAATTGCCTTATGTAAAAGAATCAATATCTTATTTAATGAATGCATTTTTCTCCATGATTTTCTTCTCTCACGTACCTACCCAGAGAGAGGATTAATTCAAGTAGATGGTGGCTAGTGTAAATTATTTCCTCTGTTTTCTATTCTTTGGCATTGTACTCATTAAAATCCATTTTAAAAACTCTGGAAGAGAACACAGGTATACTTCATAACACAATAAATAATCCAAGTTGTTTTGTTTGTTACTTTTTTTTTTTCATGAATAAATCTCCTTCTGGCATACTGGGCACTGTTTTTTTTTTACAAAGATAACTTTTATTTTTCAATTAAAAAAGTGTGGAATTCACTTGCTTTTTTTGACAAGCTATAACTACCCATTTCTTAACAGAAGCTATTTAAACTTAGAACTTAACTTTTCTGATGATATTTCAATCTGAATTTATTCTCATTTCAATCTATAGTTTTTTTTTGCAATTCTGTAAACATTCATTCATGGGTCAACATTATCTTTTTTAAATACTTCTTGTGGTCTCTTTTAGATGCTTAGAAAATTTTGGTACTTAGAAAATGCTTAGATGCTTAGAAATTCAGGTACTTAGAAAATTGTGTCTCCTCTAAGCTTCACTTATGTGGTTAAGTAAGTTATTCTAATCTCTTTTAATAAAACATACTTTCTTCACAGTCATTGTTTCCACTAGTTCAGTTTGAGAAAATCTTTCTTGAATTTTTCTCATCTAGATGATGAGAATTTCTCACAATGTGTATTTGATTAAGTAATGCATCTAGGTTTACCTTCCTTTTATTTCAACTTTAGGAACATGTAGCTTTCCTAGAAATGTTTCCAGCTAGCCTCTAATTGTTTAATCTTTTAAAACTTTATCTTTCTATAAAACTTTTTGAAATTTTGTATTTCCTTTTTTTAAAAAATCAATATGTTATGCTATTTTACAAATACTTTACTACTGCTTCTCATGTACAGCTTTATGTTATCTGATCTTTATGTTATCTGATCTTTATGTTATCTGTTATCTGATCTTTATGTTATCTGTTATATGTTATATGAATATGGTTATATCCTATTTTATAGGTGAGAAAGGCAAGCATTAATGGTGTGGCAGTGCAACTGTGAACTTCTAATTGATTTCAGTAACACATGGGAATTATTTTTGGATTTGTGTGCTTGCGGCACCTCCAGTTACAGAACATGGCCATTCGTAAATTGCTTCTGTATAGTCTTTGAAGTGCGGAGTCAACAGTAGCATTTAACTGCTGGTCTGCTCTTATACTGTATAAAGAAAGACCAGCACTACTGACCTCCTCCAAAACTACTGTAACCCTTGGCCCAGTATTCAGCTGTACACGGCACAGCACAGCTACACTGAACAGTTATTGGACCTCAGACCAATTTTCCTGAGAAAATCCTTCTTATGATTTGAGAAAGCTTTTATGTTAGTAAAGGCTGTATACAGCCCTTATCACATTATGTGCTTTCTATGACCAAGATTATTCCCTTTCCCCAAAATTAAAAGTGTGCCTTTTATGTTTATAATAATATGCTCCCTATTTATGCCTCTGAAGAAACATCCTGTTTCCAAAATGCTGACCATCGAGCAGTTCTGTATTATGAGTTTTAACCAACCATTCACTTGGAGTCCATATAGTTACCTCTTTTTACTTTTCCCTATTAAGATGTTTTATTATGAATAATGAGTTTTATTAATTTAAAAGTTGAGCTCCACACCAAATGGGTTAATTCACGTAATATGAGTTCAAACACTTTCCAGAAAATATTTTTACTATTCAAGGAGCGAAATGTTGCAAAGAGTAAGAGCAGTGCTTCTGAAAAACCACAAAATGTTCTGTAGCTGAAAAACGGTATCTTAAACTTGACGTGTAAGTCCACATGCTGCTCGTACAGCTTATAGCTGCAGTTTATATGCTGCTAGTACACTCCGCAATTGAGAACCTACAGGGCTGTATATTAAATTTGCTTTTTTTTTCATTCTACTTATTTTCACCAACCTGCCAGAAAACTTTTTTATATGATCTAAAATTATATATATTCAATAAAATAACCTTTTACATATAAGTCCTCCTGAAATAAAAGATTTTTTTGTAATGCTGCACTTCCCTGAGTGCAAAAAGATCTCTTTAGGGTTTTAAAATCCAGCAAAAGTCATAGACTGTTTTCAAGGAAGTTGGTGCTTTTTATAGCAAATACTCGCCAGCTGGCAAAGTAGTGACATGAAGTCAAATGACTGCAACTCTGCGGTGACCAATTCATTGTAGTCTTTTTTCACAGGAAACTTATGAAAGGCAATAGTGTGTAATAGGTTATCCATTTTCCATCTTCTTCCTTTCAGAAAGAGTGAAGGGAGCTCATGCAATGCTCCTCAGAGACTGCATGGAAGACTCAGCATAATTTATAAGTGGAAATTTCTGTGCATAGTGACTAATCCAATGTATTTAGAAATTAGTAATTTTTTCTTTTTCTTTTTGATGGAAAAATGATATTGGTGGTGTTCACTCCATTATTTTTTTCTTAAGAATATTTAACTCAATAAATATATTTAAGCTATTCTTCAGAAAAATCCAGTGTTTTCTCTTTTTTTAAAAAAAATGAGTTTGCTAAACCACAACTCCATTTCCCCTCAAGATTTCTTTTTATTTCTTTTTTGTTGTTGTTGTTTTGTATTTCTTGTCTTATGCAGCATAGGATGAATTCTCCAGAAACAATTTCCACATTTGGAACATAATAGTTTAATGTTCCATGACACCAGCTGACTTGTGGGTTATCGTGTTCACAAATTATATAACAAGCAAAAAATTAGTTGTTCACTATTATGGGCTGAAATGCCATGAGAAGTGCCACCTCAAAGAACTTAGGGCAATGAAATTCACTTTAAAGTGTCTGTTTTTAACTCCAAAACATATAAACTTTGCATATGTCTACTATCTGATCTAACTTGGCAGAAATTATTAAGATAGTACCACAAAACACTACCTCAAGGGAATGCTTGCTAACGTTGTAAGGAAAGTTAAAAGGTATGAGCTACCCAATTGGCTGCCCAGATCTTTCTCATTCCTTCTTATTTTGTTGGATAAAGTCTTCATTAGAACAATTGCAATTTGTCATAAAAAGGCTCTACTTATTCACTATTTTTCACCATATACCCCTGACAGTAATGATACCATGACCTAATTGCCCTGAACCCTTCATAGACAGTATTCCACAGAGATTATGTTCTCAGCCATAGATTAGGTGACCCTTTAGAGCGGGCAATTGGTCCCTACAGAACAAGAACTGTATATAAGATTTAATTAAGTCTGAAAACAAGCTCCTGTGATGAATTAAGAACAATTGTAGGAGTGGATTAACGCATCAGCTTTTCCCTTCTCTGGGAATAAGGAGAGAATTCTTTTAAGCCACCATTGAAAACATATATGATGTTCTCATCTTCATACTTGATGCAGTCATACATACAGTATAGGGCTATCTACAGTCACTGCTGTGGAGGCTGATGAAAAGTCATATGAAATTAGTATGAATACAATGGATGCAAAAGGGTGGTGATCAGTGCTGCAGAGTCTAGTTGGAGGCCTGTAGTTAGTGGTGTCCCCCAGGGGTCAGTCCTCAGTCCAGTCCTGTCCAATTTATTCATCAATGACCTGAATGAAGGCACAGAGTGCTCCCTCAGCAAGTTTGCTGATGATATCAAACTGGGAGGAGTAGCTGATACCCCAGAGAGCTGCGCTGCCATCCAGAGGGACCTGGACAGACTGGACAACTGGGCGGTGAAAAACCTCATGCAATTCAACAAGGCCAAGTGGAAGGTCCTGCACCTGGGGAGGAATAACCCCAGACACCAGTACAGGCTGGGGACTGACCTTCCGGAGAGCAGCTCTGCGGAGAAAGACCTGGGTGTCATGGTGGACAACAAGTTGACCGTGAGGCAGCAGTGTGCTCTTGAGGCCAAGAAGGCCAATGGGATCTTGGGGTGCATTAAGAAGAGCGTCTCCAGCAGGTCGAGGGAGGTGATCCTGCCCCTCTACTCAGCCCTGGTGAGGCCACATCTGGAGTATTGTGTCCAGTTCTGGGCTCCACAGTACAAGAGGGATGTGGATCTACTGGAGAGAGTCCAGCGCAGGGCCACAAGGATGATCAGGGGCCTGGAACATCTGCCCTACAAGGAGAGGCTGAGGGAGCTGGGCCTGTTCACCCTGGAGAAGAGAAGGCTGAGAGGGGATCTAATCAGTGTCTAGAAGTACCTCAAGGGAGGGAGTGAGGATGATGGTGCTGGCCTCTTTTCAGTGGTGGCCACTGACAGAACTAGAAGTAATGGCCACAGGAACTTAAGGAAAAATTTCTTAACAGTGAGGTGACAGAGCACTGGAACAGGTTGCCCAGAGAGGTTGTGGAGTCTCCTTCTCTGGAGATCTTCAAAACCCGCTTGGATGCAGTCCTGTGCCACATGCTCTAGGTGACCCTATGTGTGCAGGGGGGTTGGACTAGATGACCTCTCGAGGTCCCTTCCAACCTATGATTCTATGAAAAGTGTGGTACTTTGGTTGTGTATAATGCTCATTGAGGTTGTCATTTAGAGATGTTTGCAAAGTGTTTTTCCACTAGCTCTGGCTGTCTTGAGAGCCAAATACACAACATTTCTTCTTTCAATGCTTTTGTCAGCAGTGTCAGGTTACATCACCAAATGAAAGATGAACTCCTCTTGTATAAAACCAGTAAATGGCAGCATAATTTCAGTTTTGTGTATTAGAATGAGTGCTTCTGCTTAGGAGATCAGAAGCATGGCTGCAAAAGGAATTTCATGGCAAAATACTGGAGGATTTTCAAATTTAGGTTTTCAAATACCCTAATCTGGTATAAACGCATAAGAATAGATTTCCTATAAATAAAAATGTATTTCACCTTAGCTCAGCTGTCTTGTCTGAACATAGATGCTGCTGTAAGGTTTGTTTGTTTAATTTCGCTTGGCACAGTCCTGAAATTATAGATGTGCAATGTTGTACAGAGTTGCACTGGGAGCCACCTTTATGTTCCATGCCACATACAGATAGACCTGAGAGCATTACAGGATTTTTTTTTCTTTTTTTATTAGTGATGAGAATGTGCACTTAGGCACATTGGAAACAGCACAGCTGAAAGGGAGCAGCTTTCTGCTCTGAGGTTCAGGTGCAGACCTTCTTCAGAGCTGTTGCTGGCTGTGCGTCAGGTGTGATATCTCTCCAGGAGGTTGTCTCCCGAGCACAGAACACAGCGTACTTAGCTCTACAACTACCTCTGGCTTAATTTTGCCTCTGGTTCTTTCAGCAGTGTAAATGTTCTGTTCTGGGGTTTATTTTACATTGACTTCTCTTTCCTAAGAAAAGTTAAAAAGATATTGGCAAGCTGATTTCAGCTTCATCTGGTCTATCAACTAAATTTTGTGTTTGAACCTTCTTCTACTATTATACAGTCCTTGATATCCTTTCAATAAGTTTTTTTTTTTTTTTAGATAGTTTGGGATATATCAGTGTCTTTAAATAATGGATGGAAGCAGGTGAACTACTTTCCACAGTGGCTAGGACAAATACAACAATTTGTGATGAGAAATGACAGTGCACAACGTATCAGTTGTCCCTTCTGCTGAATGTACAGTAAAAATCTGCAACCATCCACAGTGATAACACACTAGCTAGTACGTAACACCTGCTTGTGTGCAAACAGTTGGTAAAGACTGTGTGATTTGAACTGCAACACTGGCAGAGGAATAAGCGTCAGTGGTCTTATTTTTTATTGTAGCATAGAATATGAGGAAACACAGCTGATAGTTTGATAGCTCATACACATGATAGTTTGCATCATCATTATACAAACTTGCCTATGTATCAGTGAAGACTGCATTAACTCTTCCATAGTAATTACCCATATATGAGCTCTGCCGTGTTAATCTAAAGTGATCTCCACAATATGATTCCATAAAAAATAATAGCAAATAAACAAACAGACACTATTAAATATTTTATAACTGCTGTGGAATGTGGATTGCATGTCAGAATTATATATGAGTGAGTAAATCCTAAAAGCCATAATGATAATGTATTTTACCCATTCCTGTACTGAAATACTGCAAATATTCATCTCCTCATCTTTTCCAATATTAGTTTGCAATGTAGAGTTATTCAAAATATTGCCAAAATGGTTAACCTCTTTTGTACAAATCCAGAAGATAAGTATGGGTGCAAATAAAAATAAGCAGAATATTTTCAAAATCAAGGAATATGAAGGCCTTGCATCAATATTAACCATATTTCTGCTTCTTCATCAGTTCTGAAACTCTTCAGATGAAGCAGCTGAATATGTACACATTTTGTGAAAACTTATTTTCAAATTTAATTTTCACTACAATTAGACATTTGGGATTTTGTGTTCAGAAAGATTGACAACAATAATTCAAAGTATTCAGACTAATTTCATGCCTTTTCCCTAATAATTGTTTTACTCAAGTGATGCATTTCATAGTGGTCATCAAATTATGCTCAAATTCTAAAAAGTCTTTGACACTATTGACTTACTACAGTAAGTCAGTAAATAAAGTTCCATATTTTGCTATAGAGCTACTTAAAATACAACAATACAGATAATGCTTCTCAGAATTTAGTCTGACTATGAAATAATTTAGAAAAGCATTGTTGTTTATTTCTGTGATGATCTTTTTACTGCTTGCATAAGCTATGAATGGATTCTTCACTTTGATCATTCAATACTTAGAGTTTAATATTCTTTGTATGATAGATCATCAAAGGCCCATTTAGTTTTTATTCTTTCCCCTTGATTATATATAAATATGTTCATTATTGCAAAGGACCAGAACTTTCAAGTGACAGGAGCTAGCTGAATATATTTGTTGTTCTTTGTTGCAATGGTTTTCTCTATCAATCACATGAGTCTCAAAGAAATAAAAATACACCTTATATGAGAGTAGCTTCTTTCAACTCAATGGACTGAAATTTATTTTGCTTTCCCCCTTATTGTCTAACAGATAAACCTGACTTTTAAGATCAGATAAAAGACTAAAAAATAATTTAATTTCCCTAATAAATGCTACTATTTTAATGTGTTTTATTTTTCTTCTTCTTATATACAAAAACCACATCTCAAAAAGAAGTTGCAGGTAGTCAAAGTTTGCCTAGGGAGACTTCAGAAGAATAAAAAAGAGCATTTAAAATATTCTTATGTTGGAGAGACAGTCTATCCTTCTTTCATCTATCACGACACCTAACTATGCTTTCAGGTCCTTCAGCCTTCATTTCTGGTATAATTATATGTCTCAGAAGGAATCCAATCCACCCACTCTATTTTTCTTCTATTCTTAATCAAATGAAATAAAAGGATAAAGATGAGAATTACCAATACAAATGACTTTGAAGACTTAATTTGGAACACTGGAATTCCTAAAACAAGTTAAGATATAGGCTTCAACATAGATATAATTCAGTTTTGCTTCATAAGCAGCATATATACGCTCTGACTTTTATGTTTTTCAAATATCCTCAAGTATTTACAACATTTTTTTTCCAGATGATCTCATGAGCTGTGTTGTAGCTCTCCTTTGAGTACGAAGCTTGTGAAATCCTCAGATCAGATGTGCCTGAACAAAAACATTTCCCTTTTAATTCTACTTCTGTGAATGACATCCATTCTTCACTTGTTATATTAAAACTGATCAACTTTTAACCCAAAGCTTGTCGTTCCCTTCTTGTCTATTTTTAGAAATCCTTGATGTATTCATCACATCGTGGATAAGATGCTTGCCATTCCTTTTTTTAGAAGTGCAAGTGCACAGATGTGCTAAGCTGTCTGTGCTTCAAGACATTAAGAACGATCTCTGGTTCAAGAAGGAATGTGTGTTGTAAGCAGGAAAATACCGTTTTAATTAGTGCATCTATGACTCTGACTAGAGGGTTTAAATAATTTAAATAATTAAATCACTATGGTCCAAATATTATTTCAAACATATTCAGGTTTTATAGCCTTCTGTATAATATTGTAGCAATTTTTCTTTTAAGTATCTGGATTGCATCATATAAACAAAACTATGTCTTGATCATTCATGACAGGGCTGTGGATGCTGTTATAACTTTGCAGTCCAGAGTAGGATGCAAAGGGCCCTTTCCGACACAGTGCATGAATCCCTAATGCAGTACTGTTTGTCAAGATGGAGTTCAAGTGAGATACCCAAAAGAAGAGGATCACACCATTCAGGGATGTATAAACGAGGATGGATTCACTCACTAAGTGGTGTGAGTGTTTTGGCTGGATAGAGATCTCTGTTCAAAGATTTCCGCTCAGACATATACACAAAGCGAAGGCTCCTGCACCTCCAGCACTGCACAGACCCAGGGTGCTCCTCAGGCCACCCAAGCTGCTGGGAAAGCCTGGAGCTTTCACTCAGTGACTCCATAAGGGGTTCAACCTGTAGCTCCGACCCAACACCCATGCTACTGCCCCAAGCCAAGGGGCTATCTTTTTAACGGAAGATTAAAAAAAAAAAAAAAAAAAAAAAGATGTGCCTAACTAATTCTTTTTGAGCTATTCTGTAAAAAAGAGGTGCGGGTAGGCAGACGATAGATGACCCATGTCCGTTGGGAGTAGGCAATGCCAAACCCCCTATGTATCAGACGATTGAATCTGCCTACCATGCAACACAAATATATGTATAATGTCCACAGAGGACAGGAGAGCCCTCTGTGAGAGGACTCTCGCTATCCGCTTACAACGGCTGGTAGAGAGCCCAATGTCGGAAAGGAGTCAATCGTTACTGACATGCCACTTCCCTCTAGCACCAAGCGGGAATCCCAGGAACTCAATTTCCGCAACAGATGTCAACGCTCGCACCTCCCCCACCAGATGCTGATATTTTCTGGCCTTTTCTGCCGCAGCATCAGTCAAGGTTGTTATCCCACGTTCATAGCGGATTGTAACCTCCACTACCTCCTTGGCACAGGATCCTTTAACTAAAATCAAAGCTGGCTTGAAGAGCTCCTTGGTACTGTCTCGCATACCTTCCCAAGAAACACTGAGCAAGGCAAGGTCATCAGCAAATGCCAAAGATGTTATCCGCTAGTCTCCGTACTTATATCCGAGGCCATGCTCTTCCAAGTAGCACAATAAGGGATCTAACGCAAGATTGAACAGGACTGGGGAAAGTGGGTCACCCTGCTTTGCTCTCCCAAGGATCTTAATATACCCAGAACGTAGCTGTCCCAATTCCAGAGTAGTCCCATAGTTGGTATATAGGTTTTTAATGATGCCAATGATGTGCTCGTCAACACCTTTCTGACCCAAGACTTGGAAGATTAGATCTAGCTTGTTCTAGAACAACTTGTAAATATATGCTATTTAATGAACCTTTCAATCGCAAGGCACCTTTTCCAGGTTATAGGTAGCCTGTCCACCTCATCATATCCAGTATTAAAGGGGGATCATCATATCCAGTATTCCAGGGGATCAAAGATAATTTGGTCCCCCGGAAGGCGGGTCTGGCCATTGTAAATGGACCAGATGTTATTGGTAAGGGAAAGAAGTTAGTAAACTTTGGAACGGAGCCGGGGAGGAAAGGTGTCGATTAGGAGAGAAAGCCAATTCAATAAGCCAATTCTCACCCCCCACGCAAGCAGATGGCTACATCTGCCTGGCCCGGCTCGTGAAAATATGTGTTATATCCACAGAGGATAGGAGGGCCCTTTGAGAAAAGACCCTCTTCGAGCAGCTAGAGGAGAGCCCAAGGTCGGTTAGAAGCCTCTCATTGCCACTATACCACATGCACCTATCGGAAAACCCACGAATTCTATTTCCGAGGCTGATGTTAATGCTCGAACTTCCTCAACTAGATGTTTATATTTGCCACTTTTTCTGCCACTGCATCACTCAAAGTTGTTAACCCACTCTTGTAGCGGACCATAATGTCCACTACCATTGCACAGACCCCCTTAACCAAAACCAGGTCTGGTTTAAAGAGTTCATTGGCCTTATCCCTGAGGTGGGGCTCTAAATAAATCTCCCACCCCAGTCCCTGTGCCTCTCTAGCCAACATACAACACAAGTTGTTATGTCTCTTGACCTGTGCCTCTTGAATCGCAGGGCAGTACCCAATAATGTGGGCACAGGTCTCAATTTCAGCAGGACAATGCCTGCACCCTCTTACCGCACCCTCACCCAACCCACGGGCCAAGAATTCCCGAGTAGAGTATACATTGGCCCGTAGTTGGATGGCCGTTATTAATTTGCGATGGGGGATACCCTTATAATGTATCAGCCAATCATTACTGATTCGATCATTTTCAAAGCGCTTAATTCTGCGGCCCTGAGATCTTAGATTGGCCCAGTTTTCAAATTCTCTCTTCATTCATCTACAGGGAACGGGATAGATGATCCTTGGGACTACTCTCCCCCATTCGGATGAGGGCTCACCAGCCGTCAAAGGCTCAATGGCCACCGTGGGGAACTCCTCCGTCAATGCTGGAACCTTGTCTGGACGCCCACCCGCCACGATCCAAGCCTTCTTCACCTCCTCTTGGGTCCCCTCCTGGTGGACTATGCTCTGAGTGGTGGTATCCTCGGAGTGGGCAATCCGTAACAATCTGCGAGCCTGGATATTAGGAATTTGGCTCACCAGACTGGAAAGTCCCAAGCCGCCATCCTGGTATCCCACATATAGGACGGCGTCACATGTACTCGGTGGAAGATGTAACCAACCTTTGACAGCAGATCTAATTGCCTGGTCCAGGGAATGGAGGTATGTGGCATTCAGACCTGCGTGATCAGCACTGAACAGTAACCTCGGGATAGCATAAGTCCTCAAGATGTCTACTTTCTGAAGTAGCTTCAAAGGGGCTCCCCCGATATTCTCAATCCAGTGGGCCAGTGTCCCTTGCAGCTCAGGCTTGGATATCCCTATCCAAGGGTCTATCCCCAGGCCTAGATATTTCTCTGAACTGCCTGGATCTATCATATTCAATTGCGTTTCCGCAATTGACCATGGGTCACAGTCATTGATGGTATAAGAGTCTTTCGTTGGCCTGATAAGAAATCCGTGGCACTTGGAAGCCTGCATCCGCAGCCCGGTAAGTTGACAAAGTTCCTCCACCACTTCAATGTTTCGTCTCATGCCCTCCCAAGAGTTGCTGAGCAAAGCCAAATCATCGGCGAACGCCAATGATGTTACAACCTGTTCAGCGCACTTGAAACCAACTCCTCTACTTTCTAGACCACACAAGAGAGGATCTAATGCCAAATTGAAGAGTACTGGGGACAATAGATCTCCTTGTTTCACTCCCCCAAGGATCTTAACCCTTTCCATACACTGGCCTCCCACCTCCACTGTGGTTCCGCAGTTGGTATATAGGTCTTCAAGTAAGGCGATAATATGTTTATCAACTCCTTTCTGACCCAGGACCTGGAAGATGTGCTGATGGTTTACCGTGTCGAAGGCTTTCGTCAAATCGACGAAGACGGCCCCGAGAGCCCTATGATCTTTCTTTGCACTTCTTATCAGTGCCTGAAGGAGTTTTAGATTTTCCAAGCAGCCTGGTGCTGCTATAAAACCCCTCTGTCACGCATTTATTGGGCATGCCCAACGGAGCCTATTGCTCAGGATCCGGGAGAACAGTCTCAGTATGACGGACGCGATGGTAATGGGCCTCCAGTTGTTAATGTCCTCCTGTTTCGTGGGATCCACTGACGTTGGTATTAATACCATTCTGGCCGCCTTCAGCTCATCTGGAACCTTCCCAGCCAACAGCCATAGATTGAGCACCTCAGCCAATCGGCTGCCCTGGGTGTCGAGGGTCACTCAAATGTTGAGGCTCACTCCACGAGTCGGAGTGAGCAACACCCCAACACGAAGCCGGTTCAACCCGTAACAAGCACCGAGGCCCTCCCCACAAGCCAGAGCAAACAACACCTCCACACAAAGTGAGGTCAACTCCGCTCTGCTGTTGTCTGCAGCAGAGCTTTATACCGGTGCAGGTGGGCATGCACTAAGGAGCGGCGTTCTCATTGGCCAGCTACAGGTTCCCAGCTGATTGGTTGCCGGGCATCAGTCCTGTTCTTCTCTTCCTGGTGAATCCCATTACTCCAGTTTCCAGTATTCTTACTAAGGCCCCAACATCTCCCCCTCTTTTTTTCAAAAAACAAAAATTGGCAATATCATGCATCAAAATATTACAAACAAAAACAAAGTAACATAGCTGCAAACACAAATATGATCATTCTGATCACGCTTTTATGTTAGTGTTTCATTTTTAAATTCCCAAGACAAAGAAAATGGTCCCAAAGGAATACACAATTTCATTTTGCTTACAACCACAGAAATTCTTCTTGGAAAGGTAATTGTGCTCTTCATTTCAGCAACAGGAGAAGAAAAAAAAATTTTCCCTTTGGAGCTGGGGAGGATGGGGGTCCAAGTTAGTATGGTGAGACTGGATATGCTATCATTTTTAGTTTTCAACCACTGGAAAGTTCTTCCAGTCACGGAGTCCACCGCTCTTTTCAGTTCCAGATCTTGAGAAAGCTGTCTCACGATCCTGTTGCCACTGCCATTCCATCATCAGTCACATGTCAGCAACCGACATGGTTATCATGATCAGCAAGGACACCTGCTCTATCAGCTTTCAGTGTATCCCAGACATTGCAGTTGAAGTCGTCATAACCAGCTAGGAAGAGACATAGCTGTCCCAGATTATAAGCTTGCCATCCTGGGAGGCACTGACTAGAAGCCTGGAATCAGTCCCCCAGTGCATTGCGTAAATTTTAGCCAAGTGTCCCCGGAGTGTTCTTCTAGTACACATTTGAATTCTCCCCACGGGGTCAATGTTGGCTGTGATCTGAGCCAAGATGGCATCAGCACATGCTTTCCTAGCATCCCTGATTTCGTTTTTCAGTTGCTCGGCCTCCTCGAGTAACTGGTCAAGCTCACTCATTTTCCCGTGCTAAAGTTGCACTTCACTGCCACCTCTGAGAGGACCACAAATCTGCCCTTCCATCCGCTGCTCATTAACGGGCCCGGTTTGTCCGCCCGCCCCGGCCTGCTCCCAGCGACACTGCAGCTTGGGGGGCAGGAGAAGGAGAAGAGGGTGGTGGTTGGGGGGAGGGGGGGGGCGCTGGCTCTCAGCTCCTCCCCAGGGGACCAGTGCACATCAATTCTAATATGTGCACGTCAGTCTCTAATCACTGTGGATTTTGCCACAGAGAGGTTGACTCCTGTGCTTCCGCGGGTTGCGGCGGAGAGTTCGCAGAGGCAGCCATTGTCTGGGGATACTTGTTCACCGCGTCCCTCACAATGCGGCGGCTCCCGTTTCCCTGTATCGGCGTGCCGTTCTTGCGAAACCGTGATCGACACTCCGCTGCCTTGTGCCCGAACCTCTGGCATCTTGCACAGGTCCCATTGAATCCTCTCGGGCCCATACCTTCCATCCTGAACCTGTTAGGACACTTCCCTTTCATGTGTCCTAATCGACCACATAGGAAACATGTTCCATGAAATCTCTTGTCTCCCTTTCTAGACATTTTCTCCTTTAATTGCTGCGGCCAAAGACACGCCATGTATTTTTGCCTTCTGTTCTTCCTCCATCATTGGCGCTCGGGCACAGGTCTCTATCATTTGGACAATTGAAGCTCCTGGTGGCAAAGTAGCTAATAGTTGCTTACAAGTTTGGTTTGCGTTTTGAACTGCTAAATCTTTGCCAATATTGCTTTCATTTCTGAAGGCACATTAGGTGCCATATCCAGGGCCTCCTTTAGCCGATCAACAAAGTTGAAAAAAGACTCATTCGGCTTTTGTATTATTTTGGTGTATGGCAACTGTGGTGTTCCTATTTGTGGTAGTGCAAGAAAAGTGGCTAGCGCTGCATTTTTTGATTGCTGTAGTATCCTGGGGTGGAGCGCTGCCTGGGCCTCGGTTGCCCGGTAACGCCCATTCCCCATCAATTGATCAAGGGTGGCAACCCTTAATGGGTCATCCATGCTGCGATTTAAATTTTCCAATTGTTTTTCTTCTAATCTTTCCTGCCATTTTGCTAACCAAAGCATATAAGCGGCAGAGGAAAGCAGAAGCTCCATTATCGCTCTGCTATCTGCAGGCACCATATGGGAATACTTAAACAGAGCAGAGACTTGATTTCTCACCAACTTATTATCATGCCCATATTGCATTATTGTTTTTTGTAAGCCTTGAACCAGTTTCCAATCGAGAGGTTCCCACCTAGGGCCCTGGGCTCCCATTACTACAGGAGCTGCTAGTGGTGTTAATACAAATTCTCCTTGTAGTTGAGCATTCTCTATAAGTCCTTTATACTGTGCTCCTGCATTAAATGTTGGATCAACAGGTGGCATTCCCTCATCATTACTTCCACCTGTAGTGGCTGGTAGCTCCGGCAACAATCCTTCTTCAGCTGGGTCACTTCCTCCAGCTGCTTTCTTTTGAATCTTAGGAGTATCTTTTCGTGCCTCCCACTGCTCCAATTGTTTATCTACATTTTCCAACCCTTCCACTACAGTCCTATGGGCAGCCTTATAGGCTGCCTTCACATCTCTGGCCTTGGACCCGCAGTCTAATCGCCGCATTTGTTCTAATAACTCTGTCATTCTCTCTGCTTGTCCCCGAAGTTCTTGTCGCATTTTTTGAACCACGGCATTATCATCATCCGATCCATCTGGGATCGGTACTTTAATTGGGTCCACTTCCATTTCGGGCGCTGTGGGGGTTGGTCGCTTTTCCCCCTCCCATTCGGGCGCTGTGGGGGTTGGTCGCTTTTCCCATTCGGGTGCTGTGGGAGGTGGTCGCTCCTCCCCCTCCCACGGGGGGAGATACTCATCCACTCCCCCCCATACTTCTTGTTCGGCCAAAGTTACCGGACACGCCTGTTTAGGTGAAGCTCTTTTTTTCTTATTATCTATTTTCTCACACAGATCTGGCTCAGTATTGTTAGTACACTCAGAACTTTCAGACCCATTTTCCTCCTCTTCTCCATGGAGCGCTTCCCAGAAAGCGGTAGCGACTAACCGCTCAAACATAGGCCATATAAGACGATATGTCTTTGTGAGGCGCCACGCTTCCTCTGAGCCTAATTGTACACCGTCCCATAGTTCTCTTCCTACTCACTCCCATGATTCAAATTTATATGCTTGGGAAGCTTCTTCTATGATTTTTCTCTTCTTACGAAATAGCAATAAATCAGTTAACTCGGTTTTCGAGACCTCAATCTTAGTTTTTCGAGCAAGCCTTACAAAGCGTTCAACAGTATCATGTTCCATTGCTGTTGCAGCAACTTCCACTCTAGATGCGGCAATTCCCATTCTGACTCACCAGGTCGTGGTCACAATCCGCTTTTCTCCAGTAAGATCCCTCGCGTTCTCGCACGATCACGTCGCCCACGATCACGTCGGGGTCACCAGATGTCGAGGGTCACTCAAATGTTGAGGCTCACTCCACGAGTCGGAGTGAGCAACACCCCAACACGAAGCCGGTTCAACCCGTAACAAGCACCGAGGCCCTCCCCACAAGCCAGAGCAAACAACACCTCCACACAAAGTGAGGTCAACTCCGCTCTGCTGTTGTCTGCAGCAGAGCTTTATACCGGTGCAGGTGGGCATGCGCTAAGGAGCGGCGTTCTCATTGGCCAGCTACAGGTTCCCAGCTGATTGGTTGCCGGGCATCAGTCCTGTTGTTCTCTTCCTGGTGAATCCCATTACTCCAGTTTCCAGTATTCTTACTAAGGCCCCAACACCTGGGGGTCAATATTAAGAACATCCCCCAGGGAGAGGCTGTCCGGTCCAGGGGCGGAGCGCTTTGACATCTCCGCCACATTCTTCCTGATCTCACCAGGAGAGATCATGAGCTTAAAGGCGGCATTGTCGGCCATTCCCACGCTGCGGAACGAGCTTAAGCCGGAAAAAGGGGTCATCTCTTCCCATCTCTTCCTGTAGAAGGCGTAAACGTCTTCAATTGGAAGAGGGCATTTCACTGCCTTGATGTTATCTAGGATGATACCAGCCAGCTTCTTCCTATCCAAAGCGAAGAGCCGCTGATATCGGAGGCATTGACCCTTTTCAGCCGCCCTGCATTTCATCCACCTTCTCTCCTTCTTCGCAGGTCTGGCCTCGGCAGGATGTCTCTGCTGGTATTTGGCTCTTTTAACAGCTAGCTTCCCCTGCGCCAGGGTTTCCAGCTCCTTCGGTGGACAGTTGACACACTCGGAGATGTCTTCCACACCTTCCAGAATCCCACGGAACCTATTCGGAGCAGATAGAGAACCAGTGTGAATCCATTCTCCAACTGTCTTTCTATATTCCCTCTCAATATTTCTCACCTCTTCCATCTCGGGGGAGGCGTCCCTCTCACGCGCTGCAGTCGCTTTAATGGGCAACGATGTCTTGGTCGCAGCTGCCACCTGCCTTCATTTGTCACTGATCTGTTTTGCCGTTTTCATTAGCAAATTCTCTGCGATCAGCTTGTTAATAAAGCACGCATTCTTATATTTCCTCTCCAATTCAATCAGTTGTGTGCTATCCTCCTCTGTCCAAGCACTCTTATGCATATCTCTCAATCCCTTTCCCTTAGGATGAGCTTCCTTGATCCTTTCCACATTCCTAGTAGATGGATGCATAGATCTCTTATGCTGAGAGAGGCCACTTTTGATGTTGAACACGCGGCCACATTCCCCACATCACCACTCGGGTGCATCAGAGGGACCCTCTACCGCTACCTCCGTGGGTTTCCCCCTGCACTTTGGGAAGTGGCAGACAATACTATGATGTTTATCGCCAGTCTTCCCACAACAGGAATACTGGTAAAGGACTTTTCCGACCATGAGCCCTCCTCAGGTGGCCATGCAAAGCTGAAATTTTGCCTACCCTGGCACCACAGCATGGGCATGCAGGATGGTCCTGGGGGATCTTCACGACCCGGGGTAGAAACCTTGGTCACTCCTCCCACGGCTTCCAGGGTAGGAGTAGCCAATCCAGTATGGATTGTTTCACCAGGGGGAGATGGTCCTTCTGGTGTCCCCGCCTCCCCAACCACTCTTGGAGGGGTGGCAACCGTTACCACCATCTCATACACCTCCCGGAGATCTTTCAAACAAGCTAAATCAGCAGGGGTAACAGGGACATCCCGCCCCATTTGCCATAGTCCGAATTAATAAATGTCAATATTCCGGTTAGGTGGACCTCTGACTCAGGAATAGATGATGACAGCACAGGACTTGGCCTGGCCTTCTTGGAAGAAATTTCTGCTGTCTGAGTTGCTACCAAGACATAGTACATGATCCCGGACCCCAAGGATCGGAACATCGTCTGTGGGGATTCAGTATAGCCCAGGAGAACCAGTCCCCCAAGTAAACCTGGGATGCCAAATTAGAAAAACCCCGAGGCACGGGGCTACGGCAAAATAATTCAACTGGGAAAACTTTTGGCTTTTCACCTTGAGTACTGCTGAGTAGCTGGCGACTGCTACTCAACAAGGCGTGAGCAACTATCCTGGGGCAGAGACAGATTCAGTCACCCGATGTTAATCGGGGTCCAGCGAGAACCACGGGGAGGTACTGTCTCTGTGGCTAAGCCCAGGTTGTAACTATGGTTCCCTTAAGACAGTCATAGTTACTCCCACCTAGAGTACTCTACTCCCCCTAGAACAACTTGTAAATATATGCTAAGTAATGAAAGTTATAATCAGACGGTATTCAATGACTCTAACATGTGTACTCCCAATGTAGTTATTATTAGAGCCTGTGATTTTGTGTGTTACCCATATTTAATGAGAATCTGCGTGTGTGTCACCATAATAGCGGCTTACTACTGCATGAGGCAAGTGAGACACTATCTTGGTGACCAGCTGAAGTCTGAGCACCTCCTACCATAGTCAAGGGCAAGACTGGGTTGGCCTCTGTGTTTGCCACCAAGAAGAACCTCGAGCTCCGCTGTTGGCTGCAACCCATTAGGCGTTGAGCGGTGGGGACACATGCCATGCCAGACCTTGATGTGAGTGACGGCCACCTCTCTCTCTGAGGGCCATCTAGGAGGCGAGTGTAGGCCAAGCAGCCTGCTGCTGGCATGAGTGACAGATAGTGTAATTAACTCATGACTAAGTACACAGAACTTACCTGAAAATTGCTTATGCTAACTCTGCTAACTCGCACGTAGGCCCACTGGACTGCTTATGCCATCCTGCACAGTAGGGTGATTTACCGTTTTACAGACCAGGTTAAAAAAAAAAAAAAAAAAAAAGAAAAAAGAGTGAGAGAGAGATGAAGGAACGTCATTGCTTGAAGGCACTGGCTGCAGAGATCACTGCCGCACAAGCACTGACCATGCTATCCAGACTGGGATGCTGGCTAGCAAAATCCAGCAATGCTATAACGACAGCTTTGCCATCATTGTTGGTAGATGTAGACTCGGCTTGGCACGCAACCTTGCTGCGATGACTATGCCTCTGCTTATGCATGGCCACAGGTGTGAGGAGGCAGGGGACATGTGCTGCCTGACTCTAAGCGACCACACCACATCTATGCATGTCCAGGTCCGGACATTACAGGATTCCATTTGGACAATGGGCATGGGGTTGGCCATGGCTACAGAAACTGTTACTAGTGCTATTATTTCTATTTGTAGTATTATCATATGCTGTATCCCTTGCATAACGATGCTGACACGAGCCATGGTTGAGACTGCTATGAAAACATTATCTGTTCAGGTGCTTGGCTATGATAGATTGACCTCTACAGATTGCAGGGCGATGTGTATAGGAGGTGGGAATCTTTATGGTTGTTTATGACCTCTACAGATCATGAGGTGGCGTTTATTGGAGATGGAAATTTCTGTGATCTGTACAGTCATAAAAGTCTCCTGTGAGAAGCAGAGGCCAGACCTTGAGAAAGAAGATGTTTGCCTGCCTAGGCTGAGCGATAAGGAGCAGGGATGCAGCTGCTCAGCCCAGTTCACAGGCAGCCCCCCCGAAAATCTGTTGAAGCCGGCCACTCGGCCGGGCTTGTAGCCAACTGAACTGCAGATGTCCTGCGAACTAGCTTTGGAGGTCCAACACCCGGAAATGAGGAAGAAGAGGAGGAAGGCAGGAGCCTCGAATTGAGGGTTGGGACCCCCAACTGGTGTGCATGCCTGCGCACCCCGGGGGAGAAGGTTGCGCAACTAGAGGTGGAGTTTGTCCAGCCCCTGGGCTGCCTCCTGGGTCGTACTGACCCTATGTGCCAGGATGCACTGGGTATAGAGAGGACAGTGCGGAGAGAGCGGTGGCAGGGAAGGAGAAACTCCTGACTCTGAGGCCTACGCTATCTCCTTGGGAGCCGGTCAGCAGGTCTCTCTCTCTGTCTGATCTGCCAGCTTGAGAGGATGTTTGGGTCCAGTATCCCGCCACTAGGTATCACCTCATGAGTAGTTATCCATACTTTGCTGCTTTGATGTGCTTTCACCTGAATAAATGCTCGATGTAGTCACCTCATTGTGCGTGATTATTGCCAAATCCCGAGCCCATCCGGAACACCCGAGCATTAGAATATATTTTAAAAGATATCGAGAGTTGATTTAAAAGCTGTCAGTGATAGAGAATCCATCATAACTAAGGAAGTAAGTTGTTGCCCTGATTAACTGCTTTCTTTGAATTTACTTTAGTCTAGCTTCCAGCTCCTGAAATCTCATGGATCGATCTTTCTGACAGAAATGCCACCTACAAAAAGGCATCTCCTCTCACGATCATATCTTAATTTCCTCTTTGACACGCTAAACACATCACATTTTCTTAGTTTCTCTGTAGAAAATAATGCTTTCTTGTATCCTTTTCTGAGCCTTTTTTGATCTTTCATCTGCTTCTTTGAAGAGTGACTATTAGAACTCAATGCAAAAATGTATCATTAGGGCCAAAGGTTCATGGTTCATAACAAGAACTATTTCTGGTAGTTAAGAAATTGAAATAGCTAGAAAGAAACATGCAAGTCTGTGTCCTGTCAACTGCTGAAGTCATACTACTTGTTCATATAAGATTCTTCACCACCAATTCTTTGGAAGTTTAGATATGTAGCCATAGCTACTCATGTTCACTGTTGTTTCACTGCCCTGATGCCATCCAGTTAGTGATTTCAAGGAAAAAGTCACAGTTCTCTATTTCACCCACCTGCCTAGTGGCTAGAAGGATGACATTGCTTGATGGCTATGCCAAAATATATACTGACATACAGGCAAATTTACTTCTGTAAGTAATCCTCTAAGCAGCCTCTGTAAAAAAATCTTCCCCTTATTATTTTCCATACACAAATTTTATATCATCTGAAATTTTACAAGTGTGGTAGGAACGGGACGGGACAAGACGAGACGAGACAAGACTTTTCCACCCAGGTTGTTCTCTCCTCACCCTCCACAGTCTTCCCAGCTACAATAAGCTACAAAAGATCCTGTGATCTGTGTGTTGTCTATAGGGCAACAGGAAATTCAAAATTTCTGAGAATGCAGGAGAAATAAAAATACTGAATGGAACCTACATGTTTATTCTTACATATATGAGAATAAATCATCATAGGGTGAAGTATTAGAGGTGAATTTACATACTAGTTCTGTTCAGCAATGATTACCTTCTTCCTCATAGGCAGTTGACTGTAAAGGGTCTTTTTGGCACTAAGATGTCCAACGAGCCGACAAGCCTTACCAAAATTTTTCCTCTTCCACAGTCTTCCCAGACCCTTACATACTCACCTCTCTACCTTTAGCACCACCCCCTTCCCAGGTGCTGCTTACATCTCAACAGGTGTTCCTTGTTAACCTCTCATGGTTGGCCTCAGAAAATCCTTTTATCCAGCAAGTAATCAGCATTATTTTTTTCATTTCTGGCCAACCTTTTTTCTTTTCCTTATTTCTACAATAGGGAGACTTTATAGTCTTTTTCTAGCTTTACATATATTGTGCTTAAGTTTTTGTTTGTTTTGTTTTTTTGTTGTTGTTAGCCATCAACAAAGTAAAAAATGTAAAGATAAAGCTGAGTAGTGAATACCAATTCTGCACTCATGTATCTTTTATTTTTAGGAGGATAGCTTTATGATATAAATATTTCTTATTGCTATGTTGATATTGTAAATGCTAGTTTTATCAATTTTATATTTTTGATGTTTTCTAACATAAAATTTTGTTCAGAGGCTCAGGTTCTTCATTGGAGGTTACAGACAAAAGGTAAGTCCTAATTCCTTCGTTACTCCTTTTTTCTTTGTGCGTGTATGTGTGTGCTCTTCCCCTAGGTGAGTGTAGACTAAGCAGAGTTAACAAATGATGGTGGTTTTGCCTTCTGCTGTTTTGTATGGTGCTGTGTCAATTGAACTTTTTTTGTTGTTGTTCCCTATCCTGCTGGGCCCTACTTGTAGTTGCTTCTTATTCCCTAGTTTTTGCCTCAAGAGGGTAGTTAACTGGATTACAGTTCACATTCTCTGCTCGATTCCCAAGAGCCAGAAAGCAGAGTAGTGGAAGCTACCATCTGCTCTTCTCCTGTCCTGTGGATTTCTTTCATCCCTAATGAACTCAGACCAAAACACAGACCGGTGTGCTCAAGAGCTCTCATAATACTTTAAAGCAGTCCTTGAGCTAGCGGGGAGAGAATTGTGGAGCTTACAGATAGACATTAAATAGATCAAGCAATGAGCCCATGAAAAGCTGAGGTTTCACAAAATCTGACAACTGTTTTATTAATGACAATCTTGTAAACTTGAGAAAAAAAAAATCTGAATGCTCTTGTTTCACTGTGAACAGTGCAAGACCCCACTCTTGCCATTTTCATTGGAGCAAACGCTGACAGAACCTTCTCCAGGCCTGGCCGAGGTGTACGGATAGTTAGGTTAAAGCACATATTCTTTCCAGGAATACAGTTAGTTGACAAGGTCATGGCATGTTGGCAGATGTTCATAATCAGCTCCTCAGTACCCCTAGATTCCTTTCAAATGAATGGAGATGAGTGAACAGACAGATGTTGAATTATTTTATAATTATATTCAAACCATTTTTTGATAAACTTTGGAGAGAGAGAATAATCCTTGAAACTTCAACTCTGACTGCACACTTCTTTCTGGACTCTTGTCACGCCGTTCAGGAACGTTGTTGCTTTGTCTTTCTCAAAAAAGGAAAACAATTAGTGGCAGCATCTCTTTTTCTAACAACTAGTGATAAGGAGCAGGGATGCAGCTGCTCAGCCCAGTTCACAGGCAGCTCCCCCCATGGAAACCTGTTGAAGCCAGCCGCTTGGCTGGGCTTGTAGCCAACTTAACCGCACACCTCCTTCGAACTAGCTTTGGAGGTCCAACACCCGGAAATAAATAAGGCAATAAGTAAGTTCTTGAAACAAATAAAAGAGAAGTCTCTTTTCACACAGTGCATCATCAAACTCTGTAATTCATCACAACACTATACTTCTGATGTCAAATTTGTGGATGAATGCAGAAAGCTATTAGACAATTGTTGCAGATTGTTAGGGAACGGCGGCCGGAAGATATCGTGCTGTACGGAAAGATAGGGCCCCTAATAGCCAATAGTGTTTAGTCTATGGTGTAAGCAGACGGATGTGACGTTGTAAACCTAGCTATATAACACCTTGTTACCCACCAATAAACACCATTTGCCATCCACCACATTGGTGTCAACTAGCTGATGGCCCGAGTGGCTTGGGGGTGGTCGCCGTGCCGTCCCTGAACCAGGTCGCTGCAGCCGTTTGAACTGCAACAACAATATATTTATGAAAATCTATCAAAGGCTGTTAAAAAACATTGGAGGAAGCTCCTAAACCCTGCATTTCTGTAACTGAGGAGGATACAGTTATGTAAGTATTGTACGATTCCTCTCTCCTCGATTCTTCTAAGTTCATTACAGTCCATTATCTGAGAGGTAATGGAGTAAATAGAGCTTTAGTATGACTTACTAACAACCATTTTTATATATATCATAATGTACATGTCCTATATATGCATAATGAAAATAGAATTAAATTAGATTGCACAAGAAATCTTTCATATGTCATTTCCTATTACACTTTGATATTATATTTTTGTTATTTCTAAACATAATGATATGGAAGGATTTCTATGTGACTTTTGAAAAAAAAAAAAAGTACAGGTAATATTTGGTTTAGAGAAGCTTTCAATTACACCTAAGCATTTGAAAAAACAGTTCTGGAAAAATGTTTACTATAAACATTTATTTTTCTATAGTAATGTTTCAGCATCTTTCACAGAGGACCTAAGCAAAATAAAAAATGAAGTGAAGAAAAACTGAATTTAAGCACAACAATTTAGATCTATTAAGCTATATGCATATAGTGAAATTTAAAGAGTCTGAAGACAGATACTGAAAATAGAAGTACATTTTTACTACATTTACTACCTACTACATTTACTAAAACTGCAAGGGCAGCCTAGTAAGATATGAAAACATTGCATTAATTTGTTTCTTTCTGACTCATAATATTGTCACGGAACGAGTGGTGGTGGGGGTGAGTGACACAATGCACTTCACTCTTGGGAAAGAAATGGTAATAGGTTTTGTGGATAGTGACAATGGTTTAACAAGATTCATTCACAAGGTCGCTTGTTAGTTATTGCATGGAGGTTCAAGATACACAAAGAATTATCAAGGACACCCTCCCGTTGGGTTACGAGGTTCAGATTGGACTCCCTTTGTTTCCAAACTCCTTCTTAGAAGAGTCTGGGTGCGGCTGGATCCAGTCCTAGTCCCAGACCTGGTCAACGGTTTATGTCTAAGGGATTTGTGCACAGTTACAAAGCAAAGTTCACAAATTCAAAAAGAGAAAGGCGCACTATAGTGACTTACTACGAATCTATAGTGGGAAGGATCTCTTAAGGAGTATCCTTGAGAGGTGTCCCTGCTCAAGGGAAGATCCCAGCGTGCAGCCCACTGCCAAGCAAGGAGAGCTCAATGGGCTCTTGGGCTGTCTCTGTATTTATGGGATAAGATGATTGACTGACAGTCATTCTTTCAATTCAGAAATGACTGTTGGCTGGTGTACTCACAGTTAGTCTTATCTCTCCATCAGGATAGGACCATCAGGACTGTTATTGACGGTTGATGTCTAGGTGGAGGGAAGAAATCAGGGAGGCAACTACCAGGATCAGATAATGTGGTAGTTAACACCTGAACAGGGCTACATGTGAGAAGTCAGGATGAGCTGGGGAAGGAGCATATCTGTCACAAATATACAGGGAATTATACTAATTGAGATAAATGTAATACATGTTAACAAAATGTTTACAGATAAAAATAACACCAAATTTTCATATGAATAAGTATAAGAATTGTTGAGAAATTAATCTCTACTGCATCAGCTAAACAGTTGCTTAGATTCATTGCAAATACGTGTATTTGTAAATAAAGACATTTTAGATTCCAGAGCTAATGTAAGTTAGCTAATCTTCAAATTAGTGTAAACACTCCACTGGTTTTCAAAGTTAAACTTTATTTCACTCTACTAGTCATCCTGAGAGAGAACTTAAAGACATCAGATGAAACTGGGACACCTAGAATATATCAACTAGTAACAGAACTTGGGAATATTATTAGGCTTTGTGTCTCTGTTTCTAAAGAAAATGTCAGAAAACATAGCCAACTGTTATAGCAATATGTTTTTTATCAGATTCACACTTTTTAGATGACATTCATCTTTTTCTACTTCATTTCAGATTTTTATTTTCCTACTTTGTAGCTGGAACTCAAGACCAATGGGATCCTGGGGTGCATTAAGAAGAGCGTCTCCAGCACGTCGAGGGAGGTGATCCTGCCCCTCTACTCAGCCTTAGTAAGGCCGCATCTGGAGTATTGTGTCCAGTTCTGGGCTCCACAGTACAAGAGGGATGTGGATCTACTGGAGAGAGTCCAGCGCAGGGCCACAAGGATGATCAGGGGCCTGGAACATCTGCCCTACGAGGAGAGGCTGAGGGAGCTGGGCCTGTTCAGCCTGGAGAAGAGAAGGCTGAGAGGGGATCTAATCAGTGTCTAGAAGTACCTCAAGGGAGGGAGTGAGGAGGATGGTGCTGGCCTCTTTTCAGTGGTGGCCACTGACAGAACTAGAAGTAATGGCCACAGTTGAAACACCAAAAGTTCCACAGGAACTTAAGGAAAAATTTCTTAACAGTGAGGGTGACAGAGCACTGGAACAGGCTGCCCAGAGAGGTTGTGGAGTCTCCTTCTCTGGAGATCTTCAAAACCCCCTTGGATGCAGTCCTGTGCCACGTGCTCTAGGTGACCCTGCGTGTGCAGGGGGGTTGGACTAGATCGAGGTCCCTTCCAACCTTAAGCATTCTATGATTCTATGAGTCTGATTTTATCTCAATCCCTGTCTTACTAGTAGCAAGTTTACCCAAAACAGCTAACATTTACTAAGACTTTAAATAGGCCAATTGATAGAACTGCCTAGATTTTACTTCCATTACTGGCTGCAATGTCTGAGTTGTCTGAATATGCTGGAAATGTATCTAAACTGAATAACTGAATAACTAAACTGGATAACTGAATGAATTTGCTAGATATGCATTGGAAAAGACATGTTCCTTCCTTACATATTCCTTCCTGAGAAAGTCTCAGCATTTCTCTAGTGAAACCAGGGAAAGGAGTAAACAGTCAAGATTTCTGTTGGAATAGCAACAAAAGTTTAAGGTTTACAACCTGAGAGAACAGTGTGTGATAATAGTACCAGCTGAATATATCTTCCACCAGCAGGGAGATACCAGACAGCTCTATGTTAATGTATATGTTGCAGACAGGTTTTCAGTATGTCCAGCTGTGCTTAGTGCTGCTGTCCCTAATATAAATCTGCATTTGTCCCATTTGTCCAAATTACATATTTAATTGTATAATCATAAAAAAAACTTTACAAAAATCATACAAAACTTTATACCCTATTTTACTGGAAAGCAGCCAGGCAATGGAGCAGCTTTTCTAGAGAGGCCATGCCATCTCTATCCTTGGCAATTATCAGGACAACGTCTTGAACAGGGGTCTGATCTGACCCCTGAACTTGCCCTGATTTGTGCAGGAAGGAGGACTAGAGATCTCATGAGATCCCTTCCATGATCTCATGGTCTGAAATATACTTGTAGCTCTTCTGTGCTGTGTCAACAAGACATATAAGACAAAGAATACCTGTGCAAAATTTTAGTCATTTACCCTCAAAAACAAAGACCTGTTGTGTTTAATATGACCCTTTAGGTAAAGTAAGAATGGTGATATTTTGGGATTTGGTTTGCTATGGTGTGTAGAATATATTGCTCAATCTTTGTAGAATAAATCAAAAAATAATAATAATAAAAAAGCCTATTAGCCTTAAAAGCCTTTTATTAGCTTTTATTTTTCTGAAGTAAAACTTCATAAAATTGATGTTTTCTGGAAAAAAATATACATGTGTCCGGAATCATTCCTACAAGATGCTATTGAAAGATTAACCTGTACTTATGGAAAAGAAACTTGGGAATGAATTCCACGGAGAAAATAAGATTATGCTTTCTAATATTTCAAATGAGCCATTTTTATTGTGAAACATCCAACATCTAGAAAGTAAGTCTTCCAGGAATCAGAGGAGTATCTTTAGACATTTCTCATTTCTTTACCTTCATTTTTCCAGCTAATCATCATATATTCTGTTAGTTCATTGAAACTGTGACTGAACTGATGGCAGTTCTTAAGGGAAAAGGGCAGCTGGAAAACTGGGCGCTGAGTGTGGAGCCCTTTCGCATGTTCTTCAGCCAACAGTCTGTCCATTGTCTGAGAGAAGCAACACTGGACCATCTACAAATGTCTCCTGCTGGCTCCCCTGTGCCTCTGCAAAAGGACACTATGAATGACACATCTGGATTTTCATTGAGTATGCTCCTCAACTAAGCGAAACACAACAAGCTTCAGAAACTTAGGTTCTCTCCAGACCTATAGGACTCCAATATCTTTTGCTGTAGAAGATAGGGATGCCCAACAGAGGTCTCCCAAACCATATAAATGGGTACTGTCTTTTCACAAACACGGCCTCTACCCTTTAGCAATGTATACAAAGATAATGCATGTTTTGCTCTCAGAATTGCTAACAATATATACAAAATGCTTTAAATGGAATTTGAGAAATAGTTTATGGCTGTTTTCTATGTAGCATCCTGTAAGCATCAGAGCAACATCAAGAAAAGCAATTACAGCGGGCCTAATTTGCAGTGTCGTGTTGCATGCATTTGTACAATTGCCACATATTTCATAGCCATCTCAAGGATGACTGCATGCATTTTATGAGGATTTTACAAAGCATATTCACCAGTTGCTTCTGTAGTACATAAAATTCATACTTTGTCTCTAAGGCATCCTCAGACAGCCTTGCAGATGCTTAAGGGTTTTTGTTTGTTTGTTTGTTTTTTATAAGGAGTCTGTAGACCACATGACTAGTTTACTGTCCAAGGAACACAGACTGCCGGAAAAGCTCCCAATCCTTAGCTTGCTTTCACATATATACAGAGGCAAGGCTCTCTAAATTCTAACTTTTTATTTATTTGTTTTTTTAATATAAGTCATTGTTTGGATAAATCATGAAACAATTTTTGTTATATATTCAAGGCTCTTGTAAGGCTCTCTATATTCAAGGAAGGCTCTTGTTTCATCTCAGAGAAAGAGTGAGAATTTGACTGTTTGAATTAAAAAAGAAATATATTTTAATCAAGACAAAGCATAGCAAGCTGTATACTATGTTGGGTTAATGGAAAGCCTGAAATAAACTTTAATATAAACATCCCCATATTCTTTTCTTTATTAGTAATATCTTTAACAATGGATTTAACAATGGATTCACTGTACATTACATGAAGAGACTGAGTTTCTTATGTTGGCTTTCATTTTAAAGGAGTATTTTTGTTCCTCTGTTTGTTCATTTGTTCTAATAAAATGTAAGAATTTTTCTCACTGATAATCATATGCTCTAACTTTCCTGACTTCTTAATCCAGCCAAGTTCTATATGATTATAAATGCAGCTTTTCTGCTCTTTTTGCTTCTTCCCTTTTTCTGTGATGCACTTTTTGTTTTTGTTTGTTTGCTTGAAGAGCCAAGTATGCTAGTTTTTTTGAGCAATCTTTAAGAATGGCAGTAGCGATTACTTAAGAATCTTAAAGACTACAAATTTCTTCCTGTGTGGGTAGATTTTTTTTTTTCCTTTCAGCATTGCCAAAATATCTGCATATGCAGTAGGGAAAGGAACTTGCCTATTGACATGGGAGAAATGGGCATTCTGAGTGAGATTCATCTCACCTACTCTAGCTTCTTGAAAAATAGGCATCTAGTCAAGGCTATTTGTCCAGGCATCTTCTCCCACCTCTTTTAGTTAGTGGAGAGAAATAGGTACTGCCACAGGCAATTCATCCCTCCTATCTCCGACACAGAATCAAGGCGGGATGAATCACCTTCTGGAAGTTGTCTATTTGAGTAACTGACTGAATATGGAGGGTAGATTTCTAGGTTGGAGTAGCCATTTAACTTGACTTTAACAGATGTCTAGCTGAGGTGAATCATACGTGCTGTGTACATTTGTAGCTCAGACTGTCTGCATGCAGAGAAATTACAGACCTGGCAAAGTCATTTTGTATGCTGGTACCAAATAGTTTCCATGTAAAATGATGTTTTCAAGGACTGTTGTCCCAGTCTTTCATTTGCTGCTGTGCCAGTGAAATGATGAGTTCAGAGAGGCAGCAATTATCAAGCCAGCAGTGAGTGAAGGCACTGAAGAGCATCAGGGCAGAATGGGCAACTAGCAAAGATTCCAGTAACTGAAAGTCAGTTATCGAAAGAAGTCAGTAGTTATCAGGACTTTGCATAGCCACTGATAAGCAAATTAGAACTGACTTTTAGCTTCCTAACAATACACTGTTTAAAATTCTTCAGAAGGTTGGTTTTAGTACTTGGGAAGTGGTTTGAGAAGTCATGAATTGTTCATTAAGTAGTACAGAGGCAGAAAACCATATAGTTTGAGGTCAACTACAGCAAAAGTAGTTCAGGAATTAACCAATGAACAAGAGATTGTGGACTACAGTAATATTATGCTTGTCCATATGAACTGCAAAAAAAAAAAAAAAAAAAAAAAAAAAGGCAGATTTGATCTTCCATGCTTAGTTATAAGCCTCTGGAGTCAGTGTTTTGAAACATCAGGCTAGGAAAGATAGGAATCATGTCTGGGACTTTAATAATTGAAATAACAACAGAATGAAGAGTTAAATTATAAGTTTTGACCTGAATTTTTACCATCTTGTCAATATATTAATAGAGATATAACATGAGCTGTTTAGATTCATAAGATATTTTTATTCTAAGGTCATTTGGGATAATAAAGATTTTCTATGAATATATTTTTAGTAGCATTTAGGTTATCTACAATTTTATCTAAAATTTTTAAATAATTTCTGTTACTCCTCCAGTGAAATCACAGAAACGTGAGTCTTTTTGCTGAGTTATGCCTTTTTCCAATTGTAGGAGAATATAAATTTTGCTTTATTTAACACTTTTTAAGCAAAGGAGCTGTGGGAACGTTATGGGGTTTTTTGTTTTGTTTTGTTTTTGTAGCTTCATGTTGCCATCTGTAAAACGATGAGTGTGACATTTAACATTATACTAACACAGTTCTACTTATTTATTTATTTATTATCAGCTAGGAAGTCTTTTGTGTGTGCCCACGGTTGCATAGATTGTTTGTCCTTGAATCAATCACCATGAGGTAGTTTCCCAGAAGAGATGAAAGAGATAAAATAGAAATATTAAATGGAATCAGAGAATATACACAGGATATGCCAGATTTCACTGCCAGATTTCTTTTGCAACCTAAGCAGAGCCCGAGAGAAGACTGAGGTTTAGTATTAGAGGCATTATTATGCTAGTTTATTTATTCAACAAATCTTGTACAGTTTCACCATAAGTTTCCTTTGAAGAACAATTTCTGTACATCTCAAGATCTTGGCTTCACCAAGTAACTTTCTGAATTGCTACATTTTGTGTAATTAGCACCTTGACACATTGGTGGACTCTCCCCAGCTGACAATGTTCTACTAGATTCTTTAATATAACCAAATATTTAGAACATCTTTTCCTTCAGTGGAAATAGAATAATTCATACCTGTGATCTTTATCAATATGTGCTATCTACACATACTCTATATATCCTGATGGACAAGTTTCATATAAGTCAATACTGTGCCCTGGTGGAGACAGAGGCTGACTGCATACTTCAAAAACAGATGATTAAGGGAAGTGATTTTTCCCCTTTACTCAGCACGCATGACATCAGTACCAGACTACTGCACCCAATTCCTCTTGTCCTGTGTAAGACTTAAGAAATTTAGAGAAATTGGAAAGATTCCTGTGAAGAACCACAAAAAGTATTTGAGGACTTTATATGATTTAGGAGGAAGTGCCAAGATTCTGATGAAGTTGGACTAGCCCAAAGATGAGAAGGTTAAGGTGGTATCTGTCTGCAGCAGTCAAATGAATAAAAGGAGGTTTTGAGGAAGACGGATCTAAACTATTTTTAGATGTGTGTGATGAAAGGATAAGTAATACAGGCAACAAGAATGATTCTGACTGACCTTGAAGGAAAAAAAAAAAAAGAAAAAAAAAAGACAAAAAACCCCAAAAGAACTGCTAGGCAGTGTATCAGGCTAGTCAGTGTCTGTGAAATCTCCATTTTTGAATATTTTAAACTCAGCTAAGCAAAAGGTCAAGCACAACCTCATCTAACTTAAGGTTAGCCCTTCTTTGAACTAGACTCAATAGTTTTCAGAAATCTAATCTATATATATGTATTTTTTACTGATAATGATTCCATCACCCAAGAAACAAATTCACAAGAATGAAAAAATGCTAATAAGGCACTTTCAATATTTCACAAATTTCCCCTTGTATAATTGCGTGTAGGCACTCACATATATACACGGCTTCCACTGAAATCAATATTAGATATGGCTTATCTATCATAGAATCACAGAACGGTTGAGGTTGGAAGGGACCTCTAGAGATCATTTAGTCCAAACCCCCTGCTCAAGCAGGGACACCTAGAATACGTTGCACAGAATCACATCTAAGCAGGTTTTGAATATTTCCAAAGAAGGAGACTCTACAACCTCTCTGGGCAGCCTGTTCCAGGGCTCTGTTACCCTCACTGTCAAGAAGTTCTTCCTCATATGCAGGTGGAACTACTTTCAGTTTGTACCTATTACACCTTGTTCTGCTACTGGACATCACCGAGAAGAGTTTGGCCCTATCCTCTTTACAGGATAACCTCAGATATTTGTATATGTTGTTAAGATCCCCTCTCAATCTTCTCTTCTGCTTTAGTCTTTCCTCATAAGATAGAGGTTGGAGTCTTTTAATCACCTTCATTGCTTTATGCTGGACAAGCCCAGAACTGCACACAATACTCCAGGTGCGGCCTCACCAGAGCTGAGTAGAGGGGCAGGATCACCTCCCTCCACCTGCTGGCAACACTCTTCCTAATGCATGTCAGGATCCCATTGGCTTTCCTGGCCACAAGCACATATTGTTGGCTCATGGCTAACTTGTTACCCACCAAAACTCCAAAATCCCTCTCCATGGAGCTCTTTTCCAGCAGGTCAACCCGTAGTCTGAACTGCTTCCTGGAGTTATTCCTTCTCAGGTGCAGGTCCCTGTACTTGCCTATGTTGAATGTCATGAGCTTCCTCTCTGCCCAACTCTCCAATCTGTCTTGCAGCACAGCCCTCTGGAGTGTCAGCCATTCCAGCCAGTTCTGTATCATCCACAAAGAACAACAGAAACAAGGATCAGTGGGCAGCATAGTGCCCCATACACTCATTTAAAGCACAATCAAAAATAATATCTTCCTCCAGTTGAAGCCATAGGGAATTTTGGAAAATTAAATGTTCTCTCTCTTAAAATATACAGATAAAACTGTCCTAATAAACTGTCACTAGGAGGACAAACATTTTTCCTCAATAAGTGACCCAGTTTCCTAATATCTTTAATAATTTTCTAAAATTTTGCACCAGTTTTATTATTCTGACATCTTGGTGTACAGCACAGTGAGGTAAAATACGTAAAATTATCTTTCTGGATAAACATTTATTTACACATGCAAAAAAAAAAAAAAAGGCAAGAGAAAAAGATGAAGAGAAAAAAGAAAAAGAAAAAATTCCTCTATATTTCATATACCCATATCCTAAGAAGACACTAAAATTTGTGAAACAGTTTGATGCTCTTCCCAATACTCTTCCCAGTGGCCATCTCTGACTTTGACACCTTCTGCACTATACCAAAGTGATCCTATATGTCAGTCTCAGTTAGCAGACTGCTGTGCTCTAGACCTCAGAAAACAATACCAGCTACTGTCTCCTACCTACACGTCAATGTTAGGAAAAACCTGAACTCTATCGCTATCTCAATCATCATCCTTCCCAGGCAGGAATTGCTCAGAGGCGGTGTGATTTGGAAATGTAGCAGGGAAATGAAGTTGACTCCACGTTCACATATATCTCTGACTCAATAACTTTTGATGCCTTTTACAACCGGTGAAAAGAAACAGTCCTCAAATATGATTCATCTCATCCTAGAAAGGATGCTAAAAATATATTCACTTATACTTAAGACAGCTAAAGCTGGGCTACATGACCTTCCATAATGCTTTGTTGTTTAGAGTTTGATCTATTAGGCACACTTATCTATACCACATCAAACTCTTTGTTCTGAACTGAATTTGAAACATAACCAAGCAGATATGTAAGCTTTGCTTAAGAAATGTGTTTTACTTTATATGGGGCATATTTTGGTCACTTTCACATCTCTTGTTAAGAGCCAGGGAATTAAAATAATGATGTGTGGTGACTGGGCTGTCCTTCATGTGATCATCAGTAGGGACAGGGCTTCTAAAAAAAGCTACTCCTGCTGATAACAACCTAATTTCCAAAGCTACTTTTCATGTTGATTGGCAGGAGAAAAAAAAATAATCACAAGAAGGCATAGATGCCTATATTACATTTCCCTGCTCTTCCAGAAAGAACTCAAATCAATACTGCTTGTTAACTTTTCTGTAGGAATCGTTTAGCATTGAGCTGTTGTGTTGTGCTACGGAACGAAAATGGAAAGATCAATTGTAGCTATATTATTCACTCATCAATAGATCTGTTTCTTTATGCTAAGCCTTTATAGAAGCATGTATTCTTCGTTAGTATTGTTAAGGTGTTATCACACATAAGAAAATCTGTTCAGGTCCTTGAGCTTTTAATCAAGCTAAAAAAATCTCTGGGTATGTATGTGTATATATCTATCTATATGTATATATTATTATGGCCATTATCAGAGCTGAATTATTGTGTTTTGCATGTTTCTTAAAGCCTTGACCTCAGAGAAGCCTAAATATCAATTCTATAGTCCTCCTAAGAAAGAGACACTGCCTGCATAGATACACTGTTGCGAGAGCAGCAGAGAGGAATAAAAAAAAAAAAAAAAAAAAAGTTAAAATTTAAGAAGTCTTACACACTTCCCTTTTTCACTGGGAGAAATGCATTTTAATGGGAGATCAGAACATCTGGGAAAACAAGTGGAGAGATCTCAGGCATCTGCCTTATTAACGACTACTTCTTTGCAAAGGATCTCTGCTCATGTTTACCACCAGAGTCACAAACAGTGTTGATTGGGAAGACATGCTGAGCAAGACCTGGCGGTCTAACCCTGGAGACTATTAATATAAAAGGATTTTGCCATGAAGTCTCATGATGGAGTATCTCAACTTGAGATCATATACTACCTGTAGGGAAGCTAATTTAAGGGTAAAAATTGTTAAGGAAAAGAGTAGGTGGTCAAATAAACAAACTTCAGCAGCTCTTTCATCTCTTATATTGCTGTTTCAAATTTTTGCACTTTCACATTCTTAATTTTTTTTGTTGTTTTGGGTTTTTTTTTGTTTCCTTCTGAATCCATTTCTCTAAAGCTTTGTTTAAAAGGGTTAGTGTTACAAGAATCATAATTTAAAAAGAAAATCTTGGGAGCATCAACTGAAAATTTAAATATTCAGAAAATAATTCCGTTAGATACAGATTTTCACATGTATATGTGTAACTCTGTCATGTTTGTTGAAAGTAGTCTTTGTTAAACTGTTAAACTTTACTTAGAAGCTAAAAAGATGACCTCAATAAAATTTCATACAATAAAAGTCTTATCATGAACCAGACACCATTTTTGTATTTTGTAGGTTCAATTGTTAGAAGGTATTTTCTGTATTTTCTTTATAGTTATTGTGGATCTATTACCTATCTGTAATATTTTTATTAGGGTTTTTCTTTCAGATGAAAGAGATTTTAAGTCTAGTAATAACATAAAATCACTACTATGTACAAACTTTATTATTCTTTTTTGTTATTTTTCTTTGCTGCCTACAGGAAAAAAAAAATATTTGGACTTTGGGGACTTAATTAAATTAGCTATAGGGCATGAGAAAATATCTGCTTAATGCAAAGGTTGGCATTTATTAGAGATTACAAAGGATTCAGGGTATATTGTGTTTCTGTTAATCATAATTTTAAGATAATTATCATTTATATCCATCATGTTTTAAATAGTTTCTAAAAAGTGTCATAGAACAGCTTTTCTGCTAGACGTCCAGTGAGAAGAAGATTCAATGATTCTATTTAAGTAGACATTAAGAGAAGATAAACTACTGCTAACCCTATGCTTAGCAAATGCCATAATGATATTGATTATAGCTATTAAAAAGTATTTTACCTTACCTTACCTACACCAATGATAATATATAAATTCCAAGGAGTAATCCCTAGTCATGAGGTGAAATGTGGCTCAAGCTTTCCTTATCTTCCCCTAGACTGGCCATGTTCTGCACTACACAGCAAGTATCCCTGGTTGTTCTTCTTTGGATCTCATAAGACACCTCTTATTTATCATTTAAGGACATGTTTTTATTTATTTACACACCTCATCAGAGGTTTGCATCTGTTACTGAGCTTGCCATTGTTCATTGTCTTCTATTCTTCATTGAATTATTCTTACTATACATAACAGGATAACATGATGTTGAGCAATACTTCTTTGTATCAGGACTGATAATACAAATAAAAAAAAAACAAAATAAATTTAAAAAATCACTTATTATGCTTTGTATCACTTTATCAAGTCTACACTGCTTCAATTAATTCATATTGAAACACACATTAATGATGACATCATATAAATATTGGACATTTTACTTACTACTAATATAATAATAATACTTAGCTTACTTCACCATCACAGATTATCAGTGATTTGTTTTGAGAAATATCTTGGGAGAGATCTGTAGTCTTCTGATTTCTTTCCAGTGTTCTTAACCATGTGTCCCATTTCAGTGATATCTTTGTTGTTTTTGTTACTATATCTCTCTCTGGGAGTTGTCCATCTGTAGTGTGTTCTCTATGGCTTTCAAATGCTTTGAGTGCTAAATACAGTCCAGGGACCAACAACAGTAAACAAACTAAAATGAAGTAATATAGAAAATTAAGTCATATAAACCAAAGAGTGCTAAGAAGCACTGGAAAGCAACTGGAGAAAATGAAAGCTTTAGGTCAAATTTGGAGATATTATTAGCTCAAATAAAGGCACTTCTCGCTGAATACTACTTTCAAAGAACCTAATTAGACCTGGCTTTGTGTTCAAACTCACGTCTCATTGTTGAATTTTTATAGAATTTCTCTTAAACAGTAATTTGAAATTAATATTTAATATCAGCCTTAAGCCGATAATTACAATACTGGGAAATGTGGATGTGAAAATATAAAGAATTTCAATTTTCATCTTAATAAGGAACCAAGTCTCTGCCAAGGTTACATTCTACCTGATATAAATGAGAATGATACTTGAAAGTGATACAGGTGAGAGTACAGTTATTTAGAACTATCCTGAAGTATGTATCACTTCTCAAGATGCAGATTTGTTATATCCTGGCTGAACCCATATAAGCTTTTGTGAAATTGGCAGTGAATTCCAAATTAGCCCATATATCATGAAGGGCTGATTCTCACACTTGGATCCTGACTTCTGAGTTGACTCTAAAATGGAGTCATCTATGAATAAACCTCAAATTTGTAAGTACTGCTGAAAGACTATGTGTATATTTTGCATATTCCTCACTAACATAATTTTGCAAATAATCTATATGTGCCATATAGAAAGTGTATCAAGTTTCTAGAACTCTTCACAGTTCATGAATTCTTGATTACTCTGATTCCAAGTACTGAGTCAGTTACAGTAAATTTGCTTTTGTTTCCAAGTGGCAAACAGAGTAGAAGTGCACTGAATTTAGAACATACAGGATCACCCACTTTATCATAGTTTACCACTGTCCACAAATGCTGATCTGCAAAATTTCAGCATTTTTCAAATGGACTTGAGAAATGCAGTGATCAAGATTGAAGATTTCTTCCCCCCTCCCTTTTTTTTTTCATTAACTTTTTGAAGAAAGAAATGACTATGATTTCCATTTTACCCTTCTGATATATTTTCTTAGCACTTGGGGTTCTGGATATTTATACATTGTCCTTAAGGAATTATCTACTTGTGTAATGAATCGCTGGTAATTTACATCATGATGAGAGGGAATCTGATATCTGAGAATTTTTGTGTTTCAAGTTTTTGATTTGAAAATAGCTTAAAGATAGAAGTATTACAAAATCTGCAGGAACTAAATCTTCTTCAGAGTATAAATGCAGTTGTCATTGTAATTATTTTCAATATAGCCAGCCATTATTTTTTCACAGAAAGGGGTTAATTTTGTAGTCTACTAGATAATCTCAGATATTTTTCACAGTAATCATTTTTTTAAGAAATTAAATTTAAAAACAACTGGAAATATTTTGAAATGATCAGAGCATCTGATTAATGCAAAATATTAACATTAAAAAAATGCCATTAAGGAGAATTTTAATCACCTAATATTATACCTTCTTTTAAATGAAGATATTTCTACCTAATCTCACTGTTACATTTGCTCCTCTCGATATTATACCTCTCGAAGACAACACTAAAATAAAAATATATTTTTTGAATTATTGAACCTTTCTTGTCCACCAAATTTCTAGGTGTTTTTTTTTTTTTTTTTTTTTCCTACCATCTAGTTTCCTGTCTCCAGTTCACTGGTCATCAGCATATTCTTATTGACTCAGTCCTCCCAAGGTTGGGCTGTCTATGAAAAGTCATTTTTTGCAGCATCAAATCATTGTTTGATCTGTACAACATGCTGTATGGAGCATGATTAAAAATGGATCTAAAAAGTAATCAGACAGAAATGAGAAGAAGATAAACGGAAGACTGAGCACAAGATTGCAAGAAGCTATTGTCAGTATAAATCAGGCTAGGACCAAAATGGCAGAGGAGAAAAGATAGAACATTACAAAATTGTGTGGCAAGGAAGTTTAGTTTTCATGATATGAAAAAAGAAGTACCTACTTATATCAATAACAGGTTTCTATATACACATACACAAATGTGTATATACATAGAATTAGTGGAAATAAAAGCTCTTTTAGAGAGTATGTTTCTTACTGTATACGCACTAATTTGTGACACTAAAATCATATATCCCAAAGCTCTAGGATTTTGTGAGCAAACATTCTCAACATGCATCATGGAACGACTGGTGGTGGGGGTGAGTGACACAATGCACTTCACTCTTGGGAAAGAAATGGTAATAAGTTTTATGGATAGTGACAATGGTTTCACGAGATTCTGTCACAAGGTCACTTGTTAGTTACTGCATGGAGGTTCAAGATACACAAAGAATTACTGAGGACACCCTCCTGTTGAGTCACGAGGTTCATATTGGACCCCCTTGCTTTCCAAACTCCTCCTGAGAGGAGTCTGGGTGCGGCTGGATCCAGTCCTAGCCCCAGACCTGGTCAACGGTTTATGATTAAGGAATATGTGCACAATTACAAAGTAAAGTTTACAAGTTCAAAGAAAGAGAGCGTGCTATAGTGACTTACCATGAATCTGCTGTGGGAAGGATCTCTTAACCCCGAGGAGCATCCTGCATCCCTGCTCAAGGGGAGATCCTGGCGTGCAGCCCTCTGCGTTGCAAAGATTGCTCAATGGGCTCTCGAGCTGTCCACATATTTGTGGGATAAGATGATTGACTTATAGTCACTCTTTCAGTTCAGAAATGACTGTTGGCTTGTACTCACAATTAGCCTTACCTCCCTGTTAGGATGCAGCCATCAGGACTGTTATTGATGGTTAATGTCCGAGTGGGGGAAGAAATCAGGGAGGCAACTACCAGGATCAGATAATGTGGTAGTTAACACCTGAATAGGGCTACGTGTGAGGAGTCAGGTTGAGCTGGGGAAGGAGCATATCTGTCACAACACGTGAGGTGTTTCAGCAAAATGCATGTTGCATAAGGTTCAGTAAAGTTGGCATGCCTGTGGACTGCAAGGAAACAGGAAACAGGTGTTTTCTTTTTTTTTCAGTTCAACACTTGCTTTTCAGAATTATGAACAAGTAAAACACTTATTTTACAGTTTTAAAGCACAAGCTGACTTCTCTTGCAATTTTAAGTGCTGCATATGAATAGTGTACTTAGAAGATCATTGATGCTCATAGTTTTATTCCTTGACTTATAATTTTTTCTGCTATTGACATTAATATTCAGATGTTTCTCAGGAAGCATGAAAATGTTATCAAAAAACAATAGCAATATAAAAAGGTTTGGAGAAAAAAAAATAGATAAGGTACTGACTGCTACTTTTTTTTTTTTTTTTTTTAAGTAACCAGTCACAGATGTGGCAAAATTTGCTACAGGTATGTAAGTAAGTAATAGATTTAATTCAGGTAATGCAAAACCATCTGAAAAATGTAATGATATTAGAGCTTAATTTTTTTTTTGTCATAGCATGAACATAATCAGTCTGAGTGCAGTCTGAGTGCAGGAGAAGAAAAGAGAACTTTCTGAAGGTGAATTATAAAATTCTTAATTCTTGCTTTTTAAAATAAAATAACAATACAGGAAGCATTATAAAAAACCTTTTGGAATGAGTATACTAGAATAATAGTATTTTTTTATAGATAGCCTTTCTATATATTTTTGTTTGGTGCAATCTTTTACATCAGTATTTTTTCTCTTTGCATGTGTCTTCTACTGATACACTTTCATTCCTACAATTTTATAGCTGATCCAGATCAGAGTCATCCTACTTAACAGCAGATGTTGTTAGTCTGAGTGTGTATTGTTGTTATGAACAACAAACCTGCCCTCCCAATATCTACTATAATTAGATAGTTACTAACTTTTAGTTAGTAGGTTACTATCTTTTACTAGTGCTTTTTGAGTTTCCAAAATCCCAAAGAAGCCTGGGTATTCTAAAATATATTTGTATTTGATACCAAAAATATATAAAAGCTGTCTTGAAACACACTTTTTAATATGGATTTGAAGAAAGTTTGCCTTGATGAGTGGATATATAGGATATGTTAGAAAATATACAGAGCACAGGTGAACAGAGATAACAGTGTTGAGAAAAGGCACACTGGCATTCAGAAAAATATACACTACATGTGTAAGTATATTAACAGGTCATATATTAGATCCGGTCAAGGGCCAAAATCTGACCCAAATCCCGTCTTTCGTATTTCTGAGCAGTGTATACTAGTTAAGACTAAATATTTAGTGATATTGCCTCAAGATATTTCTGTCCAGTTTCTGAATCCTTTACGTAAGGTACTCCCTTCACCAGGATGATCCAGACACCTTACAAGCTCTTTTCTATAGTTTGACCTCTTGTAAAAGTAAGCAGAAGGCCCCAAAGTTGAATAATTCATCACTTCAATAAATCAGTTAATTTTCAGTTACTCTAGCTGGAGGACTTCAGAGAGATTGTGTCAGCTTTTCTGTTTCTTTTCTGTGCTGCTTCTCTCTCTCTACCCCTCACGTCAAGTTCAGTTCAGGTTGTATGCACACAAACAGTAATATTGACAGGCCTTTTATATGCAAGCATTTTATTAGTTAAAGCACCAGTGAAATGACAAGACACATGTACCACCCTCCTTGACTGACACACTTGCTTGCAATGTAGCCTGTCACAAAAGATGAATGGTTGAGGCAAAAAGGAGTAAAGACTTGACTTTCTCAGGATCACAGACAGGACACATTTGACATGGTACATCACTGACAAAGCACAACGTCCTCAGAAACATAAACACAATTCTTGATGTATATATACTTGCATAATTATAATTTTATTTTTATTTATATCTACCTGTCTCCTGCCTGTGCTGCTTTTCCCCTAAGGAACAAGGAGCTATTTTGCTGCAACTTTTACAGTTTGTCTGAAAAAAACAGAATGAACTTTACCAGCATTGTTTGAGATGCTCTTATTTCTTGGGATAATTACATCTTATGAAAGGTTTTATTCCACACATCTTCCACACATTCCACATCAAATTAATTGGAACTTCCAAAAGTCTTATGTTTGTTATGTTTGCTGTTTTTTTTTTTTCCTCTTATATTAAATTGCCCAATCTCCTTAGTCTCTTGTATCAAATGGCTGCTTTTCTTCAAGAGTGGCTTTCTAAATCTAGGAATAGTTGTAGCTATATAACAGTTAAGAAATTGACTACCAGACTGTGCATTTAGATATTCATTTAGATATTCATTTCTGATTATGTTTGCACATTGGCCATTTGGCTGAGATCTGTGGCCCTTTATCAAGAAAAAAAATTGCCAAGTAGAATACTATTGCAGCACTCAGAAATGTGGAATTTTTCCTACAGCTTTCCTTTTGTGCTCAGGAAGTAATGGTTTCCATTTCTCATACTCATGAGAGTTATATCTGTAGCTCTGTATCCCCAAAGAGCTAACAAAACTGTTAGGCTAGTAGCAATTTCTACATGAAAGCTGCTGTTTTTCCAGTGGGGAGACATCTAAAGATTCGATATACTACTACATAATAAAAAATAATGAATCACACCCATCTACATTGGATGAATCCCACTAACTTCAATAAGTATTAACTAAAAGGTAATTTCAGACCTCATGATTCGACCGTATGCTTTGCATTTTGTCTATCCTTTATAATTATTTTAGATATTTGTCATAAAATACTAAAAAAAAAAAAGTTCCTTATTTTGCTTGACTTCTTTATAACTTTATATATATATATATATATATTTAATTCACTCAGGTTAATTTTGGGTATTTTAGTATACACACTAGGGCTGACTAAGATCTTAAACTGCCTTTTGCTAAAATCTGCAAATCAACTTAAAGGAAATGGAATTACTGGTAGGTATAAAGAAGGCAAGGTCCTTATAAACTTTATCTGTTGACATTAAGTCTCACCTGGGTCTTTTCACCAACAGAACAAAACTGAAAACTATGAGATTCCTCTCCAAAAATCAAGGAACAATCAGACCATTTTCATAAAATATAATAAAGAATTATATGGATCAAAGATACAAAATCAAATTAGACTCCAAGGAGAGAGTCATTCTACAGTAAAATGCAAAAATAGAAACAAAGTAATAACGGAAAGAAAAAAATGTTCTGGAATTAGAAATGAATGAAAGTGAATGTTTAAGATCAAAAAGTTGACAAAGCATTGTAAAATAACAAACCAATCAGATGGAGTCTAATACATATAAGAAGCATTATGAATGAAAAAAAAATGTTATATTAAAGTATTATTAAACTTTTTCTAGTCTACACTTTCTTATATTTGTTTTATTTCTTCTTTGTTGTATATATTTTAAATGTAATAGGCAATTTCAATGTTTTGAAAGAGTCTAGTTTCTTTGAGCTGAAGTAGTAGGAGCAGATCTACTTCCACAGAAATATATATTTTTAGAAAGTAATTATGCAGCATCTGTGTAGTGTAATGATTTAGGCTATATACATTAAAAATTTTGAAATTAAGCAAGAATAATCACCACACATAATTACCCAGAACTGGATCAGGACACAAAGGTTAATAATTGATCAAATGCCAGGTCCGGTCTTATCCATATATTCTTTGAAAGAGAACTCTTGTGGTATCTCCACAGAGTAATTACGGGACATTGGTCCAGAACTTCTCTGTGAGGAATGATTACAATTCCCAGAATCAGTGCATTTCATGAGCGTGCCCTAGAAGTCATGAATCAAAGTCTGAGCAAACTTAATGATGCCCAGTTTGAGATTTGATGAAATTATAGCTTATGCTAATATTACTTCAGACTGTATCAGAAAGAACACTACTAAGTGGATATTGCTTGCACGTGCTACAGCAGACGTACAAAAAGAATTGTTAAATGTATGGGAATTCATGAAGCATTTTTTAAAAAAACATAGAAAAGACCGTGACTAGTGTTTATAACATTTTCTTACCAGCTCCCTTTAAGTGTTCATTTTTACTTTATGTATCTTTCTACATACTAGACAGAATTTTCCAGGATCAAGATCATATCCTTAGCTCAGCAAATTGATGACATTAAACTATGTTCATATAGCTATTACCAAATATATCAACTCAGCATATGGTCTCCAATACTTGGATGTACTTTTTAAGTGTCAAGAAAATCACTCAACACTATTTTTAATATGAAACTGCACTGTAAAAGGGCATCTCTTTCATTTTCAATTTTCATGACAAAATATTGGGAAATATCAAGTTGAAAGTTGGCACAAAAACAACCACAACAGAAAATTACTTTTTTAAGAGTCTAGTGCAATTACATTTGTTCTTCAATTAAGCTATGCCTCTTTCTCCCCAAATTTCACTTTCATATGATGTGCAGTCTGCTAGTTTAGGTTTAAATCACACACATACAAGCATAAAAAAAGGAAAATACTAATCTAAACAGTAAGGATATGTGTCTAATCTCTATCTAGAAGTTCACTTTGCCATTTTTCTGATTCAGCTATTAATTGTTCAGCTAAACTGATAAAAAGTCAAGCCCAAGCTAATACACATTTCCTTCTGGTGAGGTTGCCACTGTAATAATGGCTACCAATGCTGACTCAGAACAAAAGAAAAATAAGGATTTGCCCAGAGTTTGTATACATAATTTCAGCTAGATAGTAGAAAGATGGATTAAATTGAAAGGCATATGAGGTACAGTTCATAATTTGAGAACACTTAGTTTAGAGTAGGGCACTTAATCTTTTGGGGGATTAATTGACCTCTGAAAGGATCAGTCCATGGTATACTCTGGAAACTTCTGCCTCTAAAAAGGCTCTTGGGGAACTTTATGGCCTTATTTCAGCCTTTTCTGGCAATGTATATGTACATGTATATTGTCTTGTGTCTGATCTTAATGGAGTGGCTAGAAAAGAGACTCTCCTGAGGAAAGACATAAGAGGGTTAGGGGACTGCAGCTTTCTGCAGATACCATGACAAGCCCCATCTGTATCAAGGTTGCATAAACTACTTTCCTCGTTTTCCCTATATCCATCTTTTTCCCTATGCCTGAGAACTGTTGTTGTCATGTGGTTTTCTGTTTGTCAAAAATTTAAATAATAATTTCATTTTTTATATAGTTGGTTTGAAATTTATTTGTATTCTACATAAAGATCAGAGGAGATATTTTAAAATTATGCAAATTATGCAAATGCAAGGTATTTTCTATCAAGGTAATTTACTGGATTTTGGAAGTGGAAAACTAACACAGAGTCTGAATATTGAGGAAGACCAAATATGCACACACACAAAACAATGCTTTAATTTTATTTTAAAACACATAGTTCTTGCATGAGATTTTTATCCTCTTCAAGCCCTAGGCTAAATTCAAGTTGAGTAACATGAATTGTGTTGATATTGTTATATTTATTTTTAGGAACAATGCTCTCTTCAGGCCATTAAAAGCTTGTCTGTGAAGACAAATGCACCCTTATTTGACATTGATAAAGACATACGTGTGCTTGTATTTTGCTAATGCGTGGTGAAGTTTTCCTGGTTCATCCACAGTTCTTCTGTCCTACGGGAAATGGCCAAAAGCTCCCAGAACTACTAGAGCATCACCGGGCTAAGACAACACCTGGTGATGGTTAGTCCGCTTTCTTTCTTTAAAGGGTATTGGGAAAGAAAATAGTTCAGTCCTTGTATATTGGTATTCAGAAAGTATATGCAGAAAATATGCAGAAAACAGACATGCTCAAATATCTCCAGGAAGATCTTATGAGGCAATTATGTCTGGATACTTGATGTGATGGATATTGTGGAACTTTTACAGAGGCTCTAAAAAGCCAGAATTTAGGCACTAAAAGCCATCTCCTGCACTTAACTGTACAAATACTTGCCTTGGAGATAAAGATCTCTGCTTCCCTTGTGTTTTCTTGGTCTATTTTTTTTTCCTAATTCTTATATAAGCATATAAGTATTGTAAGTTATAAGCATAATAGCCATATAAGTATGGCCATTACCCCCCCCCCCCCAAAAAAAAAAAGTTTGAAACACTGAGATGAGAAAATTGTACAGCTCATTGCTAACTAACTGGCTTGTCAGACATTACAATAATTAGCCATTTTTACATGACAATGAACTTAGGTGAATTCTTCTTCATACTCTTCTTCTTAAGTGCATAATTATGCTATTTTCCGTTAGTGAACCTAGGAGTGCCTTTCAGTGGCATTTGGTACAAGCTATATATCCCCGTTGAAAACATGCTAGCTTTCCTTACTTGTGTTTTGCTCTTCTTGAGAGTTGCCCATAGGCTTCTCTGATACACGGACAATAAGTTGAAATTCATCACTTTAGGAGAAATTTTATGTATTTTAATTTAGAAGGAAAGTTAAATCCTCGGTAAGTGTCTATAATATTTACACAAACCTACTGCAGATAGATTAAATCATATTCTGGATTACCATTATGTATTAGTATGTATGTAATATAGCAACACAGCCAGAACATTGCAAAAGCTTATTAGTGCCAGAGTTTGCGTTTCTGGGCTTTTGAAAGAGGAGAAGGGATTTAACTTGTGAACAAAGCAGACTTGACTTTTAGGACTCCTTTATAGAACTACCTGCAAAATTACTGAGATTCTGCTGGGAATCAGATAATTTTGCTTTAGCACCATAGCATTAGACAGAAGGTCTAATGACTGCTCCATTGCCTGCCGTTACGAAGGCAGATGGAAAAAGGCCACTTCATGGGACAGACCATCCCTTTGAGGTCAGCTCCCTCTCCATCTCCTTGCTCCAAACAAACTGTAGTACAAATTATAACAGATGTTAGTACAAACACAACTTTATGCCCAGACAGTGCCTCAGTCACTATTTCTATCAGATGTACAATGAGGCAGAGCAATGTTGTGAATAGTCCTAATGTCCTTCCAAATCATCCCATCCCTTATAGTGAAGCTGTTGCCTACTATCACGGTAATGAGACCTGCGTCTACACAAGTTATTCCTCATTCATAAGATGATTTGAAGCCTGCCAAGTCTCTCTCTCTCTTTTTTTTATCATGTACTGATTTCAGTGGGCTCTGGATCGCAGCACTAGTTTTGTGCTGTGCGGTGAATAAGGAATTAGAGGTATTGCTTTATACTTAGGACTAAATCTCTATATCTGTTTCAGTTCCAGACTCTAATATGAGCCAGGAATGTCATTTAGGTTATCATGTAAGTGTTGTTTAGAAACAGTGGGTGACATACTAAGCAATTAGGATTAGTTATCACCAAATTATGTATTGCAAAATGTATTACCCAAAGTGTTTATGTACTGATAGCTACTGATTTTTGTTGTTTGTGAAATTATTCATCTACCTATTACTTTTTCCATTGTATCATCTAAAGGATATATCTTCCCTTATCGTATTAACTAAGGGAAATAATGAAATGGATGTTAATAAATTAGAAATGGCAACAGAAAACAAAATTTCATGCCTGTAAATATGCCATTTGTCCTGCTGAAGAACTGTTCTTTCTGGAATTTCACTTTCAGTAAACATCAATAACAAACTATTTGTTCATACTTGGGAACAGAGGCTAGATCTGAAAGTTAAAGCTGTATAAATCTGTGTTAAAGCAAGAAAATGAAAATTAGAGGATAAATTCATATTTTAACCAGCAAATAAGAGAAATAATGATCTGTTCCCTTCTTGGATATTTTGTTGTTTCAAAGCTAATTTTACATGTATATCTAGAGCTTATATTTTGCCTCAATCTCTATTTCAAATACTGCAATCTCTGCAGTATTGAAGCAGCAAAACCAAGACCTAGTCAGCTTGGTACTAGAATGTGAACCCATTTCTAGAAAGCCGTGTATAGTATGTCAAGGCACAGCTAATGGCATTAGCTTAGTAAATCTGTACTGCATCACTGAACATTAGCTCTATTTCACCCATTATGGTGCAGAGATTGCTTATTGTGTTCCCAGGGCTCTTTTATATGAAAGAGCAATAGTACTGTCTGCCAAAATAGTCTTGCCCTGTCAGAGCAGCTTTAATTGAGCTGAGCCACAGGACCATACCCAGTGTTATTACAGGAGCACAGCACCATTTGGTGAATAGCACTGTATGAGATTATAGCTGTTAAGAGTATAATGGACAGTTACTTTAATATCCTTTCCAACCAGGACACTATAAACATGTCCACAGGTAGTCATTTTACCTAGTTATCTTGTTTCCTAAAACAGCACGGGTCTGATGTTCTGCGTCTATCTTTTACATGAAAATTAACTAATAGTATTGACAGCAAGTGTTATCTGTTTTGTGATCATGGAAAGGAGAAGAAGAGGTCATCTTCAAGAAGCAAATATCTTTTTATTAAATTGTTTCTCCTTCTTTAGAGCAAATACATAATCCAAGTACAATAGAAACTGAATTAAAACAATTTTTATACTTTTTCCACTGAAAATATATTGCTGATTCAATGGACAAGGGAGCTGATAAAAAAAATATTTTCTTTTCAAGCATATGAAAGTTGATTGTAAATGATGACAGATATAAACAAGAACAAATAGGTACCTGACAATTTACTTTTCCAACTGTTTCATCTGTGTAATTATGATAATTGAATATTAATCACTTAATCTAGGAACAGTCCTTTTTAATTTCATATTGATCGATGAGGCAGCATATTAGAGGCATCTCTGGAAAGAAACCAAACAATTATTAAGTAGTGCCTAGCAAGCTTATGTACATTTTGTTATGAAATGAAAGAAACAAAATCAAAAGCATATGAAGGAAAAATGCAAGCTCTTCCTACAGCTGATGAGCATAGCATATAAATATCTCCTCCTTTAGAAAAGTTGTCAGAATCCTTCTTCATTTTATATCTCTGACAGAACACCAGAGGGTAAATAAATGAACAGATACAATGCTTTCTTCTTCTCTCTTTGTGGTGATTTGCGCAACCTCTGAATGCAATGTATTAAGGTTTTTGACAGCAAACTGTCAATGTCTGGCTGTGCTATGAATGTCCAGCTAGTTGCCTTTCCATTCTACTTACATTCTGAATAAGTGGGTTTGCCCACTGCTGGGTTGAAGGCATGCTGGAGAATCATTAGTCTGTGTGACAACAGAATATTGGAGACCAGCACATGGTCTGTGCTGAACCATTAAAGAGAAAAAAGGCAGGATGGCATAGTCTTTTAAAACTATTCAGGCAAAGGTGTGGAGTCCAAAGTGGACTCTCTATAGCCTGTGGAGAGAAACACAGACCTAAAAGACACAAATTGTCTCATGTCATTTTTTTTCCTATAGGATAAGATGAATCACTGTTCAGAAATGACTTACTCTTTTTAAAAGATCTTTTAAAAAATCTCAAACTACGTGTGATCAAAGGTAAATATATATTTTTTATTTTTAGGTATTTTTGTAGCAAGGATTTTTTTAGGAGTTCTTTCATGAGATATACTTTCAAAACATTCTGTATCTTTGAAAAAAATGGTATCAATAATGTGAAAAAACTGTAAGGCATTTATGCCTAGAGCATCTCTACCTCTCTGTCTGAGAAAGGCTAACGGTCATAGAGGCTTCTTTCTGGAAAGTCCTTTTGTTACAGCCTTGTTAGCCCTGGAACAAAACTAAAACACCAGTTGTTTGCAATCAGATCAAACACATCTACTCAGTAAGTGTTCATCCAAAGATATTATACAATAGCTGTGACATTTTATCTTGAGTCACCTCTTCAAGGTGCTAATGTACTTCCCAGGCTTGCTGAACAGTTTCATCTGAGGCACGGCAATAAGGAGTTGAGAATGCAGAAAAATACTTGTTGGATACAAAATACATGGTTTATAATCAACTTCTAAATATCACAAGAGAGTTCAATGGAACTTTGTTAGTTCATTCGAGACTTCAGTTAGAGATCCACCCTTCTGTCTGTATGCAACAGTTGTGCAAAGTATTATTTTTACATACAGATCTTACTCGGAAGAATGTGTTCTATTTACTGCTTGATAAAGACTTAAAGGAAATTTGCAGGTTTTAGTTAAAATTGTGGAAAAAAAAAAGATTCAGATCTTAACACCAAAAGGAACATTTTAGCCTAAAGCAGCAATCTTGCTATACGTTTTTCTATGATTTCAAAGAAATCTAAGTGAAGTTGACATCTTTTAAGCTGCTGCTTGCCATCGTACCCGTTCATAAACAACAGGGCTAGTAGGTACATAACATTATGTACATTAAATAGATAACAGCAACTCATCTAGAACTCATGGTTCACTGATGGGCTGATCTACTACAAAATTGAAACCAATAATTAATAACTAGTCAATATTCCCAAAAATGTCTTCATTTTATGAAGCAATACATCTCTCCTCTTTCAAAGAATAATAGGTGTCAGATTTATTTATATAAGTGTATATAGCACTTCAATGTTAAGTGAACTGAAAGTAGTGAAATTCTCAAATAATATGCATAGGTAGGGCAATTAACTTTAGAAACAATACATATGCATATTTAAATCTACTTTTGAAAAGTCATAAAATATTAAAAACAAAACAAAAAAAAAACAGACAAACAAAAAAACCCCATAAATTTCCAAAATGCCGTTTGCCTATGTAGCTGTGAGTGGCTCTGGAATACCTTGTCTCTGGCAGTCTTTCGATTCACTCTATGAAATACTATAAGCGGGTAGTTTGCTGAAAAGGTTCACTGCCTTTGAAGCAGTCAGTCCAGCACCACTACAGTCATCCCATCTCATTTCTCTCTGCTGTGTCTCACATTCTCCTAATATCCAAACTGGCTGAGCTGATCGAAAAATAATCTTTTTTTTTTTTTTTTCTTTTTTCTCTCCCCTCTTCCTCTCCCTCTCCTATTTATCCATCTTTTTCCCTTTCTTTCCCTCTCTCTTTCTAGTGATTTTTCTCTGGGAAGGGGTCAGCTGCACATCAGAGCTAGCACAAAGTGATTTTAGAGAGGAACCTCTCCCGTAGATGAGGATTGTTGCCACTGAAGGAAAAAACCTTAGGTGGCAGCAGAGCATTAGGTCATCTTTTCAGTGGCAGGGACTCTCTCCCTGACAGGTCTATCACAGTGCCACTGTGCACTCCATTTCAGGCTGTTTGTATCTGGATTAGGTAGGGTTTGTGGAGGTCTACAGGCGCATTTGTCTTTATTCTAGTAGGCTAGAATATTTGTGATGCAAGCAACACAAAACTTAATGTATGAAACATTACATGAAACATGTTTTTTACCACTTTTTGTCACCAGGGGAATTTGTAGGTGCAAGTTGAACATCTTTGCAGTGAGAAATGGCATATCATTCAAGGTCAAAAGTGAAATGCCAGCTGGGTGGCTGGGAACTACTGAGGACTCTGTGTGCCAGCTACTTTCTCTGTGTCTTTTGTCCAAGTTCCAGCAATCTCTTCCAGCTGCTTAGGCTAAAAATGGATCCACATTGCAGAAAGTTCAGTGCTGCAGGTCTCTACATACTGGTATTACTCAGAATAAGATTTGGTAGGGTGGGTCTTGTCACATAGTGAATTGTAAGTTCATTTACTCCCAGTGGAGACTTTGAAATCTATGCAAAACAGAAATACAAACACCAAAGATTAAAAAAAAAAAAACTTTACAAACTTTAACTTTGCTTTAACATATTTGGGGAAAGAGACTGCACTTTCCTCACAGATTAAACAGTGCAAATAAGCTCAGAGAGCAACACTTGCATCATGGTGTCAACATTTTTTTGTCTCTTACTGATAAAAGAAACTGTTTTCACATTCTATGGTAATATGTTACAAAATTCTTCTACTCATTTGTGACACTATCAAATTAAAATAATTCTCTCAATTCCATTGTTTTAATAACTTCTGCATTGTTTTCAAAACCACAAAGGAAATTAAAGGAAAACAAAGGAAACGTCATTACAAGCTGATCGCATATTATACCAACACGTCAGCGTACAAAAATGAATATAAAAGAAATTGTTAGACTGTCAAACTCAATGCAATAAAATAGCAGCTGAGTGTTGTGGATCAAAAAAAAAAAAGTGAAAAGTAAAAATAGAAGAGAAAAACAAGGGAAGGGAAGGGAAGGGAAGGGAAGGGAAGGGAAGGGAAGGGAAGGGAAGGGAAGGCAAGGCAAGGCAAGGCAAGGCAAGGCAAGGCAAGGCAAGGCAAGGCAAGGCAAGGCAAGGCAAGGCAAGGCAAGGCAAGGCAAGGGAAGGCAAGGCAAGGGAAGGGAAGGGAGGGCAAGGGAGGGCAAGGGAAGGCAAGGCAAGGGAAGGCAAGGGAAGGCAAGGGAAGGCGAGGGAGAGAGACATATTTTTTATATATATAACACTCCACTTCTGATCCAATTAAGTGTCAGATGTAGAAGTAGGATGTACACAAGGATGTAGAAATTGTTGCACTAGTGGAACCATGATACACTATGCAAAGACAGTGAAAACAGAAAAAGAGAAGCTGTCATGTATTCTGAGCTGCTGTAGAAAAAAATAATTACCTCTGAAAAGATGGTCCTTCCTTCACACTGACCTCTGAAATAAATCAAGTCTAAATATTGGCTTTTCTCTGTATGCTTGTGCGTTCCTATATTTTTTCCCTAAGACTGATTTCATCTCACCAGCATCTACCATTGAAGTGTGATAGAAATAGCACTAGCAAACTCAAATGAGTAAATGCAGTGACTTTATTTTAAAATAAATAAAATAAAATAAAATAAAATAAAATAAAATAAAATAAAATAAAATAACCATTATTCACAGATTTAAAATCTTTACTTTAGATTACTTTAGAATAACTCAAAAGTTATTTGTGTGAAAAAATAATTAAAAAAACAGGACAGGAAGCACAGTAGGGGAGGGGGAAATGGAGCTTTGTGACAAACAATAAATAAAGGTGGTGAATCATGGATTTTTTGCAGGAGGCATCCTCAATTTGTAGTTGAAAAATATTATGCTGTCATTACTAGTTTTCTAATTATATGAGGGATAAGGTAGTTGAAAATGACTTGACATTTTTGTGTTTTCTTCTGACATTTTCAGGTTTTATTATGTATCAGTTTTATCAGGCGTTTGCTCCCTACATATTTCATATTACTATGAATCTTAAATTATGGGGAAAAATGAACTGAAATAATGTTGGAATACCCCTTATTATTATAAATCAAGTGTTTATATAGACTGTTTATATACAGTGTTTTATAATACAGTTCTAAAATGAGAAGGTATGTGTTTCTGAACTGTCTGTACATCTGTGACCATTCTTTTATAAGATATTATTAGGAACTACTTACAGATAATATTTAATAATAGCACTGGGAAAATAATGTCACTTAAATATACACATGATGTGAGAAATTAACTGCAAGATAACAATCATCTATGAATAATACAGTTGAAAAATGCTTTAAAGAAACATCTTACAATCCATTGCTAAAATATTAAATTTATGTATATCTATATGTGTGTGTGTGTGTGTTCATATGTACAAATATATATGTATGCAACCTATTAAGATTAGTCTTTGGAATTCGTGTATGCTTTCACCTATAGATCATTGCAAGCCCAATTATAATTGACTAAATTCCAAGCACTTCTAAAAATTATCTCTTAGGCCTTCTGTTGGTAGAAAAGTATCTTGCAGACATTCTAAAAAAATGCATGTTGTAATTAGGTTAATAAAACATACAAGATAATAAAGAGGCGTTTTGTGGTTCTACTTATATGTCACAAACTCTTTCTTTACATGCTAAGCACGAGAAAAAAAAAGAACGTGTAATAGATATTTGGGAGCTTTGAGATATCACTGTGAAAAAATTGTAGAAGGAAGGTATGGAAGAGTTTGGAGGGGAGATAGTAGAATTCAACATTTATGACAAAGATAATGAACTTCAAGATACAGATCAGAGGAAAAAAAAGGAGAGAAAGGGCAGATAGGAGAATGAAGATGGAAAATAATTAAGGATGAAACAAAGTATACATCTTTATGAAAGAAATGTATTGCTTATAGCTCAATAAAATTAAAATTAAAATACATACTAGAAACTCTGGAGTTTTCTTAGAATATAACTGCAATGTTTCATACCTTACCTTTCATTCCTAGGTCTTGGTCCTCAGTAGTCCTTCTGAAAAAAGATATCTCACTTCCTTTTTGCCTTTTCAAGAAAACCATCTAGTTTCCTTGGAAATAAGCCTAGGTGTGGCTCTGAGATTCAGAGCTATTTCAGACATGGTTCTGCCCAGTGGCAGTATGGTTGCGTTTGCAACTTTGCCGTGTGCATTTCTCTGCTATGTTCTCAGTAGTTATACAGCTGGGAGCTACCTCCACCTTTCTCAAGCCCCTGAGTCATTAGGACATAGAAAACATATTCTGATTTTCATAGTATAAAAGCATCACTCTACACACTGCTGCACAGGTGCTTTAACTGTGAGAAATCATATATAAAATAATGATTAAATATTTGGGCCAAAGATTACCAGATAAGGCAAAAAAGAGACCAAAGGTTTTGCAAGGCTGACACAATCACTTTACACTACTTGGCCTGAGATAAAACCATTATTTTGTCTTAAAGTGTTCTGCTGAGATCATCTGTATCACTTCAGAGCCTGAAGGACAAGCATTGCCAATGGAGAGCATCACCAGAGTGCTGTATTCTGAAGGGCAAGAGAGCTGAGCTACTATGGACAAGGTATGCACGTCAAACTGCACCATTTGCCTCAGTGTCAGGGAATGGTCTGTGGTCTTTTTCAGCACACAGAGCCAAAAGAGTTGTCCTTTTTGAAGTGTTTCCTCATTGGGCTGAGGAGGCAGCTGTCACCTCCTTAGATCCTGCTGCTGTTGCCTTGGGCTGTGCACCACTGCCATTTCATCACAGCGTGCATGTAGGAAACCAACAAGTAAGTGGAGGTCATGGAGGTTAAGGGACAGAGAAGCAACCACAGTAAGGCATATCTTTAAAAAAAATACATAAATAAAGATAGGGATCATTAACACTGACAGAGTGATACAGAAATGAGAAAAGTGTTAAGTAGAAAAGCAGTCATAAGTAATGTTTAATTCTCAAATAATTAATTTAGTTATGGGGAATTTATATATTAAGAAGAATTTATAACACAGAAATTGAAAATAAAATAAGAATTAAATAAATAAAAAAGTGAAAAAGGGTACTTCTTCAATACCACGAAAATCAATTACATGTTAAAAATAATCCAGCATAACCCCAGATTAAATACTCGAAGGTCCTCTTCAATAAAATGATCAATGTTAATCATTGAATAGAAATACAGACATCATCTTAACCAAAGGAATAAAAGAACACAGAGTCTATAGCATTAAGGCATGAATAACTGACTCATTAGTCAGACCTAACTAGCACTCAGTGCTTAGAACAATTATTGTACCAAAGAACAATTATATATTAAATATATAGGTCATAAAACAATGAAATAAAATGTAAAATAATTTTAAAAATATAAGCATTGACATGCTTTCTAGTACCTTTCTAAGATAATTTACTTTCTAGATTTAAAAAATGCATTATATCCTTTCTTTCTTGATTACAGTGATATATTTAATGTATTTAATGTAAGAATTACTCTTCAATATAAAGAAGAACAATAAAAAACTATATACACTGGGAATGAATTAAAGAACAGACAAAAACAACCCCCCCTCTTCAAACTGCAAAAGATGATATAATACAATATTTGGAAACCATACCCATTTTTGTGAAAAGTTTCAAGCTTATACAGTATGAAGGGAGGGGCTAATTTAGTAAGAGATGAATCTCCTTGTCTTCTAGCCGATCCTCAGAGGTAAGAGAGTCTGGGGGCGGCTGGACACATCTCTTAGTAGGAATACCAAATACTGTGGTAGCTACAGGCCCAACTCTGGCAGCACCGGATTCACAAACCATACGTCAACTGTACGTCCAATCACCTTCAAAACAAGAAGTTCTCGGAAAGCATGATTTATTCAAATGCAACATTTACAAAGCAGATTTTGGATGTCAGTACCGGAAATTCTCTACGTCAGTTTGAGATTTTTAGCTAGCTCTCATGTACAAATATGCAATCATCACTCACCCCAGAAGATGGGAGAGGGCTCTCAATCTTAAGGAGTCTCCTCAGGCAGTGCCCCAACCCAAGGGGAGGAAAGAGGTTTAGCCTGTTGACTGATCCAGAAGTTATGATTGAATATTCCCTCCTCCTCCTTTCCTCCTTGGTTCACCTTTTATATATATATTTTTTTACATTCATGTGGAGCTTGAGTGACTAGAGTCATATTTACTATTGTTACTGATTGGTGAAAAAGTCTCTCATTTTCATTTAAAGGTACAGTCAATCAAAAATCTAGAACACATGCTCAGTGAGGAGTGGTCGTACCTTGGAGGTGGGTAACTTTTGGGATGGAGGTGTGTGTTGGCATTATAATGAGCTTATAATGAGGAAAAATCAAGCAAAGTTCATCCAAAAAGGGTGATTTGCCACCCTTGCTGGCTCAGCACTGGACCTGTTATGGTATATCTCCCATTGAACAGCTGCTGTGCCCAGCACAGAGTTCTCCATTCCGCACCATCCTCCGTTAATCCCCTTTGCAGCTGCGAGGAGGGCAGATTGTGCTGCCTAGGGAACCGTGGAGGAGCAGAGTCCATGTGGACCAATCATCCTGGAAGTGGCAACTGTGCATCACCCCAAGCAAGTTTCTGAAATGCCATAACTTCTATTAGGCCCTTTTTTTTTTTTTTCTCTAAATTCCCTGTTTTTTCCCTTTCAAGCAAATCTTCCACACTCATAACTGATTTTTTTTCTTTTTATTTTTTCAGAATGAAGAGGAAGTGGCATAGTAATGTCTGGTAAAGCTGTGAAAAAGCAAATACTCTTGTAGGATGTATCAAGAAAGATAGCCACATTAGAGAGAGTAGATGTTGGTGAGATCTTACCTGAAGTAAGATTTATAATTCTGTTTAATAATGAGAAGCATGAATTCAGACTAAAGCACATAGAGATAATGCCACTGTAACGACCAGATAACTGGAAATAAAAGGACTATATCATGGTTATTCTAGTAAAGGGTTATTTAAATTGAGATAAAATATCAGAAAACTATTCAAGTCACAATATTGGCAGAACATATGAGTATAACCTAAAAGTAATGAATATCGGTGTCTACTTTGAACATGTTTTCCTGTCTTTAAAACAACAGAATTGTGGAGGAGCCGATTGTTCTAAAAATGTTGGGAACTCAAATATTTATTAAAAATCATTTCAATCAATTTATGAACAAGAGATCAGTGATCAGGGACATTTTATTTCAAGTATCCTGTCATTATATCCCTTGATACTGTATATGCAATTTTATTTATTTTTGATACAGGCATTAAGAAAGGATTATAGATTGACAGAAGAATATGGGAAATCACATCACATGTTAGAGGCATCACATGTTAGTCCCTGTCATTAGTGCTCATTTTATTTATCATACATTCAATTGGGACTTTTTTTTTCATGCACAGATTAGATATTTATCTTAACACAAGGAGTAAACAGTTTTTTTTTTTTCCCTGGCTGCAGCATTATTCTTTTCAGTAGTTTTTTATGTAACCTTAGCTGGGACACTTGTAAAATCTTAGCCATGAATCCCATGCTAGCTTCATAGGACGAACTCTGGAGAGGTATGTACCTTGGTTTATTTCAATATATCAAGATATTCTCCAATTATCAGAGAAATAGAAATGCATTTCATGTTTCTTTGAAGTAGAAATAAAACAGTGGATGCATATCACATCATTTTTTTTCTTTATGCAGAATATTAATAAATGGAAAAAAAAATCAGAAGCAGAGTGTTATGCAAAAGCACTAGTAAACAGAAAGAAAAAAAAAAGGAAAGACCTAAAAATATGCTAATAGATTTAAAACATGATGAATACAGCAAAGCAGTACAACATTTACTTTATTAGCAGCATTTGACATCCACTCATCTAAAAAAAAAAAAAAAAAGTTGATGAATTGTTATATATCAGTGCTGGAAATAAATATAATCATAAAATTATTTCTCAAACTCATACTTTTGTGGTGTCATGCAGGAATAACCTCTAAAATTCTGAAGATTTTCTTACCTTTCCTCTTAAAATGATAAACTTTTAGGGCTTAGAGAAATCGCAAGTCACCAGTTCATCTATTCCTCTTGTATAAGGTAGAATTATGTGTCATTTATATAATTTATATCATCCTGGATATATATTTTAAATCTTAAGAAGTGACTGCACGATCACCCCACACAATTTATTCCAATGTACATTATTATGCATATCATAAAGTTCTTTCTAATATGTGACCCGAATGTTCCTTGCTTGGGTTTTAGTCCATTATATCTAAGAAATTCATAACAGACCTGGTAAACAGACTGTGACCTTAGTTTTGTTCTTATCTATTTAAAGTTTGTTACCACATCTTCTTTACTTCTTCTCCCCTCAGTCCTTCGGTTCATCAGACTCTCTTTAGTCTAAATAAAGGTCATTCTTTCAGAAGAGATTCTTAGTCCTTGAATCAGAATTTTGCTCTTCAAATGAAAACTTGACACACTGATTTTCCCAGGCTCTTTGTACGATGCTACACTAAACAATGATATTTACTGATTGAACAGGTTGATAACAGCAATCAAGAAACATCAAACCCAGCACAGTTTTTGCATATGAACAAGCGTGTGATAACAGAGACTCCTGGACATATTTTGGCAGTTGAATTCCAGAATGTCAGAGTAAGTTGAAACAATAATAGTCATTATGATTAAATAAAACAAATGATGAACAATGAATAATATACTGGGATGGACAATTGGGAAGCACACTACTTGTGTTTCAGAAAAATTTGGAGAAACAACTTCAAAGAAACCTTTAAACTTTCCATTACTCAGTCAAAATTGTTATTTTGACTATTGTTCTAGTGTAAATTTTTCCAAGGCCAATTTTTCCAATTGTTTCATGCTGAGTCTGGACATTTTTGATTTAATTCTATTTATAACCCCTTCTCCATCTTAGGTGCTATATATTTGATAAGTCTGTATTTTTTCAGATTCATTATACTTAATCTGCTGCCTAAAAACATTCATTCTGTCTATGGGATAGCCACTAAAACTTTATTTCATAATTATTGTCATTACAGATGAATAAACTGGGCAAATTTGTTGGCTGTCACAGGTCAGATCAAACCACTGGGTTGATCAAAACAAATTTATTACTGCATTTGGACCTGAGTAGCCAACCTAAACTCTTAAGGATATAACTCTGTTCTACATGATGTTTCTTTAGAAAACATACACGAAAACATAAAGAAACATACTTGAGGAAAGCAACAACCCCAATAAGGTTGGGGAAAGGCTACTTTTTGAAAAGCTGCTTTTTAAATCATATAAAGGAGTAAATACAGTGCATTACATTATTCTAGCTCAGACAACACATGGAGATTGAAATTGTAGCAGGAACTGATCTGACTTGTTCAGAGGATCCGATCCTACTAGATTATTCCTATTCTTGAGTATCTCGCTTCCCTGAAGCTGCACTGAGGACACATATAACAGAAATTGTTATGGCATGTAGCATCTGAGATGATAAAACAACTTCACAAACTTTTTTCCAAGGAATAGAGTACTCCATAGGATGTAATCAGCCATCAGCAAAGCAGAAATAAATTTGTGCTTGTTATACAACTGTCAATCTCTCTCTTGCAAGTATTTTGTCATAGAATTTGTAAAGCAAAGAGCAGGCAAGGAAAACTCTGCAACCTTAAAATTGTTAAAGTTATTTCACACATTCTTCATGTTTTCAGTATGCGATGGGAATACTTGAAGCAAAACTATGCTGGCACAGTGGCATGGAGAATGATGCCAATGCTAATACTGCTTTATGAATAGGGAGATGTTTTAATGTCTCTTTTTTCTGAAGAAGGTTGCTTTATTGTTTACAGTGAAATTCTTCTCTACATTGGGGTGATAATTGTATTAGTACAATGTAGGTCTAATTCTAGCACAATATAATATCTCAATTTGCATTATCTGTTATTTCTTCATGCAAAATGATACGGCCGGGGTTTAAGATTTGCCTTCTTTACTTGGTTAAATTGATGCATTTGTGCCAATCTAGTAGTTAAAATTTCAATGGAGGCACATTTATAAGCTTCACAAAATCACATAAAATCTCTTCAGACTGAATATAGCAACTTGAAAATGTTAAACTAACTTTTGCCAATCTGAATTCTCTCTCACTTTCAACTTAAGTATTTGTGATTTTTTTTTTTTTTTTTTATAAACTTGCGGAAGAAGTGTTTGTGGAAGAATTGTTTGCAAGCTGGAACTTGAGAGGAAAACTAGGGCCTAACAGAAGTTTTGGCATTACAGAGGCCTGCTTGGGGTGCTACACAGTTGCCACTTCCAGTATGGTTGGTACGCAGGGACTCTGTTCCTCCACGGTTGCCTCGGCAACGCAATCTGCCCTCCTCGCAGCTGCAAAGGGGAGTAACAGAGGATGGAGCGGGGTGAAGACACTGCGGCCAAACTCAGTTGCACTCCCTGTGCTGGGCCGCTGATAAGCCGCACAGTGGCTGCCTAATGGGAGATATACGATAACATGTCCGGCGCTGAGCCAGCAAAGGTGGCAAATGATGAACTTTGCTTGAACTTTGCTCATTATAATGTGAAAACCATACCTCCATCCCAAAAGTTACCCGCCTCCGAGGTGCGACCACCCCTCACTGAGCATGCGCTCTAGATTTTCAGTTGACTGTACCGATAAATGAAAGCGAGAAACTTTTTCACCAATCAATAACAATTGTAAGTATGACTCTAGTCACTCAAGCTCCACCTGAATGTAAAGAAAAGTATAAAAGGTGAACTAAGGATGAAAAGTCTGGAGGGAAGAATCCATCTTGGGTCAGTCAACAGGCTGAGCCCCCTTCCCTCCCCTCAGGTCGGGACGCTGCCTGAGGAGACTAAGAAGCAAGGGGGGAAGAATCCATCATAAATTCTGGATCAGTCGATGCGCTGATCCCTCCCTTTCCTCCCCTTGCGTCAGGACGCTGCCTGAGGAGACTCGAGACCAAGAGCCCTCTCACATCTTCTGGGGTGAGTGATGATTGCACATTTGTACATCAGAGTTAGCTAAAACCCCACGCTCTAGTAGAGAATTTCCTGTACTGACATCCAAAACCTGTTTTGTAAATGTTGCATTTGAATTAATCATACTGTTTGTGAACTCGACTACTTGTTTGCGGGGAGGCGATTGGAGGAATTAGGAATTGTTTAAAAGCAATGTACAGAGCTTGCTTATTTTTTAATAATTTATTTTATAATACTTATTATTCTACCTTTGTTATATATATATGTAATATATATATGTTATATTATATAACATATATATGTTATATTGTATATATATGTTATATAACATATATAATATTATATTACATATATGGAGTTATTATTCTACCTTTGTTATATAATTATCAAAATGTACCATAGGAATGTTATTATTACATCAACATTTTCTAGGATAGAAAAGTTGCTCCAATGCAGTTAAAGCAAATATTCTAAAGGGAAAAAAGCAGACAATTTTGAAGTATTTACCCTGATAATACCTTTTCTCTCCTTCCTGGGAGTTTGAGGTTTTAATCTTGATTTGTGTCTAACCAACATTTTAAAATTTTGAAACCTCAGAACGAAATATTTCATGTCTCCCTCAGCTTTATCTCTTTCCTTTTTAATATATATTCAGGAGATTTAAAGATTGCAAAGAAATATGCAAATGTGTAAAGAAATCCATTATTTTGTATATTTTCCTGTAACTGGATGAATTACAAGATATTTGAAGGAATGAGATGTCTGTTTATTCACAATCAGGCACACGGAATCACTGTAATCTAAATGGAAGAAATTGATATGTAGTGCTGCAAGAGTCCATCGATTTTCATTCGAACAAAAGAAAATAGTCTCACAGCCTTCAGTCAACATAAATTAGGACTCTTCTCTCAAGTTAAATGTATATATATACACACACACTTCTAGGGTCTAATAAACATGTAATCTCTTAGCAAGTAGATGGTATCACCTAAACTGCAAACAATCCAGAAACTCAATAATCACACCAGATATGTTCTTCTGTTTTTGCAGCATTACTCACTGTCATTATCATCACTGCCCCTCGTTATCTTGGAGAGAAGAGTGATAAAATGATTGAAGTAGAGGGACTTCCAAGATTATTGCAAGCACAAATGATTTACAATTTATTGCTTATGGATTTTGTTAGTTCTGTCAGGTGGAAAGGCTTTCTAAAAATCCATAGCAGACTTTCACAACTAGTGAACGCATTCAGTTAATTTAGGTCCTGCATTAAAGTGGCTAACATCTACAAAGATTATGGGAACAAATTCCACATGACAAGTGCTAACTTTTAAATATCCTAGGGAAAACAGTCAAATTAATGAGTGTTGGTATGTACTTTTCACTCATATCTCTAGATTTGATTGCAATTACCCCCTCAATGGATTTGAGCAAAGGTTAACCATTTCAGAAGATAAAGCGCTGGCAAATGAGTGTTCCAAATGTCTCTGAATATTTTCTGTTGAAGCTGCTTGGTTTTACTTAAATATCTTGTTATTCAATGAATTAATGCTCAGTAGCAATCAGATTCTGAAAAAAAAATCCTTGAGAATCCATTAGATTAAAAACCTACCCTTTAATATAGTTTCCTTTAAAATATGTATAAAAGATCTAAACTACCAATTAAAAAACCCCTCCCCCTTAATTTATTTGCAACCATTTACAGGAAAACAATTAGATATGGTTCATAATATATTCAGTGTACAAAAGATTGCCCCAAATGATTCCATATATATTTGTCATTTTGAAGCACATAGATGTAAAAGTATTTTTCCTAAAACATACATTTTAACTCTCAAAATTGTCACTAAAAGATTAACTCAAAATTATTTTTTCTTGATGTGTTGAAAGACACATTAGTTCCTTTCTTCTTGGTTCATTTTCCAGTAAACACTGGAAGTACCAATATCTAAAAAAATATTTCTATAAACATTTCAAGCGATTATTTAGTTTAAACTGATTATTATTCCTCAATTTAAGCTATCCAGTTATACCCCTCACATTTTTATACCTTCCCACATAGGCTAAACACTTTTCTTAGATTGAGAGGAATAGTCATACAGAGAGGAATAGTCATACAGAGATATAACAAACCTATTCCCAAATTTTAATGGTTAAAATTAAGTAAAACATATATGTATATATTCGCTCTTTGAACACTTATATTTAAAAATAAAAAAAAGAATAATAACTTATCTTAAAATAATTTACAATTTTATTTAAGTATTTTTAAATTTTCATTTTTGTTTTATTTTAAGCATTCAGCAAGATCTAGTTAAAAAAAATAGTGGGCTTCTCTTGAACTTCACTTCATGCTGGAAGTGCTTTTAAGGCATACCCTAGCAGCCTTTATTATCTTTAACATAGTAAAAACAAGACAGCGTGAAAATATATGTAGTTTCCATGGCTATGAAAAGGAAAGAATTTTTGTCAGAACTTGACCTGTTCTAACTATACCCACAGCCTTTTATATTTTTATTTTGTTTAGCTCACGATAATTAGTAATATGTATTCACTTTAAATATAGGTGAAATATAGGACTGTACTTAGTCTCAAACTTTTTTTTATTGTATTGAATATTTTTGGGAGGTTTGTTAATTTTTTAATTAGTATATCTGTGTATGCCTTTCCAAATGCATGAAATCACAGCTATATGATCTATTTGCATAGCAAATTCTTTGGTTTCTCTCCTGTGTTAAACAGAACACAGAAAGAAGGTCAAATGATTCTGCAGTTCTACATCCTGAACAAAAACAGAGGCAGTTTCATTAATTACTGGAGAGAGGGAAAAAAAAAAAAAAAAAACCTAATGTCCCAAAACCTAGTTTTATTGAATTTTAGGTGAATTGGCTGTAAAACAGTTACAACTGGGGATGCAGAATACTAATAAAGACTAACACAGGTCCCTTAGGCAAATCTGGATTATTTTGTCAGCCTCTTTATCTGACCAGTCTGACCAGATGACCAATTTTTCATCTGACCAATCTGACCAAAGTCAGATGAAAAGATAATAATAGTAAGATTCCTTTTATCTTATAATTATTTAATGAATAATTATACTAGCAAAAAATACAAAAACAAACAAAACAACGAAACTTGCTTTTTCAAGACACAAGCATCTTTCTCAGAGCACTAAGGGTAAGAGATTTCTTCTAAAGCTGACCTAGAGGGATAGCTATGTTCTATATGACCTTTTATATTATTTTGAAACCATTCCAAAAGAAATTCTGAGTTCAATTTGATTTAAATCACAATTTCTCTAAGAGCACTTCATTTTATTTTAATTTCCTAATACTGAAACTTAAAACACAAGAGATCCTTAGATACATAAGTAGTTACCATTACAGAAGTGTCCATATCTGCTAAATATTTCATGAAGGACTATTCTCCTGGTCTGTAATTATTACAGAATCACAGATTTCTCATTTGGCTGTCAGCTTGTGTTCTTCGTTTGTCAGAAAAAAAGGTCTAAGCTCCCTCTTCATTTGTCAAGCCTATCTTTTCCATCATATACAGTGGTTTAGTGATTACAACTCATCTCAAGTACTTATAACAAAGATGCTGTGGACAGTAAGAGTAGGATTGCCTGACTTTGAAAGGCATGTGCAGTAGAACATAAAAATGCTAGAAGACACTATGGACAGGATTAAGGCAAGTAGAGTAACAAGATGCAGCCGGCCTCCATCACACACTAAGGAACAGATGATTTTTCTCTTCTCTGTCTTGCTTTCCATATTCTGATGCTGTGGGTCCACATATATATAAAAAAGGATAGATTTTTATTATTTTTTTATTTTTGATTTCTGTTGAATTAGCTTTTGCTTCCCTAGATTATTAATTGGTCAGAAGAAAAAAAAAAACACTGTAGGAAAATGTAGCTAGATGCTATGTTTAAGCTAAGCTTTAGCTCAGCTACAGCTTTACAGCTACAGCTATGCTAAGCTTTAGCTACATCTAGACATAGATAAGCTTCCGTTAAAATGTAGCTAAAATTTGAAGAAGGGAGATGCTCTAGAATTAAACAGATGCCAGCTGACTCATCTGAATCCCATCTTAGTCCCTGACTTACCCAGTAGTTTATGTTAAATGAATTATGAGCACAATTAGTCTTGGTTACGACTTTTAAAAGTTTTTGTAGTTTTAACATGCTCTTATGCACTTACCATTGATCTGCAGCTGTTGAGAACTCTCCCCTTATTCCTCTAACAAAACTCAGGAAATGAGGGAAGGAGCAAGGCCAAGCTTAAATAGAGCCTATGGGGGCTCCAGAGCAGGGGCAGGAGAACCCAGGTGAGGCTGGTTAAGGGCTGAGCATAAATGGTGATGGTGACTTTTTGTTTTGTTTATTTTATTATTTTTTATTATTAAAAATATAATAATATTATTTATGTTAAGATGTGAACTACAAGCTATCAGTTTTCCACAGGTACTGAGCAAACTGCCTCTAAAATGCTCCTTGAATAACTTCTTGGGGGAGAATAGTATGGTCTTTCTGTCAAGGATGCCTCTAATTGTGTTGGATATATTTGACATTTTCCTAGGATCCTCAGAAGTGATGAGGAAACTGAATTTGACAATAAAGTGAAGTTTTTGACATTCACTTGGTCTCTAGTGAAGTTAGAATAGTGCTATTAAAGAACTACTACCTCCCAGAATGCAGCAATTACTTTGCTCAATGTTTTTTTCTTTGCCGAATAAGTGACGCAGATATTCCTCTCTTGCAAAGACTCTAGCAACCAATTTGTTCCCTTTTACTGTAGCAAGGACTCATAAGTAATACAGATCAGACAATGGGAAGATGACTCATTGCTGAGTAACTGAAGCAAATGAATAGAATTAATCTTGAAATTATGTTCTAAAGGGAAAAAATCAGGTTACATTTGAATAAGCATCTGTTGCACAGTATGTAGTTTCCAGTAAAAATGTGTAATTTATTCTGTATTTCAAATTGTTTGTTCAAGGCTAGAGGACTAATAGGCGAGGAGAAATTCCTGTCACTCCTAGATTTCTATCTCATGGCATGGCAAACAAACCCTCATAGATTTAATACAGAACTTAATGTAAAGTGCTTACTTTGATCTAAATTCTGCAAACACTACATACATTAGATCTGCTGGGAATAGATGGAGTTATTAGATAAGTCTAATTTTAAAAGTACTTTGATCTTTTGATCTATAGCAATTATTTCATACTGTAGTAAGCAAGTCTTCCATTAAGGAACAGCTTCATACAAAGTCTTCTTATTGTTCTAAAGTATATATTACAGCCTCACCATAAAGAAATTGGAGAAATCTCAGAATATGGAGCTTTTTGTGTGTGCGTGTTCTGACTAACGCTGCCAAAGATGTATATGCACCGTAATAATAAAAATAAAAAAAACTCAAAAATTCACCCTTTGTGGAGTAGAGTTGCTGTTTGTTCCCTTTTTTTTTTTTCAGCATTCAATGCTTTTGGTTTTTAGTTCTGTTGTATTAATTCTAGGAAAATAATATTGTGCTAAAATTCAGCAACAGGTAGTCCTTTACTTCGATAAGACATTTTATTTCTATTGTTAGCCACAGGTTCCAGAGCATTCACTGTGACTACGTATAAATATAAAAGATTTGAGGAAGGCAGAGAGTCTTTAAAGTAATGAGTCCCTACTCATACCTAGCAGGATGACTTCTGGAATACTTCTAAAAATTGCATGTTTCTCAGCAGCTGTTCTAAAAATCTTCGAAGAAACCTTCAAATGCTCTTAAATTTATTGCCTATAGAATTTCTGCAAACACTCATGATGTGTCGTGATGAGTATATCTCATATATATACAAATCTTATTATTTTGTTTGCATATGTACATCTGTTATTGATTATCATATGCTTTAACTATGAGTTTTTGGGGAGCAGAGGCAATCTTTGGTTTCATATTTATCCTGAGAATCACACAATGGGCCTTGGTAATACAGAGGTATTGTAAAAATTCAGGACAAATAATAAATAAAATGCAGGCCCTCTATGAATTCATGTGAACTTCACATACTGGAAACATGTGTGTAGGCTTATGAATTTAACTTCTCTTCAATATTGAGCTCCATCCACTATAATGGGAGTCTTTATATAGTTTGTGCTTTATTGCTATTTTAGAGAAGAATGTCTTATACAAAATTTGAATCTGTTAAAGGATGTAATACGCGAATTCGTGACTCCCATGCAGAAACTAAAAAGCTTTAAAAAGACTTATTTTTCCTTCTAATTCTGGCAAGTCATACAGCTTTTTCAGTCTGAAAGTAGATTGCAGTGAAGGACTCTCAATGTACATTTCTATGGTAGTAAGGATATTTCAAGCTCTTCTGAAATGTTTGATTCTATCTTGATATTTTTATACTGACATTTTTTACTGTATTGCATAATTTAATCTCTAAAATATTTCTAAGTGGTTAGTTGGACTCCCTCATTAGATATCAGTCCTTTTGTGCTTTCTGCTACGGATGCTATGGGTACTAGTGACAAGAGAGAATACAGAATAGATCTACAGAATAGATTCTTGCTGTTTGTATTAACTGAAGTAATTAATCAAGATGATAACATATATAGAGTCAAGAATTAATTGATCAATGATGCTGATGCTCTGATGTCAATCAGAAGCTTTTCCCAAACTGAAAAAAGTGATGAAATAAGATGTAGTTGTGACATGTGAATAATAACTGTCTTCTCATAAGACTGGCAAATGAGACCAGGAAGTTTCAATGTAAGAATCCTCTAAACCACTCCCAATAACTATCAGTCCCATTCTGTTGCTTTTTAAAATAGGACTGTGAATTTTATTTGTAGTTGCTTGGAATTAGAAGTCAATAAATATTTCATATCATATATCTCTGATGTATAACAAATTTGTGTTTTAAATTTTAGTGCCTGTATCAAAATATTTATAAATTTTGGTCTCTGTGTCAAGATACCTCATAATTGTGGAAAATTATAGGTATGAGCATTATGAAATGACCTTGGTTTGAATCAGAACTTTCAATTTTTATATAAGGAATAAATAAACCTCTCATTTTCAATAGTGGAATTCTTTTTCATGCACTTCTTTAACCAAACCTGGAGTAAATTCAGTGAAGTTCTGTGTTCTCCTTGTAGATTTGATTATATATAAGTCAATTGCTGTTATTATCATATTTACAACAACAAAAAATACAAAGAAAAAGAAAAATAGCATATTATTTGTAAACAGTGTTTTGAAATAATGATTTTAATGATTTTTAGTTGGAAATAACCATTGTCTACTGCTATGTAAAACATGGGGAAATACTTCTTGTGCCTTTCAGTGATAGGGCTTTTATAACTGCAGTTATATAATGAAGTTCTGATTTCATCCTTTTAGAGAAATGATGTGCCCAGGACAAGATAATTCTGCCTGCGTTAACTGATGAAGGTTTCAATTTTTCTGTGGTATTATGTTATAAGTTGATCCAAAAGTGTTTCATTCAAGTTAGTTGAGACTTTTCATCACATTTTGTTGTGTTACTAAGTAGAAGAAAAGAATCTCAATTAATATGCTACTTTACATACTAAAAAGAACAAAGGAGTAGGGTAGACAGGCCATGACTGTAACAAGCAGATGGGAAGAAATTAGAACCAAAATCACTGAGAGGTCATCGATTACCTGTGAAAGTTTTGGCTTCCGATATGATGGACATGGTGAAAGGTGTCCTCTCATTTTCAATATCAATATTGCAATATCACACAACTGTCATTTATGTCTAATACACACGCACAGACACACACACATACACCCATAAAGAAGTACAGTAGGAAGCTAAAAGAAGCTGCACAATAACAATTTTCAGACTTGATAGTTCAATCATTTAATACAATTTCAGATCTCATGATTAAATTTGAGTACTGGTGTCTATTAATTTCATTGACTTTTATCAGGTGTCTAAAATTATATGTCAGTTTCCACATTTTGTTATGTAGTTAATGCTGCAAGATTCAAGGTTATTTTGCATGGATGCTGAAGCAAACAACTCACCTCTTCAAACAACCCATTTTTAGAGTACTGTTAGTGTAGGAATTATTCAATTATTATATATTGAAAGCTGAAATATATACAGAAAAAAATAAAGTTATTGTATATAGCAGTTCACTAACGATTGATGGGTCACTTATTGTTTTTGACTGTAGTGCCTTCAGCCTTGATACAAGTTCCCTTCTTGCCATTTAGTCTTTGCATCATGATAGACAAGCAATAGTAAGTTTAAGAAATTTATGCATGGCTCTCAGAACAGACATCTCCACATAATTATACACTTAATCTTTGTGAAGAACTGTTATGATAAAAAGAAATACAAAGATAGATTTACTGGTTTTGGTGAAGAAAGAAACTTTCAACACCAACTCTGGACTGAACAGGGAAACAGTATCTATGTATCTTCCTCAGTAATTAATATGAGGATATTTTGTCAGTAAAAGAGAGAGAAAATTAAATCAATACTTTGGTGGCGTAACCAGTGACAATGCTGGATCAGCTCCAATCTTTGTTTATATTCATTAACTGTTTCTTTTCCTAGAAGAGAAAAGATGTCTACTATGGTCATGTTATCTAATGTTATGCAATGCTGGTTTATGAGGATTTACACTTGTTCTGAAGCAATGTAATAAAAAGCATACTAGCATTGAATTTGTTGTATAAAAGCAGTAGCTATTGTCTGATAGACAAATGGAGTGACTACTGGGAAAAAAAAAAAAAGTAGCTTTGCTTGATTTGGTAATCCAAAGAAGGAAGCTGAAGTCACCTGTTAAATCAAGAACATTTTTGACCAATTAGCCTTTAAGCAGAGAGATTAATCTTCAAGAAATAGAAAAAAAGATGATTCAGGCAACCAGGCATTTTCCCACTTCTGAAAGGAGTATGTAACTGATCAGAAACAGTTATGACTACAGTTTATGCTGATTTTTTATCCATTTGTGTTTGTATGGGTTTGCTGAGATATATGCTTTACTATTCCTTATTTTTGTTATAATTCTTATTTTTGCTATAATTTCCAACTTCAACAAGAACTGCCATCTATTGTTGCTAGATATGCAATGACAGCAATTCATTTACTTCTGACAGAACCTGGGTTTCTAAGAGTGATTAAAGCACTAGTAAGGGATTTTTCATAGACAGAACTGTATGTCATAGCATAAGTGTCCTATAGCTTCAACCAAGACATCCCCACATAGGACAAACGCACTCAAAAGTAATTTCTGAGTATTTTCTGAATAAATTGAAGTGTTTAGGGTTTTTTTTTTTTTTTTTTGGAAGGACAGCAGTAAGACTAGGTCTTGCCCTCAAGCATAATTGGTGCTAGTCACTACTTAAAAAGAGCTGGAGAAAACCATCATATCCTCAGCTTCCTGTCTTAGTTTAATAAAGCAGACTGTGTGAATTGTGCCTATGGTGTGAAGAAGTGGATGGCAGTACAGCTGTTTCTTTTCTTGATTTATTTTATGAAAATATGCCTGAGCACGTTGTAAATCTATTTCAAAAAGATAAACAGTGGTTAGCCCAAAGGTTTGATTTTGCACAATTATGTGGAATATTCTATTAGTCTCCATCATTTTCTGTCTTTTTAAGAACACATAGAGACATTATCTGACACTCTCTTCTTCATCCTCATAAGTAAAGGCAGGAAGACATCACTGCTTTTTTTTTCTACCACTCATGGTCAGAAACCACACATACTGATGTTTTTATGTCAGAAGTGAGTAAAGAGAGAAAGCTTCAGGCTTAAGAAAGGGATTAGGGCTTTGACTGAGAGGAAGACAGTGCCTTATCCAAATCTTCCACTGTAGAAGTTACTTCTGAATTTCTTCCACCAAATATTGTCTCATTGCTTTGTAGGCTCTTGTTAAATCCTTTTGAAAGAGAGGTTAAAGTGAGATATAAATTCCATTAACGAGTACATTGTCTTTCAGTCACCACTTTAAAAACAATAATTACTTTTATGATAAAAAGATAAACTTACTGGTCTTTTAACAAATCTGTAATTTTGAAATAACTTCAAAAAGCACATGACATTTCTATATATCACATTATTCTTCAATTTGCCTTAACAGTTGCATAAAATGAACTTCATGATACTTTTTTTCATATTCATCTAGCATATTTTACAGTTATTTCTAACTTTATATAAACTTGGTAATTTTGCCATCAGAGATATGCAATTAGTCTACTAGATAAGAACTAATGGTCATATCACACTGATTTATATTTTAATTACATTACATAAGCTAATATAGTAATAATTATAATGATAATAATGCTAATCTGGTTAAAATGGTCCCCTAAAAAAAAACCTCCAAAAATCAAGTTTTTTTTCTTTTTTTTCAGCTTTCTTGAACACTTTCCTCTTGAGAAAATATTATTAATTTTGCAATAATAAGTCCTACTTCTCTTACTACTCGGACATGATTTTGCCATCAAATAAGTTTAACAACCTTTTTTATCGAAAGCCTTTACTCATAGGCGTTTCACAAAGACTTGTTAGCTTATGAAGAATGCAGTGGGTTCAGTCTTAGTCTTCATTTTCTAGAAATAAACTCTCTGCAATCCATGTATGCGTTCAATACACCTGTAAAGACCAATGCTTGATTTTAAAACAAAATGGACAGAATGATGATTGCCTACCTTCTTGCTACACAGCTGTCTCTATTGATAATTTTTAATCAACATATCTTCATAATGAAAGGATATCTAATGTTTGCTGAATTATAGTTAGATACAAAAGCAGACATTTACCAGGTGAGTGGGTTGAAAAATCTCATACATCTTCCTGATACAGACTTATAACAATATCTCTGTTTTCATTGTCTGTCAATATAGAATCTGCCCTCTAGATAAGATGGAGACAAGTAAGAAATGCAAGTATGTGTTAAATTTTGCACCACTGCTTTTATTTTGTTATCATTCTAATAGAAATGTCAAGTGACACCCAAGATACACAGAAAAATAGAACGTCATATATATAGGTTTTAAAGCAGCAGAAATTCATTAACAAAATGAATGTGTTGGGTATAAAGTGCTTGTTTTATTCTTCTGATGTGGCTTATAAACTCTGCATGTCTTCTCACAGAATCCTAGAATTTGCCAAGATTTTCTCTCTCTCATTTAAATTTATGATCATGAGGAGATTTCAGTAAGGCCTTCCACAGATTTAAGGCAACAGTTAGTGATTATATCAGTGACTGAAAGCTTTTCACAGGCATTCACAGTCCCATCCTTATCCTTCCTCTTCATTGATCTTGCACCGGCTGTGGCACTCCATGCTCCATGCATATACTGACTCTAATGGATAAAAACTGACACAGTGCCCCACACCACAACTTTTGAGCACAAGCATCTTAAACAGAGAATTAATCTATTTTTGAGTAATAAAAACTTTGTAGATTAATGAAATAAATGCAAGGTGAGTAGGTTGTAAAAGTGTTGCAAATCTCACAAAGCAGTAATGTTTTGCTGGTAAATAATACACACTGTTGTTTGTGCAAACCTAACTCTAGAGGCAACTGCTTTGAACTGGGAGATAGGGCAATTTTTTCTCTTGAAACAGGGCTATTCTAAGAAGGTTTACCTATGCAAAAGCACCACATTCAGGACAACTCCACCTGTCATTTGAGTATCTGACCAAGAAATGGCCAATCCCACACTGAGTAGTTAGATGTATGAGCATTTAAATGCACATGTGTTTCAGGGAAGCACTAAAAGTTGTTGATTTTCTGATTATAGTTAATAAAACAAATATAAACAAAGTCAGTCTCTCTTTGCTTTGCTTTGGTCATGCTCTGCAGGCAGCATAGGCAATGTTTTTCTTTTAACTAGTCAGTTAAGAGAGCTGATTCAGCTAAAGAACAACTCTACAAAATATGCTCAATTTTCAATCAAATAATCTCCTTGATCCACAGACCCTTGCTTGAGTGGCAGCACAATGTGGTGAAAAGCTGAGGAAGTACAAGAACAGATAACTCAAAGAAGTTGGGAAAGAAAAACAAGATGGACATAAACTGGTTTTATATGATTATAATTAAATTCTAAGTCAGTTCTTATGTCTGTGGTCTCTTTTTGGGCACCATTTGTTAGGTGCTAGTGCTTTTGTTCAGCTTCCACACAAGATTCCTGTCAGCCAATTTTTCTAGTCCTGGCCTCCAGAGTATCAAATGGTTATATACATACACATTTTGAGTCACAAATATTTATAAAAGCTTCACAATCTTTTTCTTTTCTTTCTTTTCTTTTTTCTTTTTTTTTTTTTAAGAAATACATATTTCTTTCCGTGTGGCCTTGACTCAGAGATTATGTTTGCCCTCAAACCACCAGAAGAATTCAGGCAAATTTCATTAGTGATTTGGAATTGTATAAGAAAGCTTAGGAAAACTGGTATTGATTGATTCACATCAGAAAAATATTGTCAGAAATATGTTTATCTGAACATTTCTCATGGATATCATGAACAAAATAAATTTCAAATCTTTCCCCTCTGCAATCAGTTCTGACAGCTTCCTCTTCTTGGAAGCTCTTCTTCCCTCTCTTCTTGAATTGAAAATGTAAGAATAGCTTTTTCTACTTACTGAAAATGTGAAAAAAACTTTCTTAGTTAATTACAGAGGAAAAAATATAACGCAATCAAAAACAAACAAACAAAAACCATACTCTGTTGCTGATCTTCCTAAGCTATAAGCTTCCTAAGCTGCAGATACGAGAGCTTTTCTTTCAAAATATTGGCAAGATCATAGAATCATAGAATCATAGAATGCTTAGGGTTGGAAGGGACCTCTAGAGATCATCTAGTCCAACCCCCCTACATATGCAGGGACACCTAGAGCACGTGGCACAGGACTGCGTCCAAACGGGTTTTGAAGATCTCCAGAGAAGGAGATCATCAGAGAAGATGCAATACTGCAGAGGCAGTCAACATTATGACTTGTCAAAAGTATTTATACTTTTGTTATATCACCTGGAGGAAAAAAAAAAACAATATTGGAAGTCAAACTGAAGACATGATGGATAAAATGCTGCAATATTTCAGATGTTATTGCTTACTGCACTTGAAATCTATTTATATTTAAAATCAGATGCTAAAGATCTGATGCCATAAGTGACACACAATAAGCCAGAGCTTCTATTTTCCAGAACTGCTATCGTGTGTAGTTGCCTAAATTCATTTTATAGATCTTTTTTAGCCTTAAACTTCCTTTAGGACTTAATTTCATTTGCCATATATCTTATAAACATCTTCTTTGGACAGTTCTCTGGCGACAAGTAGCTTCCCAGCAACCATGATCTGGTTTTATATAGATAACCTGAATGCTCCCTGAGTCCAACAGAGAATTTTGGAAAGCTAGATGCTGTCAAGTCTTTTATAATAGGTAGTAATTTAGATTAGTGGATAGGACGGTCACCGAGAAAACTTATGGTCTGATCTGAGTCACAGATGGATCTAATCACAGGATAGCTGGGGTTGGAAAACACCTCTGAGGGTGATCTCGTCCAACTGCCCTGCTCAGAGGAGAGTCAGCAAGAGTTGATTGCCCAAGACCATGTCTACCTTGGGTAGCCTGATCTAGTGATATTTGCTCTCAGTGCTTTCAGAGGCAGAAGTCCCTATATGTAGCCAGGGTGTGCAGCCTTATGATCCCAATGTGCTTAAGTTCCATCTTTCAAGTTCCACAGCTCCCATTTTAAATCTATTCAACTTTTCAGGGGTGTCCATTTTTTTTCCTACCCATTATCGTAATTTAGATGTTTATACCAAGTAGTCTAGATTTCCGTTACTGGAATGATAAAAACAGTTTTAGTTAAGTAGAACTTCTGTTAAAATAGATGGCTTAAGTTTCTTACAAGCCTGTTAGCATTTCAAACAAACTCATTTTTAAAAAAAAATTCCTTATCTGTAGAGATTTGTTTGTAAATACTCTTGTTTCTATCATCCAGAAGACTTTTCTTAATGAAATTATAAACTATTTTGTCACTTAAAAAAAAGGAAAAAAAAAAAGAAAAAAAAAAAGAAAAAAAAAAGAAAGAAAAGAAACAACCTCTAAAACCTCTCTTTTATTTAGGCTGCTCCTGTACTCTCAGCGATAATATTCATCCTAATAATTAGAAGACTGGGAAAAACATTCAAATGCACATAAAACTTTCTGTAAGTAAAGGATATGTTTTGCTTAGTAGATGCATTATCCAGTCTAGAAAAGAGAAAACGTTGGAAAATATGAATTTAAGTTTCACCCAAAATGAGTGCTTTAGATCTAATGTCATCACTTTATGTGGGCTTTATCATTGCTATTTAAGTGGCCACTTAGGCAGCCTTTTTTTTTTCTCTGTCAGAGATGTGCTGCATTTTATAGGAAAGCAGAACAGTCACTTGAAGAATGTAGCATTAAAATTTATTTCAGCATACTGCTGCCCCAGAATTTAAAAAATATTTTAACAGCGTTCATTTAAGAGTTGTAATAATAGGAATTACAATTAATTTTATAAAAAATAAAATAAAATAAAATAAAATAAAATAAAATAAAATAAAATAAAATAAAATGAAGGAAGAAAAGAAAAACAAGGTGTGGATATAGAATTTAGGATTAGCTGTGATATTTTTATAGTGGAAAAGAAAATCAATATAGAGGTCTATATCAGAACGTGCTTTCCCAGACCTCTACATCTCTCTTTAAATAGAATTTGCTAGTGTTAAAAGGGGGCCTTAATTTGTTTCCTGAAGGAAATTTGAGCAAAAATCTCTCTCTGCTCCTAGACCTGATTTTTACAAATCTTGATAAGCATGTGAACCTAGTGACCTCATGTATTGCATCAATAAAAAGAGAGTGAGAGAAAGACCCCTATGGAATTTGAAGACCATGAAGTTGTTCTCCAGCATATTAACAGTCTTAGTAATAGTGAAAATAATAGTGTAATTGATGTTCACTGAATCATTTGAGTGGGTTCACTTAGTTCTGCAGCTGATCAGAGCTATTTATATATCCCAGTCGCAAATAGAAAAGCAAATGTTACAGGTTATGACCTGTTGATCAAAAACTCTCACATCTGGAAAAAACATTTGCACCATGTAAAAGAGATGCCTGACTTTGATGAGGGCCATGGACACTAGATCACTGAAAAATAACTGAACTGTGTTGAAACCACACACTCAGGAATATATACAATGAATGCAAACACTCGGGGTATATCTATATCAAATCCTGAATGAGTACAATGCACCTTAGTGTACCCTTTCTGGATGGGGGAATGATAGTGGGAAAAAAAAGGTTTTAGCATGCACACCATATGGACTATAAGTAGAAGGTGAAAAAAGATTTTAAATATGAACCAAAAAGAAATAAATTGACAATTTGCTTTAATTGTTGGTACAGTTACTAGTAAGCAGAAGAAACAAAAAAAATGATATCCCAGCTACTCAGCTACTTTCTCCACAGCTACTTTCTGAAAAGATGAGATGATGGGTGCATCTGTGAAAATGGACTGACTTGAGACAGAGAGACTGACTTCACATGACTTCACAAACAAACAAACAAACAAAAACATTTAATTTAATTGCTGTAGGAGCTTTCCAAGTGAGTCACTTCTGAAAAATTCTCCAGGCAGTCTCTGCTGTGCATAGATCAATTGATAGATACTATTTATATGCTTAAGTGCACTGATTAATTCAGTTCCAGTGACTCTCCCTGGCAGTTCATGCTTCAGAATTGGTCAAATTCCACATAGACACTAGTAAATAGTCAGCAAAAATGGTTTCTAGAGAGGCAGGAATGGTCACATAGGACAGTATTTGTAGTAGGAAATATATCTAGAATGTATATATATATAGAGAGAATATGCTTACAATGTAGTTTAAAATAATCAGTAGAAATAGATCAGGGATCTATTGGTATGGTCAGACAGGATTCCAGCTTGTTATAACAATTTATGAGAACAGTATGATTGATAAGACATTCCAAAATAAATTGATTCAGATTGAAGTTATCATCTTACAAGTCCATTAATGAAAGCATTTTCTGCAATTGTAGGAGTTAGTTAAGAAAGGACTACATACAGTTGCTCTGGGCAAATAGGGATAGTTAGTAACAGGATCAGTTGTAGCTGGGGCACCACTGAGAAGAGTCTGACCCATCCCTTGCATGCCCACCCATCAAGTCGAGCTATCATGTCGTTATTATTTGTGATATTCCTCGGGGGATCGACACTTGGGCTGATACTGTTTAATGTCTTTATCCGAAACCTGAGTGGTAGAACAGAACATACCATCAACAAGTGTCTGGGTGGCACCATGTCAGAGGCAGCATTTTATATGCTAGAGGGTAACGCTGTCCGACTAGAAAACACCTTTACAGCTGCTTCATCCTGCTCAGTGATGGATGAACACACATCAGAAATGCACCTTTGCCTCCATGAGACTAGTTGTATAGTGGGCTGTTTTAATAAGAGTGCAGTCAAGAGAAGTCATTATTCTCTACAATTCAGCATTTGTGAGACTGCATCTGGAGTGCAAGAAAGGCTTTGACATACTAGAGCAAATCCAGGAGAGGCCAACAGTATGGTTAGGGGGCTGAAGCACGACAGACACGGAAAACTGATAGAATTGTTTATTCGGCCTGAAGCATATCCTAAAGAGATATCTGATTGTTAACTTTAACTACCAAATGGGAGCTTATAGAAAAGATGGAGTCAAATTCTTTTTAGAAATGCATATCTAAAGGATAAGGAAATTTCTGCTTGAGGATAAAGAAATAAATCTTTACCATGAGACTGGTGAAATGAAGGCTGCCTACTTAGGATTTTTGAATCTCCACCCTTGGAGATGTTGAACTCAGCAGGACAATGCACTCTCTCTGCTTTGAGTAAGGGTGTATATTTAGATGACTTCCAGAGGTCCTTCTCAAACTAAATTTATCCATGATTTTGTTGAATAAAATAAGCCAGAAACATAAGGGGGAAAATGGCGAAGACCCAGACAAGAATGAAGAATAAATAACTGTGTAAAATTAGATAAAGGAGTAAGAAATTAAAACAAGTGGTGGGAAAAATGATTTCTAGCAATAACTGGCATGTCAGCTCTTTCCTATTTATTTCAAAAATATCTTTTATAGGAATCATTCAACCATGTATATCATAAATTTTTATTTTATGTCAGACCTTCATATTTTTTTAACAAGTTTCAGGCAAAATTGGTCTTCTACATAACCAATTTTTAAGAAAAACTTGTTGAGGTGACAAAAGTACTTTGTGAATTTTTAATTATATCTGTAAGACATTTCCACAAAGAGGTGATGTTTCATACAACCTCCCATTTTGGGAAGGCTAAGAATCTCCCATTTGCAACTCTGAAACTTTATAATTTACAACACTGCCTTTCACTTCTGCTTTGTAACCTCACACTTCCCAACTGTGTGACTGTTGCAGTGTTTTCACCCCTTGTGTTTCTAAAGTGTTGGTATCCTCATGCACCTGAACACTGAGATATCATTATGTCCATTAAGTCATTTTTTTCCTGGAAAGCAATTGCCTCTGCGGGTGTGAATCACCATTCTAAATGGTGTGACTCACCACTCTTCCTCCTTTGCAACTTTCAGATTATAATGGGTGGAGGCAGAGGAGTCAGGATAACCAACCCTCTCCCCGCTAAAACAAAAACAAAAACAAAAACAAACAAGCAAAAAACAATCCAGCAGACAATATTAACAGACAATTATATAGCCAGTTAACATTGCACATAAAATTCTTGCACAAACCTTAATAGGCGATTAGACCTCAGAAACTACACCTGATTAAAGAGTGTTCCAATCAGTACTATTAGTGTAACGAGCAGGAGCAGCCAGTAAGGAGATTGAGTGGGTCTGGATGAAACTGATAAGATATGCAGCTCTAGAAAGGATAACCAGAAGAGGACATTCATCTGGGGAGAACCCCAACATAACTGTTCTTGGCTGGCTGCTAGACAGTATTTTCTTTTTTCTCCCTTTTCTCTCTCTTCTTTAATTTTTGGGTTTGCTTATTGGGTTGGGTGGACACTTTTTTTTGAGGGGTGGAATGAGCAAAAGTAACTGTAGGCATTAGATTTGATACCTGTCATCAGCTAGAGATCCTGTAAATATATCCCTGATCATTGTGGTGATCAGCGGTGCAGAGTCTAGTTGGAGGCCTGTAGCTAGCGGGGTCCCCCAGGGGTCAGTCCTTGGTCCAGTCCTGTCCAATTTATTCATCAATGACCTGGATGAAGGCACAGAGTGCTCCCTCAGCAAGTTTGCTAATGACACGAAACTGGTAGGAGTAGCCGATACCCCAGAGGGCTGCACTGCCATCCAGAGGAACCTGGACAGACTGGACATCTGGGCGGTGAAAAACCTCATGCAATGCAACAAGGCCAAGTGCAAGGTTCTGCACCTGGGAAGGAATAACCCTAGACACCAGTACAGGCTGGAGACCAACCTCCTGGAGAGCAGCTCTGCGGAGAAAGACCTGGGTGTCATGGTGGATGACAAGTTGACCATGAGGCAGCAGTGTGCCCTCGTGGCCAAGAAGGCCAATGGGATCCTGGGGTGCATTAAGAAGAGCGTCCCCAGCAGGTCGAGGGAGGTGATCCTGCCCCTCTACTCAGCCCTGGTGAGGCCACATCTGGAGTATTGTGTCCAGTTCTGGGCTCCACAGTATAAGAGGGATGTGGAGCTGCTGGAGAGAGTCCAGCGCAGGGCCACAAGGATGATCAGGGACCTGGAACATCTGCCCTACGAGGAAAGGCTGAGGGAGCTGGGCCTGTTCACCCTGGAGAAGAGAAGGCTGAGAGAGGATCTAATCAGTGTCTGTAAGTACCTCAAGGGAGGCAGTGAGGAGGATGGTGCTGGTCTCTTTTCAGTGGTGGCTACTGACAGAACTAGAGGAAATGGCCGCAAACTGAAGCACCGAAAGTTCCACAGGAACTTAAGGAAAAAATTTTTAACAGTGAGGGTGACAGAGCCTGGAACAGGCTGCCCAGAGAGGTTGTGGAGTCTCCTTCTCTGGAGATCTTCCAAACCCACTTGGACGCAGTCCTGTGCCACGTGCTTTAGGTGACCCTGCGTGTGCAGGGGGGTTGGACTAGATGATCTCTAGAGGTCCCTTCCAACCCTAAGCATTCTATGATTCTATGATTCTATGTAAGCCTGTAGCCATTCCTTGTAAAACAGGATAACAGTAAGAAATAAATCAGTTTTCTACTAGTAAATGGCACACCAAGCAGTTACCCACCTTTCTGAATCTGTGACGGTATGTTTATGTGAATAGAAGAATAAGTTTAAAAATATAGAGGGAGTTTAATCTCCTTACAAAAAATTCCTAATCTCTCTTAAGTAAGTGTTTCATAGCTTGACTTTTCTAATAGCTTTGCAAGTATTATTGGATATGAAATATACTTTTTTCCTGCTTTCTCTTTTCTACACTTTAGCCTGACCACTTTCTGAAACGAATTTCAGGTGTAAAGAAGAATAAATAAATAAATAAAAGGACTTCAAACAGCTTATGCTCTTAACGAGTACTTCAGAGCTTAAGGGAGTGAAAAACTGCATTGTCACCTTTACAGTTAAAAAATTCACGTAGCCAGCATGAGGATACTAAAGGTTATATGAGCATAATTAATGAGCATTTTTTTCAAATGATCAAGAGGACAATTTGTTATAGAAGGGCTATAAAGCTCCAAATGAAACTAAATCCACAATTTCATAAAAAGTTATGGTCAAAACTAATTATCCTTTTTCAGCTGACATCCATTTATGCTTCATCTTGCATAATGTTTTACAGATGGAACATCTGTCTCCCTTTTTTGTAATGTATATTACTTCACACTTTCCCTTTAGTAAGCTGGATCATTTTCTTTGGAATGTCACAGAGTTATTGCTAAAGAATACTTAATTAGAGAATTAGAGAATTAGAGAAATTCCTTTAGAGATTCCAAGACATATTATACTCATAACCGGAGTATTTCTTATTTCTTATTTTTAAAGCCACATCAGAGGATAACTGGATTTAATGTTAACCAGGATTCAGATCTGGAGCTTTTTACAGGCTACGTAAGCTTTTTAAATGCCAACACTTCAATAAAAAAATCAGTAAAAAACATATTTCCTTGGGGAAGACATTTCCAAAATTTCACACAGGAAAGAAAAGTCCCTTGGACTTTTTAAAACAGAACTATGGTGGCCCATTCAGTTGTGAACACCTATAACGTAACCATAAGCTTGGAAGCTTAGGGTTTCCTGTTGCTCCTTTGCTGCAAGAACATAAATAAAAACTGATGTCTGAAAACATCACAGCTCCCAGGAGCTGGACTGGTAGTTGAGAGAAACCTTGGCAAATCTGCATAATTTATGCAGAAATATTTAATAAAATAAATACATGATCATGATTTTCATTTAATTGATCTACCAAGTGGAATGTTTATACCATGTTCTAGTTAGTCCAACATTTAATTGACATATTTTTCCTTATGATTAAAACTTTTTAAAGAAGTCCCTTTTCCTCTCTACAATTAAAATTTCAAATAACCAAATGTCTTTCAGGAGAAGTATTCCTTACTTTTGCATCTGAAAAGAGTCTGGACCCATCCTCTTTACAGCCTCTCTTCAGATATTTATATGCATTGATAAGATGCCCACTTCAGCCTTCTCTTCTCCAAGTTGGAGAGAGCAATCCCATCTCTCTCCACCTTTCATCATAGGACAGATACTCCAGTCCCTTCAGTATCTTGGTAGCCTATTGATGGGCTTACTCCAGGAGCACCAGGAATCTGTCTTGCATTGGGGAGGATCACCTCCTCATCCTGTTGGTAATGCTCTCCCTAATGTATTCCATGATTCTGTTGGCCTTCTTGGCCACAAGGGCACACTGTTTGTTGCTCACCAGGACTCCCAGGTACTTCTCTGCAGAGCTGCTCTCCAAGTCAACTGCCAGCATGTGTTGGTGCAAGGGGTTATTCCTTCCTAAGTGTAGGGTCCTGAACTTTCCTTTGTTGAACTTCATGAGGTTCCTTTCTGACCATCATTCTGATCTGCCCAGGCATCTCTTAATGACAGCACAGTCCTCTGGGGTATCAGTCACTCTTCCCAGTTTTATATCATCTGCAATCTTTCTGAGTCTGAATTCTGTCTCTTCATCCAAGTTGTTGGTGAATAAGTTGAATAGCACTGGACCCAATACAGACCCCTGCGGGACACTACTAGCCACAGGTCTCCAACTAGACTCTGTCCCATTTATCATGACCCTCTGAGCTCTGCGATCCATCTAGTTCTCAATTCACCCCACTGTCCACTCATTTAAACCATATTTCCTAACCTTCCCCAAGAAGATGTTATGGGAGATGGTGTTAAAAGCTTTGCTGAAGTCAAGGCAGACAACATTCACCACTCTTCCCTTGTCTATCCAGCCAGTCATCACATTGTAGAAGGCTATCAGGTTGGTTAAACATGACTTCCTCCTGGTAAATCCATGCTGACTACTCCTGATCATCTTCTTTTCCTTCACGTGCTTGGAGATGGTCTCTAGGATGAGTTCCTCCATCACCTTTCCAGGGACACAGGTGAGGCTGACCAGCCTGTAGTTTCCTGGCTCCTCCCTCTTGCCTGTTTTGAAGACTCAAGTGACACTGGCTTTCTTCCAGTCCTCAGGCACCTCCCCGGCACTCCATGACCCCTTGAAGATCATGGAGACTGTCTGAGCAATAATCTCGGCCAATTCCCTCAGCACTCTTGGTTGCATCCCATGCAGGCCCATAGATTTATGGGTGTCCAGTTTGCCTAAATAACCCCTAATCCAATCCTCCTTGACCAGCGGAAAGTCTCCCTCTCTCCTGGTTTTCTTTCTTGTGTCTGGGTTCCGTAGTTAATAGGGAGTAGCCTTGCAGTAAAGACAGAAGCAAAGTAGGCATTTAGTAAGTCTGCCTTCTCTGCATCATCCATCACCATATTCAGCAGCAAGACCACGTTTCCCCTCGTCTTCCTTTTACTGCTCATATATTTGAAGTCCTTCTTGTTGCCCCTGACATCTCTTGCTAAATTTAATTCCAACAGAAATTCCAACAGAACAGAAAATGCTGCTGAGGAATGCTGCTGAGAAACTGTAGTTTATGTTTCAAGCTATCTGAATGAATAGACTTAATCAGGTTTCTTGAAGAACATACTGCACTATTATATAATGTGAATGTGTTTTGTATCCTTGGAGTAAATCTAACCCTTCTTAATTAATGAATTCCCACTGGCATGTGAAAGTGTTGAAAAGAGTCTCTCTGTTAAAATGCAAGAATATATTAGAATCATAGAATCATTATGGACTACTTATGGAGTAAGAGGAGGCTTAGGGGAGACCTTGTCACTCTCTGCAACTACCTGAAAGGAAGTTGTAGGAGATGGGAGTCAGTCTCTTCTCCAAATTAACTATTGACAGGGCAAGAGGAGCCTCAAGTTGTACCAGAGAGGGGTTCAGGTTATATATTATGAAAAAATTCTACATGGAAAGCATTGAATCATAATGTCCAGGAAAGTGGTGAAGTCACCGCCCTAGCAGTGTTCAAGAAACATGTAGATGAGGCACTTTTAGGTAAATGGTTTAGGAATGGCGGTAATGGGTTTACAGTTGGATGTGATGAGCTTGAAGGTCTTTTACAACCAAAATGATTCTATGGTGACATTTCATTTGGTGATATAATTTGTTTGTTTGTTTGTTTATTTGAAGGTAATGACATGGTGTGTGGAATGAAATGATCCATCATTTTCACAGACTATGTCATGCTGCATTATAAAGACCATGAATACATATATATAATAACTAACATATATATAATAACTATCCAAAATTACTAATTTAGTCTTGCAATTAAAAAAAAAACATTTTTTTTTCCTATATCCTGTATATATATATATATACATATATATTTTACAAGATCCATTCTGGTATTTTCACTTTGACTGAATGATATATCACCTTTAATGCAATGAGTGCATTAAAAATAGCATGACACCAACCCTTTGCTTTATCAATAATGGCATGGGATTTCATTGTTTAGTCATAATGCCACTTATCCGGACTAGTAACAAAAACTGCAGTTTCCCATTTCTTTCTATGCAAACTTAATCAATGTAATTGAATCCTTTTGTGTATCACGATTAACTTTCAGAATAAAGTCCACTCACTTTTTTTCCTCACTTTTATGTAAGACAGGTTTATTTACAAACTAGGAAGACTCCTGTATTTGTAATTCTCTTTCTTAATTTAAGGACTGTTCCCCCTTTTTATTTGAAGAGAGCAAAAACCTTTTCTTCTGACTGATGTCCATAGAACTCAACAAGATGAATTTTCTGAAATTTGTGCAGTTGCCACAATCACATACGTGATGCCTTGGGCAATGGTTAAAAGCAAACAAGAAAAGTAAATACAAACCTTCCTCCCCCCCAAAAAAAAACAGCAACAGATTAACAAATATATTAAATGTAAACTCTTCATTTAAGGTATTAAGTCTGTATTTTTATTATCTTTTATACCAAAATTAATGTGAAACATTATTTCTGAGACAAGAGCAGTGATACTACAATAAAAATGATTTATATATAATTTATATATAATGTTAGAATATATTTTATGTTTGCATATATGTGTAAAAATGTAATAAAGCAATTAATCCTGGTCTCTGTCACTCACACATTGCTTCCACTAAAGATAGTTCCACTATACTTTTTAAAAGAGAACAATATAGTCATCAGAAGAGGGATAAACAGAGATTTCCTTTGCAGGACTTTCAAGAAGCCTTGCAACTAAGAAATTCCCATAAATTGCATTCTCAGAGAAGAGGATTCATTTCTGAAAAATATACATTGTCTTTGTAATGCCATTTAGTAGATTAATTGACAAATAACTTAGGGCAGCGTGACAAGATCCCTTTAAGGATGAGCTACCAGGAAATTTCTCTGGAGCAACTGGATTAAGATGTTACTAGATCATGCAGCGCGCAAATGGAAGGAACAAGGAAAACACAGATCTTAAAATACTTGTCATTAAAGCTAAAAGAATGTGTAAGAAATGCTGCTATCACCTTCAGTGCTGTGTTCTACAACTTTCATTTCATTTATTTTTTAATTCATTCCCCGCAAAGTTAAAATGGATCTGGTATTTGCTAATCACAACTAGGAAAATTTTATCTGACCATTTGAATATTCTGAGAAACCATCTGCATCTCTTTACGTGATAATCCTCCAGAACATACTAGATGTCATCAGTTGTACTCTTAAAGACATCAAACTTTGTACACAGTTCATTAAATTTCATTATTTTTTCCATATTCACTTTTTTTTCCATTAGGCGGGAAGGTAATATTGCAATAAATGTCAGACTGAAGTCCAAAAGCAAATCTACACACGAAAATATACTAAAATCTGTATAAAATTTGGCAGGAGTCCTTTCTGACATGCAGAAATTTAAGAGGAAATATGAATTTTCTCCAAATCTTGGGTTAATAGGACTTCACAGTTCTGTAATGTACACAACAAAAGGAATCCAGCTGTGTGGTAATATATGACCTGAAAAATAAAGCTGTAAAAGATCAGCAGGTATTGAGAAATTAATGTTGGAAAATAAGTTAGGAATAATAAGCACATTTCAGAGTAGATTTCTGTAAGTTTTCTTAGAGAAGAGATATGATAAGGAACGATACAATTTACAGGGTATTAAGTAATCCAGCATCACACTTCCTATGAAATGTCTTTCACAATGTCATTTTGAGATTAAAATCCAGAAAATAAAATTGTCACTGAAAGAATTTTTAGATTTCATCCACTTACCTTACAAATATGAAACAGAATTTTAATGAGAAACATGGCAAAATATAATGGAGTATCATATATAAAAATGCATTATGATTTATTCATTTATCTGAATTCAACTTCAAGAACACGATACAGTATTTCTATATTACAGTATGCCTTACCATTATTCAATATTGTCATTACTACTTTTACTATTAGTGTTATCATTGAACAAGAAAAGATTGGGTTCTATTCTTAGTTCCCATCATAAATTGCTTTGTGAGTCTGGACGAGGTGCCTCTCTTTATCTATTTCTTCTTTTTTTAAAGAAAAGGAGATGATGATGAATAATGTGACTCTTTACTGTAAAGTGCCTTAAACTCCGCAGGTTTAAACTGCTACATGGCTTGAAGTAAAACCTAGCAAGTTCAGTAAGAAACTTTAAACTCCCTTCAGTGGGTTTGGGTTTAGACCACCTACATGAAAATGAATAATAGTGAGAAATGAGCATTTTTATGAGAACAAATGATCTTATATTAGGATATGTTACAAAATTTGCATTAGAATTTGAATTTATAAAGCAGTCTCTAACACTCTTATAATTTTAGTATTTCAGGGTTTAGATTTTGAATTAAATGTCAGATATAAGTGGCAACAGAGGAGGATAAACAAAAAGATCTAGCAAATCTAGAAAAAATACTACTTTTTTTCTTTTTTTGCGTTCCTTGTGGGTACTATGCGTTTTGATGAGTAATTCAGGGCAACATTTCTTAATTCTTGTTTTTAGAAATGCTTAATAACAAAAGTTTTTATGTATAAAACAGATTTACTGAATAAACATGAAATAAAACAATCATTGGAAAGAAATAGGTACCCCCTGAAGGTGATAACCTGAAAATGCATCTTTTTTCTTTCTATTAACTTTAACAAGGGCAGCTGGACTTCTGGAATTGTAGATCATATTTAGGTGGTAAGAATTCCCCCTTCTCATCTTCAAATAGCTTTCCCATCTTCACAATAGTTATGAAGCTTTGTTCTGCTTTTCTTTTAATGTTATTATGTAGTTAGAGTTTATTATCAATGTGAATTTTCTGTTGATATTAGTAACAGGATAAGCAGCCATATTTTATCATCTCTTTCTCTGAAAGAATGTGTGAGACGTTTTACGAAATATCTGAGCTATGAACAAAGGACATGGTTCTATAATGGAAAATTATTATTTAAAATCTCCACTTGTTTCAAATATATTTTAATGAAATGAAAATGGGTTACAGAATGTTGAAATTAATCTTTTATAGTAATCCATTTGAATAAAAGTGGCAGAAAGAACCTGGGGAAAGATTTATGGCTTCTGTGTTGGGCTCTGCACTGATTCGAAGGAAAAAAAAAGAAAAAAAAAAGTGCTCTGCTGTGTGGACAAACATCTAAGACATCTCTAATGTGTTTGAAAAGCTTATCTGATCATCCAGATATGATATCATGCTCAATAGAGCAACTACTGCCAGAGAGGTTGTGGAGTCTCCTTCTCTGGAGATCTTCCAAGCCCACGTGGATGCTACCCTGTGCCACGTGCTCTGGGTGTCCCTGCTTGAGCAGGGGAATTGGACTCGATGATCTCTAGAGGTCCCTTCCAACTTGAAGCATTCTGTGATTTGGTGCTTCTATGGTACTCTTCACCTCCTGCTTTGCCTTCACATTAAGAACAAATTATTCTGAGATAATAAAGAAAAGCTATATCAGTGATCATATGATATGCAAGACCATATGACAGGATTAAAAAAAAATGAGTGAGAAAATTTCAATAAGAAAGTCTAGCAGTGGAAATATTTAAGATCCTTAAGAGATTATGGCAGATTCAACTTCAGTACAATAGAGTCACAATAATTTGGGGTTCTTTTAGCATATCTGGGAACAGTGTACTAAATAGAACAGCAACCCTCCAGCTATTCTGCTGCTATGGCCTTGATATATGCCATCTTCAAATGTTCCCAAATGTGACAAAGGGGGACTGCAAATCAACTATGTTAGAGTGATCACAATTACTTCTTTTCAAACGGGAATGCCTGAAGGAAGACAGACTGGAACTTCCTTTGGAAGGAACTCCCCCTTCTTACTCTGGGGAAAGAAAGGTAGATGGCATGTAAAAGCAGCCACACAGCCACAAGAGGCAAGAGCAGAGAACAGAAGAGGTCCTTGGTTTGTCAAACACAAGTAAATCAAGAAAATGACTCTTGGATCTGTAGCTGTGCTGTTTATATGAAGAAATGTTAACATGGGAAGGAATAAATAAATAAATAAATAAATAGCTATCTATGCTTCCCCATACCAAAGCAACACTGTAGTGCTTGCAGCTATTTGTATTAAACAGAGGTTTATTCACACACACATTGCCTAACAGCCCAACTGGACTGCCATTCTGCCATAGTTCAGGCCTAAATTCCTATTGCTATGGTCTTGTTTTCTCCCTTGTACTAAAACTATCATCCAGTCTGGCAAATGAGATAATTTGTGGAGGGAAACTGCTCAGAAAATTGAACCAGGGAAAAAAAGTCACTTTTCTGCACATGATGCCACTGTCGGTGGTAGGAAACAAGTGAAATCATGTGCTGGTGAGAAGGATCAGGCAGGCAAGATGATCATGAAGACTGTTCCTACTATTATTTTAGTGCCCTATGTGGCAAATTTAAGTGACAGAGGCAGAAGAACTAAAATCTGGGCCTAAAAAGGCCGTTAAATCGGTCAATTACAACTGAGTATGGTTGATTGTCCTGTAGACAGCAAGCATACAGTATACAGCGGTTTTGAATACCCCGTCTGCTCACACACACTGCTTCCCAGTCTTGGAGGGAATGAATCAAAATCACTGAGCAGAATACCATTTTGTTACATCAGTGGTTTTCAACCTTATCCTATTTGCACATCATCAAAGATTTCCATCGGAATAACAGACTCCTGAACACCAAACTTTGTTAGCCTAGTTGCTTTTCACATTTTTCTTAATCATTGTCCTGTTAATGCTATATTAAAGATAATTAATAACACTGTCACTGATGTTTTAGAGAAGCAGAATACAAGGATTTCTTACCGAAGGAAATTTGCACTTTGGGATTAAGCTGAGGAATAGCAGACACATAGAAAATGCAAATAGGAGAGGCACGAGGTAATATAAGTTTGTCTGTAGCTCAGTGAATTCAGATCAGAACTCTAGCTATTCTAAACTTCCTGTTTTATTATGTCAAAGAACAACTTTCAGAAGAGATTTTAAGCCAAGCAATGGTATGGCTTTGCAAATATTTATAGGAAATCCTCCCAGACAGAGGTGGCAGCAGGAAGGTATTAAATGTTGTTTACTTTTTGTTTGCAATAAGAATGCACTATATTAGAATGTAATTGCTTTAGCAGTGTATCTTGTAGTAGCAATAACAATTCAAGAACTTTCTACTGAATGTTTGACATTTAAACACTAATTCAATTGCCCTTACAAATGTTTGCTTACTCACTGTTACCGTGAAGTTCGGCCTAATACACTTACTGAGTTATTTTAGGCTATGTCTGTCATTTCATTTGGTGACTTCCACAGGATTACTTGAAAAAGTAAGCTGTAAAACTGTACTATACAGTTTCCTTAAGCTTAGGTGCACCTCCCAAAATAGACCAAGGTTTCCTCTGTGATTACCTTCCCTGCTCATCCTCATCATCTTTAGGAGGACTCAGGAGGTTGTAATAGTGACACCTTGATGTTAAGTTTATTATTTTTACGTACGGCAGTTTGCTTCTATATTCATGAAGTGTACATGAGATTCAGGGAGGACCAATAACCTGTGTCTTCCTGAAAGATATCCTTCTTGACTGAAAAGCATCAGAAAAAGTCCAGCAGTTTTGTCTGTAACTGTTTTCCAAATTCTTATATATCCCGTTTGCCTAAAAGCGATATCTCATTTAAGTTTCTCTGTTTTCCATCCAAGCACTGCATTTTATTTAGACTTTCCCTTCCAGATCAGAAAGTCCTTTCCAATCTGACATTTTTTATCTATTGAGATGCTTATGAATTCTAATCTAGTGGGAATGTATCGTGCAAATATCATATAATACTCTGACAAGACTTTAAATGTATCATTAAATGGCTGTGTGTTCATGCCTTCATTGACTTATTTAAGACTAAGTGCAATGTCAGCCTCAGGAGCTATTCATTTCTTTTATCAAGATCTTCTAATTGAATAGGTACATTAGCATAAAGAATGACAGAAACTCATGAGAAAACAATGAAAGGCATCACACTTTTATACAGAGATTATATTCAGTAATATGTGTTCATTTGAGCTTTGATGTGATATTTAGTATCAGATTTCTTGTTTCCAATTTTTCTACAATTACATAAACTCATATGCATGCATTTTCCTAGGCTTTTAATATTTTATTATAAATACATATAACATATATAATATATTTTTATATATAAGATTATATATGTATATTATTTTATATCTTTAACTTTAGTCCTTCCACTGTAAATAAATTTAAATTAAAAAAAGTTAAATAATACTTATCTCATTGAAGTCTTCTTATTCTTTACACTTTTCAATAGCTTTGGTAAACAATAGGATGCGTTCAAATTTTTATTTCGTGCTGTGAATTTTTAAATATTTTAGAGAGTTAACAGCCACCTTTGGTGATATGTCTTAAGAGCCACTAATATTTTTCTGTATGGTAGAAAGCAAGACTTGTATTTTACTTATGAGCTTGCTTGAAAATATTAAAGATAACAAGCCTAAGGCAGGCCCGTGAAAACCTTTTACAAGAGATCATTGACGCAGTTGAGCAAATCATCTAGTTTAATTTAGAGAAGAATGCAAATTCATGATGCTTTTGTTGCTCTGTGTTCGGGACAGTTAATCAATCTCAGCTTAAATTGTTGGAATGAACTACTTAAATAGGATTTAAATTGATTATAAAGTTTAAAATGCAATCTCACTACCTGGGTGGATCCTTCCAGAATGTTTATGTTTGTGTTTCAATTATTAATGTGCAATTAAAGACAATAAGTAATGCAAAATATTACATTATTCATCCTGAGTACTAGTTTCTATGCCTTGAGCAGCCTAGTTTATATAATTAAAGCCATAATAATCTACCATTATATAGGAAGAAAAATCAGAATCTACATATCCCATTTACCACGTTTCTTTATTCATGCATACACAGCTTATATGGTGTTACTTTGAATAAAATTCTTAACAAACGGGCAAAATATAGGATTAAAAAAAAAAAAAGACAGCAAAGAGATTTTATCAACTGTGCTATACGGCCATTTTCAAATGCTAATTCATCTGGAAATAATAATTAAGTGTATTTATGAGGAATATCTCTATTTATAAATTGCTTAACAGTGACCATAAAAATCACTCAAAGCCTATATGTTATTTTAGTGTAATAAAAAATGCCTTTACCTATGAAAGCATTTTTGTCTCTCTATTGTTAAGGTTATTCTAAAATTTCCTTTTGAAATAATAGGACCATGAATTTAATTCTCTTCAACCTATACACATAGGGAGTTAATAACTGTGGGATTTCCTCTCTGTTGTGTTGGTAAGCCAGTGGACCTAGTTAAAAGTTTAGCATGTGCAGACTTTAAGCATAATGTCGTGCATGAAGATTGTGGCACAATCCTGAGCTAAAAATAATTTCAGATGAAACTAAATTGGAAGATGAACAGCAGGTCATACAATACGGCAAATGGGCGTTCAGTCCGTGGAAAGAGTAGTTCATGGGTTAGTCCAATGCAAAGATGCTCCTGGAGCATGTGGGTGTCAAACCCTCAGCATCATCTTTCTTGCTCCATGGACGCGCAGTGATCAGCAGTGTAGATGTAGTCACTTGTTCTGTGATGTCAGTCAATGTGCTTCACACAAACACATGGATGCACTCTTTATCTTTGCTGTCAGGAACTATGCTTTGTATTACATAGAGATGTATCTGATTGCTCTGTCAGTTCAGATAAATTAAACACCATTTTATGCAATGCTGAATTGTAAGAACAGTCCCTAGTATGGTTTCCTGGCAGGCTGATTAGCACATCCAAAGACTTTCTAGGCATATTTCAGAACTTTTAGAAGTGATAAGAACCTTGAAGGCAGGCACGTCCTTTTGGAGGACAAAGTCAAGGAGACTAGATATACGAACATGTACAGTTCCTTTCCATGTGCCTCCAGTGACAGTTAAAGCCACATTTAATTTACAGGTTAGACAACTAGTCAACTTCAGCAGTGGCAGGTTGTGATTGCACTTAACAAATTATTTATTCCAGATAAGTAACATAAAAAGAAGTAAGGATTGTAGTTTCTCTTCAATTTTCATATTGAAAAAAAGCTTTTCTACTTTAGTATTTATCATGACTTCAAAGTAAACTTTTTCTTACAGGACAACAAAACAGAAACAAAAACTTACCAACACAAAAAACAAAAAACAATAGCATAAGATACGTAAAAAGAATATTTTCCCCCAAAATGTCTCCTCATTCTTTCTCTGAAATCAGTCAACATAACTCACCCTTAAATTTAGTCTTTTATAGATATTTGATAGAAACAGAAACTGTTATATGCAGCTTTTCTTTTACTGCTTTAACTGGAGTTCTGACACTGACATCATTAAAGAGACACAAGACATGATGCACTGTTTGTAAATAGTACTTCCCATGTTCTGTGCTTCTGATATAGAATGAAGAAATTTAAAAAAACAAATGCCATTATAATTTGTCAATATTTCTGTCTTGCCTTCATCATTCAGTTAAATGATTCAGCTTAAATAAGAGTTGTTCCCTGTGGGAAACTTTTAAATGGTTCATGGCTTTATGAAAAATACAGTCGATAAAAATAGTTATAAAGGCCTCACTCTGATGATAAATTTAACATAAGCTCCACAATGACATATCAATGTTGACTGATACTGCTAACCAGTCCCATTCAAAAAATGAATACTGTTTTGATACAATGAACTAACTGTAACTATTAACTACTACTAACTAACTAACTGTAAATCACCTGCACCTGGAACCTTTCTTTTTAAAATAATCCTCTCCAGCCTACTTTTGTGTAAAACTGCTTTTGTGAAAGACTGCTTTCAATTCCAATTTTAGATATCTATTGCAAAACATACTCTTATTGAATCTTAAATCACTGTGATTGTTTTAAAAATATTTTAAATGTGTTTAATTTTTCATATTTCAAATTAGTTCAAATTTATTATTAGGACTCACTATTGATATACTAATTCTAAGGAATGTATTGCCAGCAGATAAGGTGGATATGATGAAAATTTAAAGATCTCCAAAATAAAAAATAAAATAAAAACTTTTTAGGTCAGAAGATTTTTTTTATTGTTTTATTTGAAGTTTGATAAATATATATGTCACCCTATCTTTCAGCTATTCCAAATTTGTTCTGAATACAAATATGATGTGAGCTGATTATGAAGCAAGCATTTTATGTCTGTAACACTGATGTTTTTCTATTTCAAGAAAACTTTATATTTCTAATGTATTCTTGCTTCTCATCTTGATTAACGTAACTGAAATATAATTTCCTGATCTTACATTGACAGTAAATAATGTATTTGGGTATTATCATTTTCATCAGTAGTACATTAAAACGTGAAGGACACAATGTTGAAATCAAGTAGAACTAAGAAATAATGGCTAGAAAAGAGAGAAATCAAAGTCTCAAGCACAGTGTTAAATATGTTTCTTCTAGTAGGTGATGAGAATTGTCATTGACTTTCTTCAAGTCACTTCTCACATTTAAAGTACTTTCTCATTTAACAAGTAGGGTCAATCCACAAGATTTAATATTGACTAAGATGTCTGTTCTTATTGGCAAGTGAAAGAGCTCTTCATTGCTAAAACTTACAACAGAGCTGCTTGTGTTTTTCCAATTTCAGGATTAGGTCTCCTCAAATACCATTTATAGGTATTTTGTTATCAATTTTGTTTTTGAATTTTTTTATCAGTTTAAAGCATAGAATATTGTCATTTGAAATATCTGTTCATCTGTTCATCTAATTAGCTAAATCACTGAAGTAAATATATAGTATTAAATCATGAAAAATAGATATCTTGCCTTCATATGATTGTATTCTTTTCTTTTTCTTCCTACCATGACAGAAATCCTCCTAAAAGAACTAACAAACAAACAAACAAATAAACAAAAATGCTTACAACAATGAATTTAAACAAATTCATTGATTTACTTTACTTTGTATTCTGGAAAGGCAAAGCAAAAATCTGAAAAAGTTCAAATATTTATAACCTTCCTACATCTTTCACTACTCACCTACCACAGTTATTGGTCAAATAGGAACAAATATGTTGGAGACAAAAGCAAATTCACAGTTCCACTTGACTGATAGTCCCAGCATACTGAAACTCAATGTTTTCCTATTTGCATAATAGAATCCTGATCCATGATGAATGAGCTTATCAATCAAGCAGCATAGTGTTGGGTATATTTATCGTTTAAAAAACAAGCACTGTGCAAATGATAGGAGAATTAATACTTTAAATGCAAATCAGTATTTCCAGAAAGCAACACTGCATCTTTTTTTACGTGCTCTGAGAAGTCATGATTCTTGTCAGTCTTTACTAACCCAAATGGTAATGTCTTAGTGAGAATGGATAAGTCAAATATGGTGCTTCACAACAATGGCAAATGCATATCTTGATGCAAAATTCAGATAGAGATATTCACCTGCTGTCCACTTTTAATATCTAATTTAAGTGCAGTTCAGATCTCCTAAAATATAAAAGTTGATGTTCCTCATTTGGTAAATAGAAAAGAAACAAATACATATATACGTAGAGAGAGACTTAAAATGAGTTTTTGAATCTAGTTATATACCTGGCTAAAAAAAAAAAAAAACACTAAAGTTTAACTAATTGTGGACAATCTGAAGCATAAAGAGTATAGTCAAAAGAATTGATTCTTTAGGAAGATATATTCTTTCAGAAATTTTTGTCTAACCCTTCTATCAATTATTCTTGTTAATGCAGTTCACAAACGCTTTAATATTATTTGTTATAGTACTTCAGAATATATATCCTGTTGTTACTATCAGTGTCAATACTATTAATCTTCAGCTGCAGTAATAAGAAATGCAAGACAAGAGGCAACTTCTGTACATTTTAGTTTTTAAGTCAGCTATCATTACCATTATTTTTTTTTTTTTCATGCTAATTTTGCTATTTCAGCAGAGGCATTACAGAGGTTTTCTATTGCACAGACCATAGCGTCATCCCTTGGAAAGCGGTTCTGGAAGGAAATATACAGGTGACTAGGAGACATTGTATGAATCTGGTGTGCTGGACAGCACTAAGAAACAAAATACCCCCATAATATAAATCTGAACTTATATTGAGAAAAAGATACTTTTTGAAATTATTATTCTGAGCTTTCACTGAGAAAAATCTAAAAATCTGAAAATCTGAAGGGTGTTCACCATCTGAATGCAATCAATATGGTACCAAAAAAAGTAATCAACAATCCACTATGAAATCTAGAGGGTTTTTTGTTTGTTTGCTTCTTTGATTGACTGATTGATTCAAAACATTCCCATGGAGGACTTGGGATAGAAAATGGTGTCTCATCTGCTCTCCTTCTAGATTAGCCAAAGACCTAGCGAGCACCTACTTTGCAACACAGACATATCCAAGACAACCTTGTTCTGAAACAGCTCTCTTTCAAGAGTATTATGATGTACAGCATTAAATAAACAGGACAGATATTCTATTATTGCTTGAGGTTGGTTCCCTGCTTTTGAAATGCAGTAAACATGATTTTGCCATTACTAGTGAAAAGCCACAGGCTTTGTTTTAATCTAATAACACAGGACTTGTCTCAGGACTTGCCTAAACCTGTTGTGATCTGAGCTGGTTTTCACTTTTTTAAGCTCTGACAGAAATCTCTAATGGACTATTGCCTAAATTTCTTTCACTTTTAATTTAGCTTTGTTCTACTCGTTCATGTAGCATCTATTGCTACATAAAAGTAACACATAGTTCTTTAGTGTGGAACTAACTAGCTTTTTCCCTTAAATGAAAACACAGTGAAGAAGAGTGTGGGCACATGATGATGCAGAGGCCCCAAACTGTAAATCACTAAACAGATAAAGCTGAGTACTGGCCTTAAAGGAATGTAATCTTGTTAGCCAGGAATAACTAATTTTAGTGATAACGGGGGGGGGGGGGGAAATGAGCATAAGGTGAAATTTAGAACCAATGAAGAGAGCTAGAGCAAGAAAATATATAGACACAACACCCAAGCAAACCTAACTTTGAGGAGGAAAAAACTCCTACCATCAACCTCATATGCCTCTTGGCACAGACTACCAACAACTCAAGGTAAGAGGTCCTCTACACTGTATGTGTGCGCCCTTCTTGAGGAAGACCACTGCCTCCAGCCTTTCTACCCAGATAGACACTGGTGAGCATTACACCAGATATATAGAGGGCATACTGGTAGTTTGTTTACAACAATTAATGACGTGTCTCTGTATCAATTAGATCATTTGGATTGTGAGAGTTAGTATCTTTGTAACAGGACTTATAATACTAATAGTAATTGTTGTACTGTGTCAGACTATTAAGTTTTTAAAAGTTTAAAAATTAATTCTTCTTAGCTCTTTCTTTAAAAGACAAATGATAAAATTTGGAGTATAACATTATGTAATGCTCCATGCATACCAATAAACCACTTCTTAAAAGCTGGATGTGGCTCTGCAAGGTTATAACAGATCAATGCTGAGCCTCTTTAACTGGTTTTGCTCAGGATGACTCTATCTAGTATTCTTACAGATAAATGTTTTATAAAAGCAGCTTCCTCCAAGCAGTGGGGACACGCCATTCAGTACAATGGTTTTAGTAGGGCTAAAGGGCTGGGGTAGACCTTTCTCCCTTTTGTTTACCAGCATAGATACAGTCTATCTAGCTTGCTAGCTGCAATGTCTCTCCTCACAGATGTTTGCATTATGTTACTAGCATACCTCACAATGCTTACACCCTGTTTTCTATTCAGATCATCCAAATGTTCCAGATAATGAAATGCTGACCAAAGGACCCCACAGTCACATAGTCTGGTTTGTGCTACATCAAACAATTATATTTGAATATTATTGCTGCTGCAGTAAATATTGATATTGCAGGTAATATTTTCAGGATATTTCAGAGAGGCTGGTACTTCAAAGGCTCAAAATAATGTATCTTATTGAAACTTTCTGTTAAAATGCCTTTTATGTTTGAGTCTGTCTTTTTCTTAAATTAAGGAAGCCAATTTTACTACTATTGCTTTGCTTTTTCTTGGATCAATGAACAAAATGATAAGAGCAGCTTCAAAGTAAGATATCAGAGAATAAGACTAGGAGATATTTATATAATGTCTGGTTGCAAAGCAATTATTATAATAGAAAAGGATAGAGAACATATGGCCACACACTACTGCCACAAGACAGTATTCAACATCATAGCTCAAACAAAATAATTAAAAGATTTTAAAAAATGAAAGCAGACACAAAGTGCCAAAATAAAACAACAAAATTACTCAGGTTTTGAAAGAAAAGACTCTGAAATTTGACTCTAACCCTTTCTGTAATTTAAATATTTTTTTTGAAAAAAAAATCTGGTTTTCATTTGAAAAACAGAATTAATTAATAGATTAATTTCAGTATTAATTAATTTGTGAAGCTCCTAGATTGTAAGATGGTGATAAAGTGGATTACCAAAACGGTAAGGTGATTAGGAGTAGTCACCACGGGGAAGTTGTGTTTAACCAACCTGATAGCCTTCTACAATTCAATGACTGTCTGGATAGATGAGGGGAGAGACATGGTTGTTGTCTACCTTGACTTCAGCAAAGCTTTTGACACCATCTCCCATAACATCTTCATGGGGAAGGTTAGGAAATATGGTTTAGATGAGTGGACAGTGGGGTGAATTGAGAACTGGATGGATGGCAGAGCTCAGAGGGTCATGATAAATGGGACAGAGTCTAGTTGGAGACCTGTGGTCAGTGGTGTCCCACAAGGGTCAGTAATGGGCCCAGTGCTGTTCAACTTGTTTATCAGTGACTTGGATGAGGGCACAAAGTGCACTGCAAGTTTGCAAATGATACAAATCTGGGTGCAGGTGATACAAAACAGGGTGGAGCGACACTCCAGAAACCTATGATGGCATTCAGAAGGACTTAGGTTGGGGCAGAATTGGTCTGGGAGGAACCTTATGAAGGTCAACAAGGACAAGTGCAGGGTCCTGCACCTGGGGAGGAATAACACCAGACATCAGTAGAGATTAGGGGTTGACCTGCTGGAAAGCAGTTCCATGGAGAGGGATGTGGGAGTCCTGACTGACAAGTTAACCATGAGTCAGCAATGTGCCCTTGTGACCAAGAAGGCCAATGAGATCTCGGCCTGCATCAGGAGGACTGTTGCCAGCAGGTCGAGGGAGGTAATCCTGCCCTTCTACTCAGCTCTGGTGGCACCGCACCTGAAGTATTATGTGGAGCTCTGGGCTACCCAAAACAAGATGTTTGTGGAACTTCTTGAGAGGGTCCAGCGTAGAGCAACAAAGATGATTAAGGGAGCATCTATCATCTGAGGAAAGACTAAGCAAGCTGGGCCTGTTTCGTCTGGAGAAGATTGTGAGGGGATCCGATCAATATGTATAAATACTTGAGGGGAGAATGTAAAGAGGATGGTGCCAAAGTTTTCTTGGTGGTGGCCAGTGACAGGACAAGGGGTAATGGGTACAAGTTATGGGTACAACTCAGGAAGTTCCACCTCCATGTGAGGAAGAACTTCTTTACTGTGAGGGTGACAGCACCCTGGAACAGGTTGCCCAGAGAGGTTGTGGAGTCTCCTTCCCTGGAGCTCTTCCAAACCCACCTGGACACCACCCTGTGCCACGTGCTCCCTGCTGGAGCAGAGTGGTTGGACTAGATGATCTCTAGAGGTCCCTTCTAACCTTAACCATTCTGTGATTCTATGATTCAGTGAAAAAGACAATGAAGTTCCCATACCCAAGCAATAGAAAATTTCTTTATTAGTTTTATCTAGGTTTACGCTATTTTTCCTCTCCTCTGTGAAGTATTGTGTCATTTTAAACTAGCATTTTACCATGCTAAATATTTTATGTTTTATGATTAACTGTCTGATTTTATTTAGGGTCCTCTTTTATTTGTTTTTAGATTCTGTGATAATGTCTATAGAATAAACCCTGACTGTAATTTGAAACTAAATTTGCTTCCTCCCCTAAAAGTATTTTCTTACCTTATATTTAACCTGTCATGTATTTCTTACTAAGATCAAACATTATTCTAAATAATTATTTGTCATGGTCTACAGTAGTGGTTAGCAAAGCAGTTACCTCCCACACTTAGTCAAGCAGGAAAACCAAATTAAAATTGCATAACTCCCAATTATGGGATTCACTTGTGCTAAAGTAGAGTTCCTATTACCAATTCAGAAACTTTGGTTTCTTCCCAACATTAATCAGTGTTGCTTTGTTCAGTTGTTCAACTACAAATTTAAGGCAACATCAATAACTCTGCTCTTACTTATGCTGCTGCTTTATTAAAATAGACATCCTAGTGATTTAGTATTCATTATGACAATTTTAATTTTCAGTTTCCCTAGAAATCATATGCAAGAATTGCAACACTTCATTTTTCAGATGTAGGAGATAGACAGGCAATTTAGAAATAATAAAGAGAGGAAAAAGAATCATGTGAATTGGGCAGAGTAGCATATCAAATTGAAGGAGTTGTGGGGTCATGGTGTCTCTTGATTATGTTGTGTCTGTACTCTTTGGGGAATATTTCTATGCCATATAGCATTCCTTTTTCTCACTTTGGCAGTGTTTTTTTTTTCTACCCATCAAAGAACCTTTAAAAGTCAGATTTTGCTGAGTCTATTTTTAAAGAGGACTATGATTTAAGAGAATTCACATGGGAGGACAGTCACTGCAGGACAGCAAGAACGTGAAAGTTCTTTAAGAATGTAATGTAAATTTTCATCCTGAGACAGCACGTTGGGATAGTGCAGCATATTTTCTGACATTTTGCCACTCCTATATTTGTTACAGATCCCAGTGAATTGAGTTTGAACTGCTTTGTCCAGTTAATTTCACTGTTTTAGTTAGCCTAAGATAAAGATGTAGATTCTAGTAGATGCCATTATGTAAGTTAGTATTTCAGAAAAATGGAAGCAAGCAGACAAAAATACACAAGGTAACGCACAGTGTATCTTGCTTTGATAAGGATAAATGCAAACATAATTGTTGATGATTCGGGGATTTTACTTTCTGAGAAAGCTAGTGGCTGCAAAACTTTTTAATTGTTCTTGCAAACTCTGGAGATGTCTGCATAGTAACATGTTTGTACAATCGCATGGAAAATCAAGTACTTTATTTGAAGTGTGATCTCTGCTGAAGGATTTAGAAATTTAATTGTTAAGATTTCAGAAAACAAAAAGTGTATTGAAGTTGCCTTTTGTTCAACTCATCATTGCCTGAACAAAATGATATAAGACAAATGCTACTTCATTTTTGACATCATAAAATGATGAAGGATAGTTCAGCAAAGTGCCAACATGCTTATATTTTATTGAAGAAAACAGAAATATAAAATGCTGTAAAGCTCTAAAAATTAGTCTTTTTGAGCTTTTTTTTTCAAAAGATAATGATGAACAGAAAAGGACAAGGAATAAGCAAATTTTATAAAATAGAATAGAAAAATAGATACATTTACTCTTTTGGAATAATATGAAGCTAATACTTTGGATGTTCCTTATTTAAAAAGGCTATTTAGGTTAATATTTTCTAATTATTTTCTAATAAGTAATCTCTTTTTGTAGTTACAATTTATATGTTATATGTTATTATATGTTATTAGGGAATCATTATCAGCTTTTATTGTATTTGTAACAATTTGTACATTTTTTCAATATAATTTAGCATTTTACTTTGTCTGTTCCTAGAAGAAGAATGAAAGGAGATGTGACTTGTGAAAAAGGAAAAAAAAAGAATAAAATGTGTTTTGTTCTGATGATGGGACAGTCCTTTTAGGATGCTTTTAGTAGATTAAAAAAAGGTAACCACATTCTCATTTCTTGTAATTACAACTGTTTCTGTTACATTACAGAAAGATTCATGTTGTTTTTTTTTTTTTTCCTTCCAATAAGTATTTGGTGAACTTTCTGCATAAGCCACAAATTAAAAATAAAAAAGATTAAAAGATTCTTATGCCCGGTGGGCTCATTGTAGTAATAGGGCTTCCTGATTTCTGGAGATGGAGTTATATTACGTAATTTTGATATCTAGCTGCCTAAATAGTTTAATAATCTTTGGAATGGTTGCATTTGGTAAACCTGACACAAACTTCCAACATTTGCCATTGCAAATTACTATATTTATTTATTTATCTAAAATAATGGTGTAAGGGTAGGAAAAAAATCAGAATTTGTTCCAGACATTCCTTTATAATTCCTTTTTTGCTTCTCTAGTTTTCTATTTTTAAACTTAGATATGTTAAATTAAAATGTTAAATGTTAAATGTTAAATTAAATTAAACTTTTAGGGCACAAAACTTTCATTTAAACAAGCTATATACAGAAGATGATTTGATGCATAAGAATGTTTAAGATCTGAATTATTCAGAGAAAAAAATGAATAAGGTTTTTATTATGACATCAGCTTGCTGCAGCTCAGTGGTGTATTGAACTTTATTGAACTATTTCTCAGCAGTAATCCTACTTCTAAAGCATGCTAGTACTAGTAAAGAAATCCATGTACACACACACACATGTTTTCTGATGTGCTTTTGCTGCCTGAGTATTTCAGAAGAGTGAGAACTGAAATGGAATTCAAAAAGTAGTTGTATGGAAGTTGCACCCAATGCATCTTGGCTCAATAAGCCTGTACTTGCTCATTTCACTGATTCTATCTAATATCATGTATTTAATTCAGCTAAAGTTATAAGATGAAGCCATTTATGCTCTGACTAAAGCATTAGCTTTGGCTAGTGAATAATTCAAACTACCAGATTTCAAAATGTTACCAAATATATGAGTTATCATTATTAATATAGGACATATTATTTCTCCTTATTATTATTTTTTAAAAATTAGGAATAACTTCCCAATAATTTTCCCTATTTTAAAAATGGATCAGAAAAATGAATCTAAGATGCAAGTTAATAGTTTTCCTGGAAACAGGGAAAATAATTATGAAAAAAAAGAAAGAAAAAAGAAAAAAAAGGACTTCTGATATGTTTTGAGTAAGATCTAATTGGTATAGTAAGTATATGTCTCTTCCAAATTTTTATCCAGACATCCTTTTTTTTTGAGACAGAACTCTAGCCAAGGATAAAGCTAATTCTTCGCTGTGTTAATCATGCTACAGCTCTATTTTATGTAAAAAGTAGGCCAAGTACATAATTATAGCTTCTTTTCTGAAATATTCCATTAAGAATTTCATTAAGAGATGGAAAAGGAGGTGTGGTTTGATCCTAAGAGTAAAAAGTATACTTACCTGACCTAAGTATGTGAAAGAGGATTGGAGGATCATGATTTTTAGAACATTAGAAACTTTTATGCTCTTTGTTGGTATCTCAAAAGAGAGGGGACAGAAAAAAAAATCAAAAGATATGTTACCCAGAATAAAAGTGGAAAATCAGAACAGTGATTTTAGATAAATTAGTAAACAGATGTTATTTGATATCTCTCTCAATAGGTCATGCACTTCACTAAGGTGAAAGCAGAGATATCTAATGAAAACTATTCAGTTGATGGTACTGTTAAATGACTGATTTCATAAAGAAAGAAGAGGGAAGCTCACATTAAATGACAATCCATCAAGTGCCATTTTAATAGCAAGAGTTTTTTCTTTTCTTTTTTAAAATATATATATAAATGCTGGTAGCAATGCATTCAAACCTGGCTGAGGCAGAGCCAAGCACCTTGTTCCTGCTCTGAACACTTTATGTGAACTTGGTCTGTTCTTCTAGCTCCTATGTACTGCTGAGCTGATTTAGACAAGGAAGTATTACATTTTTCATCCTGCTGCTCTAGACCTTTATGTCCTGATGCTAGGAGCCAGATGTCTGAGAAGGGTATTGGTAATCTTGCTCCCTGCTGTGCTAATAACCAATGTTCCACAGAAAATACACCTCCTCCTTTTACTAGTCTTCAGCTTGTAATAAAAAATTATGTCATTGATAACAGTTCTAAGAAACATTATTCTCCAAAGAGACATTTATAAATTCTGGACAGAGGAACATGTCTCTTCTAACATTCACATGAGAATAGCTCTGTCTTCATAAATTGTCGCTCCTGGTACGTATAGATAACAGTAAGCTGTTGCAGACAAATCTATCAGTTCTGCTCAATTTTCTCAGGCAAACAAACTAACATTAGCTTTTCATAACATGAGCCTCATTCAACCAATTCAAAAGTGGATCAGTGGTCTCTGACTGCTAGCTTACCTGACATAGTCAAATGGATCAGCAGTCCAAGGATAGTGTTCAAAAAGCCTTTCAGTATCTTTACAGAGATTGACATAGATTTGATATAACCAAGCATACTCTCAAGGAACTCTTCAATTCTGATAGGACAGAAGATGGGTAAGAAGCTGTAGAAGGTAAGGGCTGTATACTCTAAGTGAAATGATTCTTACAGTCTAGTTTGCCTGTGTCATGATTGTTTTCTGTATTTCACAGTTTTACTCGAGTAAATAGGGCAAATAACGAATAAATGGTAGGACAAATAACAAATAAATGGTACAATACCCTTGGATACCTATGAAACCACTGCTTTATCTTGCCCCAAACTGGTATCAGCACCATATATTTGTGATGGATATGCTCCTTCCCCAGCTCAACCTGACTCCTCACAGGTGTTAACTACCACATTATCTGATCCTGGTAGTTGCCTGCCTGATTTCTTCCCCCACCCGGGCATTAACCATCAATAACCGTCCTGATTGCTACATCCTGATGGGGAGATAAGGCTAATTGTCAGTACATCAGCCAACAGTCATTTCTGAATTGAAAGAATAAGTCAGTCATCTTATTCCACAAATATGGGTACAGCAGGAGAGCCCATTTTGCTCTCCTTCCATGGCAGCGGGCTGCATGCCAGGATCTCCCCTTGAGCAGGGACACCTCTCAAGGATGCTCCTCGGGGTTAAGAGGTCCTTCCCATGGCAGATTCATGGTAAGTGACTATAGTGCGCTCTCTTTCTGAGCTTGTAAACTTTACTTTGTAACTGTGAAAAATCCCTTAGATATAAACTGTTGACCAGGTCTGGGACTAGGACTGGATCCAGCCGCACCCAGACTCCTCTCAGAAGAAGTCTGGAAAGCAAGGGGGTCCAATGTGAACTTCATAACCCAACGGGAGGGTGTCCTTGATAATTCTGTGTGCATCTTGAACCTCCATGTGGTAATTAATAGGTGACCTTGCCGTAGAATCTCATGAAACCATTGTCATTACCAGTAAAAGCTATTCCTATTTCTTTCCCACGAGTGAAGTGCATTGTGTCTCTCACCCCCACCATCAGTCATTCCGTGACAATATTTTAATGTTTACATCCAAAGAGTGGCATAAGCAATAAAAATATACATATATAGAGAGAGAAATTTGTTGCCGTTCAAACGGCGCGGCGACCCGGTTCAAGACCACCCCCAAGCCACTCGGTCCATTAACTAGTTGACACCAATGTGGTGGACGGCAAATGGCGTTTATTGATGGGTAACAAGGTGTTATATAGCTAGGTTTACAACGTCACATCCGTCTGCTTACACCATAGACTAAACACTATTGGCTATTAGGGGCCCTATCTTTCCGTACAGCACGATATCTTCCGGCCGCCGTTCCCTAACTATCTGCAACAACTTCCCCCCTCCCTATGCATAACAAAACTAGCTAAAATACAACTATCTTATTCTTATTACTATCTTATTCTATTCTTATAGTTATACCAATCTTAAAATTACATATCATAAACTTGACATAAAACATAAGGCACAAAGAAGAAGGCGCGTAGAAGGTAGGGGATGACAGGTAATACCAGGGTGTAGGAATAGGGTGTACCTTGGGATAACTTGGGGGTGATACTGAGTGGATATATTCTTAAAGCAGTTGTTGGTGTTCTACTAACATGATGTTAACCTTCTCTAGCCGATTCTTGACAAACGGCATGAGCTTATTCAATATACAGGGTCCAAAGATTAGCGTCATCATGATCATTGTGATCGGCCCTATCAAGGTGGATATCAGGGTGGTTAACCACGGCGAACCGGTGAACAAATTTTTGTACCAGCTGCGTTTGGAACAGGGTTCAATGGGTGCTAGTTGGCAAGGCATGGCACTGAAAACTGGTGGCCCTGTAGTTATTTTTGTACTAATTGCTCGAGATTGTTCGATCTGTTCAAGTACCCCATTTAAAGGGCTGGTGTGACTCTACCTGTCCTATAGTGACAAGCTGCAAAATTAAGATAACGCAAAGGCATCGCGGCCCCCTCTTGCGGAGGCTGTTTTGTTGTTTTCTGGATTCGGTCAGCGTGGAACTCGCAGGCTCGGGCGGGACGCTTGTCACCGGGGTGTACGGGTTACGGGGGTGTCCGATGATCCGGTCCTGTGAACAGAAACTCACAATTTTCATTAGTTTTATTTTGAAGGTAACAGCCTCCTGAATTGGGGTCAGATGCTCTTCCTTTGCAACATGCTTAATCATGAATGCTCCCGCCGGTTTTTCTTTAATTCGGATGTTTACCTTCTTTTTCTCCTTCCTTAAGTTTGAATCGGTTGTGAGCCACTCGTCCTGACTAGTGTCTGATCCGGAGTCGGAACTCGACTGACTGGTCACTTCCGGGCTCCGGTACTTTTTCGTTGGGCTTCGGCGTTTTTTGAAATGTCCGCTCTGATCGGTTCTCGGCCCCTCCCTCGGACCTCTTCTCCGCCCCTCCCTCGGGCTCGCTCCCAGCCCCTCACTCGGACCTCCTCTCCGCCCCTGACTCGGGCTCGCTCCAGGCCCCTCCCTCGGGCCTCCCTCAGTTGTCCGGTCACTCCCATTGGTTCTCAGCGCCTCACTCGCGCCGGGGGCACCCTCGCCCCACCCTACCCCCTGCGGCTCGGCGCCATTTTGAGGGGCATAGGGTGGTGGCCTGGCCCAGAGGTCACCATGCTCTGACTTCTTTTCAATGTTCCTAGCTTCCTCGGCTAGCTCGCTCCAAACAGATTTCGGCTGTTTCTGCTCCTCTGTAAGCGGGGTGTGGTTCGGGGATGGAGGGGATGTATCACCCTCTTGCTGACCTTTAGGCTCAGCAGAATTGCCATCATCTGGGGGGTGCAAAGTCTGTGCGGCTGCCCCGACTCCCATTTTCGGGGTGGCTAACAAACAGTCCCTTATTGCCACCCAGGTCTCCTGCTCTTTTCTAGCTTTCTGCAAGGCTTGTACAACTTTTCCCCAAGCCTTAAGGTTTTTCCCACACCCTGAAGACATAATCTCCTCAGCCAATGCCTTAGTACATTTGTCCCACACTTCAGGGACACGCTTCAGGGACTTCAGAATATCCACCGGCTGGTCTATAACCTTAATTTTTAAAAGCCTCGCAACTGCGAGAGTAAAATCTTTTGGCTTACAAATCTTTGGCTTACAAATCTTTGGCTTACAATCAATCCCCCAATGCTTATGTAATTGCGATACGACCTTCACGAGGGCTTCCATCCTCCTTGTTGCTCTGATAGCGTCCTCTCTGCCGGGCTGGTCCACTCACTCCGGCCGCCGTTCACCCGTCCAGGCGATGACTTCCCGGGTTTCGGCACCACTTGTTGCCGTTCAAACGGCGCGGCGACCCAGTTCAAGACCACCCCCAAGCCACTCGGTCCATTAACTAGTTGACACCAATGTGGTGGACGGCAAATGGCGTTTATTGATGGGTAACAAGGTGTTATATAGCTAGGTTTACAACGTCACATCCGTCTGCTTACACCGTAGACTAAACACTATTGGCTATTAGGGGCCCTATCTTTCCGTACAGCACGATATCTTCCGGCCGCCGTTCCCTAACTATCTGCAACAGAAATTTAGATTTCTCAATTAAATAGAATAAATGTAAAAAATATTTACAGGCTTTTACTCTTCAGTTAAGTTCATTGTAGCTCACAAGGAGGAATCCCTACTTAAATATTTGCATGTACTATTAAACAATACTATTATCATGTTTAGGATACCATGGAAGGTATCCTAATTTTAAAATTAATTAAAATTGTAACAGGGTCTCAGCCTGTAAGATTATATATCCCTAGGGATAGGGAAATAAGATTTATTGCTTAATCATCTTGGAACTTTTTTGGAAGTCTTTAAAATTCTGCTATTTGTATTACTTTTCTCAGCTTATGCAGTTTGGTAGACCTTCTATATGCATATACTGGTGTACACGTCATGTTTTACCTTTCTTCTCCAGTATTTAAAAAGCTGAAAAAGATCTGTACACAAGTCCAAATAAAAGAACTCTGTCATGAAAAGAACTCTGGCATGTATTTTTCACAGAGACTTGGTGAACTCAATAAGGATAAAAGCCCAGTGTATTCTATTTTGTAGAGAGGTTTTTGCTTTTCAGAAAGCAAAGCTTTCTCCTGTCTTTGCTTTCTGAAAGTACAACTGAGAATAAAAGTAACAACCAGTTACTTAAGAACAGTTTGCTCTTTTGTAGAATACTTTGAAAGTATTAAAATTAGTAACAATTTCTTTTCTTCTAGTTTGTTTTGGGATGTTAAAATTAAAAATCACTTTTTACAGTATGCACATGGCAATACCTTGTTATGATTGATTTTATTTTTTTTTTGCAATTGAATTTTACTTGATATATTCCATAGTTCAGCAATATTTACATACATCACTGCCTTTTTAAGATGTGAATTTTATGTAATTATATGTAAATAGCAATTTAATTTACTCGACTTCTTTTAGAGCCTTAAATCTACATAGCTCTGAAGAAAATCAACCTGGCCTTTTACATAAAAGCCCAGATTTATAAATATTATTTTTTTCTAGTTATAGCAGACTAAATTATCAATAATGAAGCAGAGCAGGCACTTGCACTTAGTATTTTCACTAATATTTTTGGTAGCTAAGTAGAAATTTGTCTGAAAAACAATAGCATTAAAATATCCATAAGTGATGCACATAACTCATTTCTTTCAGTACCCCAGTCACAGGTTGGTTGGGATGCAATACATGGATAGACAGAAACATATTATCATAAAAGGAGAATCTCACTATGTAATGCTTTAATTTTGCAGACTACACCATTAGAGATGGAAAATATATAAAAATATATTAAATATTTCAAATTTCCACAATGGAGAATTAAAAAGTAAATAATTTATACTGTTTGACCCTTGTTCATTCACAGTCCTTATTATTCAGGGCCCATTACTTTTTACCAGATTTGTTTCCAGTTCTGGCTTTTATTTCCAAATGGAGAGTATCTCGGGAACAACCTCAGCTGGACAAACAGAACATGGACACAAATTAGAGATGAGGCTACATATAATGGCACTGTACATACAATAGCTTGTCCAGTTTCTTCAAACTTCTCCATCCTCAAAAAGCATAGGAACTGTCTATGAACAACTGTTTTGTAGTAGGTTCACTATTTATGAAATAGCAAAATATAATTACATCATTGAAAGCGCAAGATAACAGTTTAGCCTATATATATACAACTCAGTAGCCTGCCATATAAATTGCCTATTATTCCCAAACTAATGTCAGCAATTCCATCTAGTTTAGGAATAAAAATTTTAAAGGATAGTGATACTGAAGAAATTACAGGGGCTTTTAGTATTCATATTCAGTTCATCATTGGCTAAATCTTATCCTAGGTTATTCAAAGGAGTCCAGATGCTAAGGTTCATTATCCTTCTGTTAAAACAATCACCAGAAAATTACAAGATCCTGCTTAAAGATTTTTTTTTATCTTTGATTAGTGATATTAAAATGCTGCTATTGTTTTCCTTTTATTTGGTATGAGGGGAAGAGCTAGATGACTTTACCTGTCAAGAAGAAAAAAACACAAGTTAAAAAAAAAAAAAGAAAAAGAAAAAGAAAAGCTCTTGCTAACTTCCTTTAGGGGATATCCCAGCCTTGTTTTTATTGATGACATCTGAAGGCTTTCAGCATTTTCCCCAAAAGCTTTTCAGGAAAGTAGTAAAATGTAGTCTTGGCTGCTTTTGTCAATTTATGACTTCACTTACTATTTGATTTCTTTTTTAACCTTTTGCATTATGGCTTTTGTTTCGGCTCACAGCAATAGAGAGGGAGAAAGAAAAGATAAGATGTTGGATTGCAAATCTTCTGAGTATTGCAAGGCTTGAATTCAATGCTCAAGGGTGCCCTCACCAACTCAGTACATCTGAGTTGATTCATGTTTTTCTGTCTGTAGTACACTGAAAAATTCAACAGGGAAGTAAGTAGAGCTAGTGAATTTTCACTCAGAGTTTTCAGATGGGAACAAAAATACAAGATAAAATTGGAAATGTTAATTTATCTGACCTCAAAAAAATATTAAATGAGGATAACAAATCGAATCCAGAAAGCATCACTGCTTACATATAACAAAATGTGTTTTAGGTGACAATGTGAAATGTGAAAATAGAAAAATGATTTCAGAAAGAAACAGATATTCTTTGCTAGACTTTGATAGCAACATCACTAGTTCTCCTCACAGATATTCATTCAGTAAATCATCTTTGTATGTTAAAAAAAAAAAAAGTGTTCTTTTATGGAGAAGTAAGACTACTTTACCAGGATTATATTTTGTTTTTTATGAGGGGCAGAAAGTGTAAAGTAAAATTCTCATGAAAATACTATTAAGATATTATTCCTGAATGTAATAATCATTCAGCAGCAGAGTGATTTTTTTATAAATCACACATAAAACACAAATAAATAATAATAAGTGTTTTCAGTGTTCATTAATCTGCTCGGCTGAATCCAATCCAGAGAGACCAGTACCTAAAAGAGGTTGAAGAGAGGTACTGTGTTTATTGGATCTTGTCCTGAAACACTGAGGTAAGAAATAGCACAAGTAATGCCATACATAGGTATTAAACCCTGTTTTTTATATTTTGTGAATTCTTTTAGAAATACTTTGCAGAACAAAGCTCCTTATTTTCATACACTGCAGATGATAGGAATATGCCATGCTATTGTGAGCACATGAAAAGGGATAAAAGCTTCCTGGTCCTCAGTAAAATAACTACAGTATGTTGTTTCTTCTTTAGCAATATCTTAAACTTCATGCTAGCATGGTAGGAAACAGAATAGACACTCTGAATTCTACAGGTGAGTTAATTAGGTGTTGCTATCCAGCAGGCTGGAACAGAGGCTTTCTGTTCAATCCACTCTGGTATGTACAGGTGTTAAAAGAGTACTTGCAGGTTTCAGAAGATGTGTTCATTTTCTGTAGCAACATGGGATATATGATGTGCTCTATTTCTCCCCAAGGCTGTGGTCTTACTTGGTTAATCTGCATTCTTGACTGCATTCTGTGCTAAAAATAACAAGTCCCAGGACAGACAGAGCTTGCAAAGAGACCTGACAATTGGTTAAATCTGATTATTATATTAAAATGTTAGAATTCACCTCATTACCCAGCATACTCAGCTCAATTATTTATCCCATTAACCTCAGGCTAAAGATGTGGCATATGATATTCATTTCTCTAGAGGTTAATCTCAAAGGATCTTTGTCAAGGTTAAAGACTTGTTTCAGGACACACTGTAGTAAGGCCACTTTTAGTAACACCTTGACATATTTTCTTTATTATGGAATTTAAATCTGAGAATACCCTATTAAAATGAAATGTGTGTTTGGGACATTGTTTGGAGCTCCATAACATTTTTAGATTGGTGCCACTAAAAATATTTTGAGTTTTTTTTTTTTTTTCTTTTCAACAATATCTATCACTGCGCATTTTAGATCGGGGTCCTTATTTACTGGATCTATTGAGACAATCTCTCAAATTAGAATCATCCTCTCATTAAACAGTATGCTAACTTGCTTAGATGTCCACTGTCCTAAACTCTTTATAATATATAAACCTTTAAATAGTGCTAAACTTATATAAACCGATCTTCCTGAGTTTCCCCACGTCTATGAGAAGTACTCTTGGTAGAGAACTATAAAATATGCTAATAAATCAGAAAATAAAGATTAAGAAGGTCATAGAAGTACATTTTACAATTGTGTTTGCTAAAACATATGCGACATTAAAATTCTGATTCTACATTCTTATGACAAAGGCTGTAATGAGAACAGAAAATACCATGAGCCTGATCTACTCTCTTGACTATTTAAGTATAACTACTCCAATTTTTATCTTATGCTTAGAATTAAAGACTTCCACTCCCTCACATTTTTCTAAACTGGAAGGCTAAGAGAATATCTAGATAATATTGCAGGAATTTTTTGGGGAAAAGGAATGTGTAGTAGTAGTTAACCTCCCCATCATTTATTTTTTCAATGTTTTAATCTTTCTCCTTTCCTTTCAGATCACAATATCATGCACTTCTTTTTTTGTTAAATAATTAACATATAAGAAGAAGCATATCTTTTATATGACAGTTGCTGTGATGTTTTCTCATATCTGCATATCTGTAAACTTGGATGCAATTTTTGCTCATATCTACTGTTGATGGTTTCATGCATTAATTTAGCTACACTGGGCATAGTTGTATAGAGTTAGAGTAGAAGCTGTATAGATCATTCAGGACAGACTCCTTTTTTTTTTTTTTTTTTTTTTCCTAAATTATGGAAAATTTTTAACAAAACAAAAGGTTTAGCATTTCTCCCAAATCTTATCTGACCTACTTATACAGCTTGGGAGTTCACCTGTCAATAACTTCAGGCTATTTCTGAATAGGGTTTTTGCTATATGAATAATGAAAGATACAAGCAGACACCAATTTTTGCTGCAGCAGTTTGCAAGATTGGGTCTGGCCTGTGGGAGCTGCTGGATTCTGATCACTGTCATTATAAGACAAGATAATTTAAAGATAAATATGAATGAGTTATCTATGTTCAACAGTAGATAAGCAGAATTGTTGCTCCTTTGTAAGCCATGTTCTTCATATTTGCCTGAGAAGGTTAACAAATTATCAAGACCATTTTTTCAATGACATTTTAACTACAGTTGCACTTTCTGAAACAGAATAGCAGAATTATCTTTTGTCATTTAAGTTCTCAGTGTGAGATGGAATAGTTCGGGCTTTTTCACTCATTTTGACTAATTCAAAATTATTATTTTTTAAATTATCACTTTCACTAATTTTTGTGGTGGTAACTCTTTTAAATAAGTTTGTCAGGTGTGAGCATATACCAGATCTGTAATAAGAGCTGCTATGAAGCAGAAAGATTTATTTTTTCACTACTGCTTGCATGACACTATTTGTCTGGATGTCTATGTTGCCATATACAACTATCTGGGTAACTAGAAAGTGGTGAGCCCCCTTAATGGGCTTTCCAGATCTGACTCTATTTATAATTAATGAAAATAACAATCTCATGTAAAGTTCAGCAAAATTTCAGGGAAGAAAGCTTGACCTCTGAGTTCTGTTCTCTCAGAAGAGGAGGCTGGCCTCCTTCCTTATCCGCTTTCATCCTAGACTCATGATTTATTCTTCTGTATTCTCCCAACAGGAGAGGGAAAGCATCTCTGCAGCATCATATCCAACAGTGGAAATGACTAGACAATTGAGCAGTGAAAATTCCTGAATCAGAATGCCAGTATTCTTTGCTCTGATTTTTGCTTGAACTGTCTTATTTTCTTAAAAAGATATATTTCTTCTTTTGACGTCTCTCCTCAGAGAAAGGCAGAGAGGATCTCTAGTTGTATGATAAGATTACTTGAATAACTGGAGAAAGACTGGAGGTGTAGAAACTCTAGAGAATAAGTAAACCCATATGAAAGTTATATGAAGTTGGCCATATTTCTCCGCTTTGTTATTTTAGTGGCTAGTAAACTATCTACTAGCTAAGTTAAACTTGTTAAGGTCCTGAAGTTCAGTTGGATGATTTTATGTTCAAAATCTCTAGAACAAATTAGTGAAAAAATTGTTCATTTAGCTTTTTATTTTCTTTTTTTGGGAGGGATGGGTAGCGGGTGGGCAGAGGGGGCTGGGAGGTTGGTCGTTTTGATGAAATGCTAATTAGGACATTACTACTAAATTATAGCTCATGTTTTATTTTCTTTGATTTTGGATTTTAGGCCTACAAAGACTTATATAAAAGAAAAAAAAACTTTATTACATTGATATACAACTCATACCATTAATATAACCCTCATACCTCTTAGTTTTCAGGAATAGATCCATTAAGTGTTATTCCATATAGAAGAGCTAGAGTTAAAATACATTTATTTTTAAATAAATAAATATATTAAAAATAAAAGAATTAAAACCTTATGTGATATATTTCACGATTCCTTTATCATTTAGTACTATATTTTTTTTCATGTTCATTACAGAAAAATAAATTTATTCCTTAGACTTTCTAAAGTTCAGGACATTGCTGTTTGTCTTTCTTACCTAGAAAATATAGACTTGATAAGCAAAATGTCTTCTTTAAATGTCCTTGGTGTTATCCTCACTTAAATCAAAGCTTTGATTTAAGAAGCTTTAAAGCAAAGACATTTTCTCAAATACAACCAACAAAAGTAATATTGATGTCATAATGGGATCTTCAATGCACAATAGAACTGGTGTAAACATGCTTTAACCTATTAGTTGAAGACAATTTAAAATTCTAATACTGCTACATACAGGTTAAGGTTAGAGTCAAACTTGATAAAATACTTAGGAAAATATATATTTAAGTAGATTTAAGTGGCAGAGGTTGGCTTCATGGTGACTCTATCTTTCTGATGTCAAATGCATGTCTATCATACATATATAAGTTCTAGTTCTAGCTACAGTGACTTTGCAGTCTAGTTTTCAAAGGATTTCCTATGCTTTCAATTGTGTTGTTTTGTACAGGCATAAATACAAAAAACTGGAAGATAAGATTTTATTAATGAAGTCTAATGAATTGTCCTTACTAATACACAGTTCTTTAAAAGTTGAAGTCTTTTAAAATTTAAATGTTGGACTTTCATATCAAGATAACATATTGCCTTGGAAATTATGTTCGTATGCCTTTTTCCCCCCTATTAAGAGGTTAACTTTTTTCTATTCAGCCACTTTTTTTCTATTCATTCTGCCAATCACAACTTCTAAACACAGCTTTACCCTTAAAAGATGAAAATAATGTCAATATATTTCTTAAGAACTGTCTGAAATATTCATGTTTTATTTCCTTGTTAAATCTGCATCACATAAAAGTAAATTGTAAGTGATGGAGATCAAGGGTTTTATGGGCAATCATTTGGAATAATCTCAATAGCTAGACTGAGAACTGTTACTTGTCAATAATAATTACTGTTCATTTCAGTAAAATCTTCCATTCAACAAACAGGAAATACAGAAAACAAGAAATAGAAATATGAAAAGGGCAGCTGTGCAACTGCAAACAGAACTTCCTAGATGAGTGTCCTTATTTCTTTGCTTTCTCACTGCAAGCTCACCCAGCTTGGATTTCTGATGCATTCATCACAGTTTTTCTCTGTTTAACTATTAGAAGTTTCATGTCATTATATGAGACATTGATAATTTTGTTGGATAATTGCTTGCTGAAATTTTAGATTGACATATTAAAAATGCAGTATGTCAGTTAAAAAGATATTTATCAAACAGCATATTTAAAGTACTTTCTTACTCATGCTTAAACAGCCAACCACTAGAACAAGAAATAAAATTAGAGATGCTCTAATGATTGTAAAAATGTGTTTTTAATTTATTATTCAATTACTGCAACAAATAAGAAAAAGCCACAGAATGTTCAGTGTATTATATTTTTATGTAGGATTTCTCAAACGCTATGATTTCCTTCTTTCAAGATACGGTAGTGGATAATCAGTCTACTTTTTGGGCGCAATTTCCACACACTGAAACAAATTAAGTACAAATTATGAAGATTAATACGAAAGTTCAGAAGTGCCTATGAGAGATGTGCACTGTTTCCTAGTGAGCTCCCCCATCCAGCTGCCTGAATTAATAGGCCTGTCTTTTATTCAAATCAAAAGCTCTTTTGAAGAAAAGGTAATCTTAGTTTTTAAACATTTTCTTTTTCTGTATATTATCAAACAAAATAGTCTTTGAACATAATGGCAATCTGAAATCCATAAAATATTTCTGAGTATGGTTAACATCTCTAAAATTATGTATTTTTTAAATTTGTTTAAAAATACTATTTTTTTTAGTAGGAGAAAATGGACATCTTTATTTAGAGGGCATTATGCTACTTCGTATATATTGCACCTTTTCACACTGAAGTATGGATTATTCTTAACACTTTCCTGACAGGCAAGTTATTGAGTTTTTGTCTGCAGTCAATGATGATGGAGTCCTGTCATTGTCAGAATGTCAGGATTAGAAAATCTCTTCTTTGTGATATGAAGCATAAATCCAGAATATAGAATAAAATTTAATGGTGCAATCTTAACACACTTGTGTTGCAGATGTAAGGTTATTTTATGGTCCTTGTCAGTTTTCTTCAATTTGTTTCAGTTGCTACCATTCACCTATGAGCTGTCTGAGTTCCTCTCGCTCTCTCCCATTCTGCCTTTTTTTTTTTAATATATTTCACCAGAGCAGACACTCTGCTGCAATTTCATATACAGACCCTCCTAGTTCCTAATACCTTCTAAGTTTCTCCAGTCTATTACAGCTCATAGAGAACAAAGAATTTATAATTCTTGATATACACAGTGAAACTCAATTTCAAAACATTGGCAGTAGGAAGAAAAAAAGACCTATTCACTATGAAATTTTCAAAGTTGAATTTCTAGTAGAGTAGTAGTAGGAGAGAGTGGTTGTAATACTTATATTCTCATAGAAGATAAGTGTTTCATTCCCATAGAAGACTGTGTTTCATTTTTCTGAATGAAGCGTGAGAAAAGTGTTTGCAGATCCTTATCTGACTGACTGAGATATTTTTAACACTTCAAAATGCATATTTAAAATTCACTTTTTGCCAGTAGCAGTTTAAACTGCAGTTTGCCAATGGATCCACTAACTTCATTTGATTCTAACCATTCTTGTTCAGTTCTACTGGTAGTGAGATGCTTAAAGGAAAAAAATAATAAATAAATATATATAAATATATATGATATAGATAGATATAGATAGACATTCAGATATAAATATAGATGGAGATATGCCCAGCTACCCAACAAAATTGCTTTAGCACCAAATTTCAGTGCTCTAGAATATTCCAGAAATTCTCATCATTTTATCACCTTAGAAAAATAACTGATGATCAATGTTATCATTGCATAATTTAAAAAGTCTGAAGGATTTGAAAGGAAGAGAAAAAGATCAATATTAAAGTAACTATCTACTCTCGAAGTTGTAGGATATCAAGATGCAGAATATTTACTTAGTTCTCTAATACATCTTTATATTCTTCTAATTTAAGATCACGTTTACCAGCGTCTTGCATCTGATTACTATAACCTGTAAGGAATTTTGTAGAAACTATGGATTTTCCTAAAATATGTATCTGAATATGATAGATTAGGTAAAGTAGAGATACCATTATATTTTTACTCTTATCTGGCTTTCATGAGTACTGCCTTACTGTGACCTACATACACTTTTCCAGTGTGCTCTAGCTATTTTGAGCAAGCTTTCCCCAGAAGTCTTGACTTTGATTTTGTTTTTTATGCCTTTTTGAGTTCTATTTACAAAATATTTTATGTTGCTGGTACTCTATTCCCCATTCGCTAGGTCCCCTTTGTTACAGAGTGAATCACAGTTGTACAGAATTTTGCTAGCTGTCTATTTCCCTTCTCTTTCTTTTCCTGGGTGTGTACTGTGAACAAATGTAACACATTCTGCCAGTGGGACTGGGGAGGACAGAAGCTGAATAAGATCTTGTGAAGTATTCTCTTTGGAACAGATTGCAGCTCTGAAGTCAATATATTTTATGAAGCAATAATATGGAAAAGAATTCCCTCCATAGCTAAGCTCAGGCTTCTTTTAAGTCTGAAAAAAGTGTCTTTTTTTTTTTCCCATATGAAATGTTATGTTCCTGAAGTCTTCTTTACGAAAACATTCTCCTGAGATCAGGACATGAGCAAGGGAACACGCATCTATCAAGTGAAATGAGATTTTCACTGCAAAAAAAAAGGTTATTTTAATCTCTTGCTGAAATAGAGTGAATGTAACATCAGCCATTTTTCATTGCAGTCTCTGAAAAAAACAGTTTTAAGAAATTCACTAAAGGTTAATTAGCTACATTAGCTACAGTGGGAGTGATTTTAATGCTTACCTGAAATAAATCAGTAATACTACATGAATGTGCACAATGCATTCTTTCTCTAGAAATCTTAACCACTGGCAGACTAGTTTTTTTTTTTTTTTTTTTTTTTTTTTTTTAAACAGCTTTAAATCAGAAAATGTTCCAATCATAACATTTTGCAATAATATATATTTTTGACATAGTCATTTATGCCTCAAAAATAGAGAAAGGTCTTTCTGCCTCATTAAAATAGTCAAGAGCCAAGGTTTTGAATACTCACATAAGTTATGTGAGGACCTAAACAGAATGAAAATGCATTCATTTATTTATAGGACATAGAAGGATAGAATGACCTGATGATAAAATAGTAGGCATAGTGGTGTGTGATGTAAATGAGGAATATTCTTTTCCTGGCTTTTTTTTTTTTTTCTTCTTCCCACTTTGAAACTTTTATGCAAATCTTTCCTAGCACTGGAAGATTTTTCTCCTTTGCATTTCTATATCTCCTTATGAACTCTAAGACTACGAGAAAGGTCAATATGACTGCATTTTAATTATATAAAATAGGCAAGAATTATATGATATATCTAAATTATTTCTGGGCTTCTAAGACTGTGCTCCCTGAAAGAAGTTGTTTCATTAGCAGAAAAATTAACAGAAGCAGATGACTTATAATATTGCTTATTTTGCTGCATCTGTCACCTGTCCTTCAGAACAAAGATAACACAAATTCTCCTCTTTAGTGTTGCCAGTGATTCTTCTTCATCACAGAAAAGACAACAACAGATATTTCAACTTGGAGGGAATTATTTGCATTTGGCTGATCAGGACAAATAAACTCTCCTCTGGACTTTTCCTGAGAGAATATGCTTATGTTTCAATCACTGAGTTTTCTTGAGAGCAAGTACTGAGGTCTCTCCTCCAGGCTACCACTGGTTTTCATGGCGATTATAGGGACTTAATTGCCTTTGAAACTTCATCACATTTTATAAACATGTATATATTTAGTATATATTTGCCCGTAGTCTATCATAATGGGCTCTAGAGACAAAATGTATAGATAAAGAATTTTATTGGATATACTTTATATCATTACAAACTTTGCTAAATGTTAGTTTAAATTTTAAAATTATTACATAAGCATCTATAAATGAGTTTTGTGATAAATCTGTCTTTTTGACTTAGGAAATGTCATTTGTCTGGCAGAAAATAATTATTTGTCATGCAGGCAAATTTCTGCTGAAATGAGAACATTTGACAGAAATGGGACAATTTTTCCAGTGTTGCAATAGAGCCCTTGGCAAAGCCTCTTATAACTTATGTGTCAGGCAGGTTTCCAAGTCTGTGTGGGTTTTGGCCAGCTCTCCTGGTTTGTTCTTTTGGCATGAAAGGCCCGCAGGACCACTCTCAGGTGCTAGGATATTCATTGCTGAGGCAGCATGTTTGCAAAACAGCCCTGAGACTCTGTTTCTCTCTCTTTCTTGGATTCCTTTTTTTTTCTTTCAAAGTACAAAGCATCAGCATTCTTTGTACAAATTGTTATTATATCTTCCCTGAAGATATAATTGTTATTATATCTTTCCTGCTCTATATTAATTTAGAGATTGACCTTGGATCTGATCCATTTCCTATGTTCTTGTTTTTTTTTTTTTTTTTCTTGTTGAATCAACAGGACTGAATACTTCCAACTCATAAGAAAAAAGAAAGGGAAAGAAAAAAAGAAAAAAAAAAAAGTCCTCATATAATTGGTCTTTGACAGAGGAAGAATGCCGAAAGACAGAGATTACAGTGATGAACATCACAGAAAACTGATCTAGAGATCTAGAGAAAAGATCCGTATTGATATAAGGAGTCACAGCTATTCTGTCAAACTAACATGAGGGAATAAGGCCAACATGTATTGATGTTTTTCAGCCTAAAATTTGCACGATTTTCTGAAGACAGGAGGTTAGTGTATGGGTTCTCACTTATGCAATTAAAAATAAACATTTGAAATTGTGGGCAAGAGATGTCACAATTATATGTGTATAGGTATATAAGTATGTACTTGTATGTATAACTGTGAATGCATATGTGTGCGTGTGTGTGTGTAAAAGAACTACTATACCCAGAGTGCCATAAAGTCTGTCATTGATCAATAGCAAAACCTAGTGCAGATGATCCATTGACTGAATTGCCTGGAAAAATCTGATTGCTTAGTTATCTTCCTGTAGTGTTTGGGAAAATCATACTTTTAGCAGCATTGTACCAAAACAAAAACAAACAAACAAACAAAAAAATTGGGTAGGAGGAGTCCATACTGCTAAATAAAAGAGGATCATTCAATTTGTACCGCAATAAATATACAGAAGAATTATGGCATATATGATAAATTATTTGCTGAAGATTATGAAAATCTAATCAATGACTGCCTAGGAATAGACTGTATAGCACTGAAAAAAGTTTGTAAGTGTGGAGAGCAGAGATTTATGTTTCTTACACTCATCACGGATCACTGAAGTAAGTAGATGAATATCCAAAATGTTTTATTGTCAGTACTTGACATATCAAAACAGAACAATATGAAAGAGTGAAAACCGTAATGCACTTTACGGGTTAAATTATGGCTCATGAAACAGAGAGAGGAAAAAAAATCACTTATAACATCCAAGCACTGTTAAAAGTGGTATGTTCCAAACTTAATACTTTTTAAAAAATATATTTACAGAGTTTCTATGCAGGATAAGCTATATATATTTTTTCTTTAACAGTTTTAATTTCTTTTTATAAAAGCTTTAACTGTTCACACATATTCAGATTTTTTTTTTAATTTTTAGAAATGAGGATTTTCTTTTTTTGGTTTAGGCAAGCTGATTTTGGCCTTCTGTTCAGGAGGAGGAACCTAATGCATGCCCATGTGCTCTTTCTTTCAAAGATTAAAATAAAGAGAGAGAAACTATCATTACTGAGATGCTAGCAATTGCATGGATATTCTTATTTGTGATGTTGTGATGTTGTGGTTTCGACATGCCACTCCTAAAAATTGCAATACATAGTTTTTGCTTTCTTTTGCAAATATATGATCTACATACTTATATGTAAACATTCATATGCTTGCATACACACACACACATATGCAGTGATAAATATGTATCAGAGGTTCTGGAAGAACTGTATCTATTTTTGCCAGCTGTTGTCATTTTTCATTATGTTCTTCACTTGTTTCAAATCTGCTTGGCTTAGTGATTCAGCTCTGCCAGAGAATTGAAGTACTGTGGGACTTGATCTTTAGCATATGGTAATTAAAACATCATGTATGGAATCCAGGTTATGTGGTGTAGACATCTCTAGTCTGGATATCCAAGTCCAAGATAGTTACCCAGGTTTTCATTGCAATAATAGTGACGCATATAAATCTTTAAAATTCAGTACATCTTTCCCTAAATTAAACATCTGAGCTATCTTAAAAGAGGCTGCCTCAGTGCTAATGTGTATTAGGGGAAAATTATCGTTTACTAAAAATTTACATTTTCCTTTTTATCCCAAATGAAATACAAAACAAATAACAAATAGTTACTTTTCATCATTTTAATATATATTTTTAAATATATGGCACCTTTTTGAAATTTTTTTCCATATTCTTCTTTAATATCTTACTACATTTTTAGTATTAGCTCCATATTTGTAACTACTGCATAAACTTTACAAGTAAGTTGGCTAGTGAGTCTTCACCTGTAAGACTTTGATATACCCAATATTATCTTTGCATAGACAGATCATTACAAACATAATTTTGTGGATATCTAAAAAATAAAATAATAACTAAAAAAAATATTTTGTAGTTTATCATCATCATTGTTATTGATCAGGGGTTGAAGATGAAGTCTAAGAAATGTTTTTCTTATAACTGCAACAAAAAAGCAAAAGAAGAAAAGAGCTTTTCAGCAGTCATTTAAGTCTTTGCAGCTTCAAAAACTCTGCTACTCTGGTGATGACAAATATTGGTAGACAAGCTGTACTGTAAAAGTAAAACAAAATCTGAGAAGTATTGCATGTGGGCTTTGAATATTATAAGAACATCCATGTCTGTGTAGTCCTAATGTAAAACATCTTCAATATTCCAAAATTGACCTTTGTCAGTTTATATAAGTTAAATATTATTTATAATTTTTAATAAAATCATCTTCATTCCTAGGTAGGAGTTTTGTAATTCCCCATAGGTCTAATGTCAGTTTTTAATAGCTTAAGGTAAATTAAAATCAGAAAAGAAGAATACTGTATGTTTTTGTCAGCTTTATAGTTAGGAATATATGAGTCTCCATACTGTTGTAAAGCTAGGAGACAGTTTAATTCACCTTGTCTTGATTTAGAAATAGAAGATAATATATACATATTCTTTAGGGAAATCTTTTTCAAACACAAAAATGGTTCACCTTGATTCATAGGAACATGAGTAGACATATTAGGAGATGAGCTTGGTTAAACAGGAAACTCATGAATGAATTCCAAGGCATGAAAGGATGTATGCAAGAGACATAAGAGAGGCCAGGCTAAAAAGGATGATTGTAGGAATATTGCCAGGATGTTGGAAGGGTTATGTTAGAAAACTAAAGTCCAGATAGGTGTGAGACTGGCAAGAGATATTCAAGTCTAAAAGAGCTTCCACTGATATATTACAGGTAAGATATTATATAAGGAAAATTTGAGCTTGCAGTCAAATGGGCTGAAATGTTTGGCTGGAAGTATTTCGGTTAAATACTAGTCCTCAGCCTGGAGGCTGGTTACGAGTGGAACTCTTTGTGGGTTTTTTCCGACATATGTCCTGTTCAGTACTTTTATAAATGCCCTGGAGAGGGAGACAGAACACACCCTCATCAAGTTCATGGACATCATCGCACTGAGGGGTATTGTCAAAATGTACAAGGGCAAGGTGCCACAATTCAGGGGGACTTAAGCAGGCTGGAAGAATGGTTCAACAAGCACAAGGAGCTGGGAGCTGAGCACATGGCTGAGAGGGCATGACATTCGCCTTCCAAACAGTGTCACAGGGAAGGGATTGATGGTTCCAAGTTGGGCTGAAACAGAGACCTGGGCCAGGGGATGAGAGTGGCCTAGGAGTAAGCAGGGATCACAGAATGGTCGAGGTTGGAAGGGACCCCTAGAGATCATCTGGTCCAACCCCCCCTGCTCCAGCAGGGACACCTAGAGCACGTGGTACAGGGTGGTGTCCAGGCAGGTTTGGAAGATCTCCAGAGAAGGAAACTCCACAGCGTCTCTGGGCAGCCAGTTCCAGGGCTCTGTCACCCTCACAGGAAAGAAGTTCTTCCTCACACGGAGGTGGAACTTCCTGTGTTTCAACTTACACCCATTACCCACTGTTCTGTCACTGGCTACCAACAGTGGCCACCACAGAGAAGAGCCTGGCCCCATCCTCCCTACAATCACTCCTCAGATACTTGAACATAATGAAGTTCTTTCTCAAGAAGTTCATTCTCAAATGAAGGTTGAACTTTCTGTGTTTCAGTTTGTACCCTTTACCCCTTGTCCTGTCACTGGCCACCACAGAGAAGAGTTTGGCCCCATCCTTGCTGCATTCACCCCTCAGGTACTTGTATATGTTGACCAGCTCTCCTCTCAATCTTCTCTTCTCTAGGCTAAACAGGCCCAGCTTGCTTAGTCTTTCCTCATACGTTAGATGCTCCAGCCCCTTAATCATCTTTGTGGCTCTATGCTGGACTTTCTCAAGAAGTTCCACATCCCTCTTGTACTAAGGAGCCCAGAACTGCACACAGTACTCCAGGTGTGGCCTCACCAGAGCTGAGTAGAGAGGCAGGATCACCTCCCTTGACCTGCTGGCAATAGTCCTCCTGATGCAGGCCAGGATCCCACTGGCCTTCTTGGCCACGAGGGCACATTGCTGCCTCATGGTAAACCTGTTGTCAACCAGGAATCCTAAATCCCTCTCTGCAGAGCTGCTTTCCAGCAGGTCAACCCCTAATCTGTACTGGTGTCTGGGGTTATTCCTCCCCAGGTGCAGGACCCTGCACTTGTCTTTGTTGAACCTCAGGAGGTTCCTCTCTGCCCAGCTCTCCATCCTGGCTGGATGGCAGCACAGCTCTCTGGAGTTTTGGCCAATACATCCAGTTCGTATCGTCCACAAACTTGCTGAGGGTGCACTCTGTGTCCTCGTCCAAGTCATTGATAAACAAGTTGAACAGCACCGGGCCCAGTACTGACCTCTGCGGGACGCCAGTGGCCACAGGTCTCCAACCAGACTCTGCCCCATTTATCACCACCCCCTGGGCTCTGCCATCCAGCCGGTCCTCAATCTACTTCACTGTCTGCTCATCCAGTCCACAATTCTGAGCCTTCCTATGAGGATGTTATGAGAGACTGCGTTGAAAGCCTTGCTGAAGTCAAGGTAGACAACATCCACGGCTTTCCCATTGTCCATCTAGCTGGTCACCTTATTGTAGAAGGCTATCATCAGGTTCGTCAAACATGACTTTCCCTTGGTGAATCCATGCTGACTACTCCTGATCACCTTCTTTTCCTTCACACACCTAGAGATGGCCTCTAGGATTAGCTGCTTCATCACCTTTCCAGGGATGGAGGTGAGGTAAGGCTTTCCAGGGAGGTAAGGCTAACCAGCCTGTAGTTTCCCGGCTCCTCTCTCTTGCCCTTTTTGAAGCCTGGAGTGGTACTGGCTTTCTTCCAGTCTTCCAGCACGTCCCCCACCCTCCATGACCTCTTGAAGATGATGGACAGTGGCTGAGCAATAACCCCCGCCAGTTCCTTCAGCACTTTTGGGTGCATCCTGTCTGGGCCCATATATTTATGGGTGTCCAGTTTGCCTAAATAGTCCCTAACCCAATCCTCCTCGACCAGCAGAAAGCCATCCTGTCTTTTGGTTATCTCTCTTGTCTCCAGGCTCTGTAGTTCATGGGGACTAGCCTTAGCAGTAAAGATAGAAACAAAGAAGGCATTTAGTAACTCTGCCTTCTCTGTATCTTCTGCCACGAAGGCACCCTCCCCATTCAGCAGTAGGCTAACATTTTCCCTAGTCTTCCTCTTGCTGATGATGTATTTGTAGAAGCCCTTCCTGTTGCCTCTGACACCTCTCTCTAGCTCTAATTCCAAACAGGCCCTGGCCATCTTCTTTTCATCTCTGCATTCTCTGACAATGTTCCTGTATTCTTTCCATGTAGCCTGTCCTTTCTGTATTGTATATGCACTATTTTTCTCACTAAGTTTACCCAACAGCTCCTTGCCCATCCACACAGGTCTCCTGCCTGCCTTGCCCAACTTCTTTCTTATAGGAATGCACCGATCCTGAGCATGGAGATAGCGAGGGCTGCTGGGCATCAGGGCCCGACAGGGATGTTAAATAGCCAGGCTTTTACTGAGAAGCACAGTAGGATCGTGATATATAATGGTCATAAATTGAAACAAGGGAATTTCAGATGGATATAAGGGGAAAAGATCACTGTGAAGGTAGTTAAACTCTGAAGCAGAACGCCCAGAGAGGCTGTGCAGTACTTCTGTCCATGGCGATTTTCAAGACCAAACTACAAAGCCCTAAGCAACCTGCTCTGTAGTTAGTGTTGATGCTGCTTTGAGCAGGAGGTTGGATTAGAAACCTTGTGAGATCCCTTCCTACCTGGCTTACCTTATAATCATAAAAAAGGAAAGGAAATAAAAAATGACAGAATACTTAGCAGTTTAAAAATGGGATATTGAAGTAGTTCTAAAGCATAAATGGTCTACTTTTTGAAATATATATGTAGGCAAAATTAGAGTATGCAGTTTTTCATGAGTACTTTCATTACTCAGCATGCTCAGCAATTCTTAGCATTATTTTCAGGATTTTTTTTTTTAATGGAGAAATGGAGAACCTGAAATAAGTTCTTCATCACATTCTAGGGTTATGTTGATGGGCATTTTCTTACTGATTTGGAAGCTTTAGAGGAAGGTAGGTAACAAATATGCCTATTTTTTTTTAACACAATAATGTACTCTATGCTTATCAGGCACAGGCTGGAAAACTAAAATGACCTCAGGCAGCACCTCTCCTAAGGGCAATTTATGACTGACAGCTTTGATTCACTATGTATATCTTCATGATCTTTATGTTGGTCTACTTTACCTGTATTAATCCATATTAATAACACTGATTTGTATTTGATTGAGGAAAAAGATATTTCTGTTGTTGCTATTGTTTTTAATTAGCTGTCTTGAAAAATTATGGGCATTTATTTTGATACCTTAGCATACAGTGGAAGCTTTTGTAGAGAATGGAATACAGCATCTGCAACGTTCTTTAGGCTTTTTTTTTTATCATTGTTATTATTTTTGTTTAGAAAACAACTTATGTGTTTGTTTTTGGTGCTTATTTTGAAATTCTTTCTTGATCTAGATGGGAAATGTACAAAAATCTTGGAGAATTTTCAAAAAGAAATATTTATATATATATATTTAATATTTTAATCTTATTGGACAAGTTTTGTAAAAATATTTTAATTTTTAGCTTGCATTTTGACACCTAGCTACATATATTTTCTGAGGAGATATTTATGCATATTAGTTTGTATTCAATAATAACCAATATGGCTTCTTCTGTTCATAATTAATGTCAGACCAATAAATGACAACACTGCAGCATTATCCTGTTCTCTGCTACATAAGAATTTATAAATGTACAAAGTATTTCTTCCAAATGCCACTCTGTTTTTGTTGCCTTATTACATTCATATGAACACTATATATGCCTATTTAAGATTCTATAAGATTCTAATCAAGAGTTAGCATTGTGGTTTTGAATCTCAAAAATCTTTATGTTTTGTGTTAAACATGGAATTCCCAAGAGAATCTTCATGGAACTAGATAAAATATAGAGAAAGATAGACCAGTTGTAGTCCAAAATCTGCTGTAAAGCTTCATGGCTAAAATTGTATTATCTAATGAGTAAGTGAATGTGCCTATACACAACTGAAGTTGCCACCAGCAAGAGTAAAGGATAGTCATGGTTAAATTTCTCTTGAGAAATACAGATCTGGAGAAAGTCAGTGTTATTTTGACAGACTTTTTTTTTATCGCATCAAAGATCTAGTGCTTTACACAATCAACAATGCACTTGCAAAATCTAACCCCTTTGATAAAACTGTAGGTTTTCAAGCTCTATTTAAATGGAGAATCATCTTTCGAAAGAACAACTGTGGGTGTTCTCACAAGACTCAGTTTTTGGTTCAGTGTTATTGAATATACTTACCAATAGGAAGGCTTAGGAAGGCTTTTCTTTTTTTTTTTTTTTTATTAGAGAACATTAGTTATTTCTGTAAGTCTCTGGATATGAGAGCTGATGAGCCTCTTTGATGAATAACCAAGGCGATTCTAAACCTGTTTGAAGAGGTAATATAATATTATCTATCTGACCTGTGGTATAATAAAGATACGAATGGTCAATCAATTTAGCTAATCAAAAAGAAATCCTAGTCCAGATCTGTGAAGATTCAAACACTAGCTTCATGGCAGAGCAAAGAAGAAATTAAAGTTCTTAGTGGGAAAAAGGACTATATGATATCAAATAAATTTGTAGGTCAAATAAGATATAAATCCTTAATGGTCCTTTGGATAAAGCAATTTATGCCTGCAAAATTTGAGATACCTGCTAATCTCCTAAAATTTACTATTGGGCTCAACTTTTTTCTGCTTTATAGAATGATGTGTGTGTATACATATATGTACACAAATACTATATGTATGTGTATGTATATATGCGCATCGTTCTTATCATATGTATATATACACACACACACACACATCCATATATAGATAATTTAAATACTTTTTAAATTGACACTAAGTAAAATATTAGAATACAATAAGTAGTGACAGTATTAGAATAATTCCAGTGAAAATACAATAAAAATAGAAATAATACTCCGAAGAGATTATATGGAAATAAAGAAAAAGTCATATAGATAATAGAGCTAATTGTAAGAGTCAGCTCTATTAAAAAACTAATGCTAAAAAACTACTTTTCCACATCAATGTCTGCCCTGAAGGTGCCTCCTGCAACTGAAAAAAATGAATAATAGGAAGCTCAGGATAACACATGAGAGTGTAATATTTAAAAGCAATAAGTAATTATTAACCATTAGACTAAACACATTTATTGAGTGTACATGAAACTTATTTTTGAAATCCGCCTTAAACACATATAATTAACACAGACTGAAGAAAAAAAAAATCAGGAGATCCAGATATTTTCACATGTTTGTGAAACCATGTGAATTGCAAGCATTTCATTGCATGTAATAGATTCACTTGCACTGAATTTCTTTTACTGCTTTTATCTCATGTTATAATATCTTTTTTGGGGGCACTCTCAACACTTGAATACATTGTTGTGTTATCTCACACTCCAGTGCATTATCACTTTCAGTGAAACTCTTTCAAAACTGTAATTTCAAATTGAAAGAGTGTGGTGAATGATTTGGGAACCTTTTAGTGATAGTGGTAAGACATCTGTGAAAAAATGGAAACTTACCATAGCTATTTAATTTATTTTTAAGTGGTGAAAAATAAACAACCCACTAACTTCATTTAGCAATTTGTATTTTCTGAGCTAATATCTGCAACAAATCTTAAAGTTTATTCAACTTTTACACCTATATGCATTTTTCTTGGAGTCAATGCATTGTGACTTAAACAAAAAATCTGGTTTTACAATAAGAAACTTGAAGTCTTTCAAGTTTACTTAGGAGGCTAAGTAGAGAATTTTTTTAAAAAAATCTTATTTTAAAATCCAGCTTAAATATTTTGAGTCTTCTTCCATCTCAAATAGATTATTTTCTTCTTTTTGCTTTACTTTCTCAATGTCCCTTTGCTTCTGCTCTTCATCATCTCCTCCATTCTACTCTAGTTTTAATCTGTCAAGTATGTATTTTTAATACATAATCATTAATACATAATCATAATCATTCAGGGGGCTGAGGGTGCAGCATCCTAACGACACTGAAGTTTATGAATACTTACTCCCTTTGTGTTCTATATATATATTTATGGATCTTCTGAATAACAATAAATTTTTAGTTTTTTTTTTTTTGTCTTTCCAAGCATTGTCACATGCTAAATTTCTCAGGTTAAGAACAATAATTTAAATGCTGCAGAATTTAACTTAATCCAGATATAAATGTTACATGCTGAAGGCATATTCAGCATATTATTTTATGTAGACACATTTTATTTTTCTATGTGGTAGACATAGGTTTATTATATAAACATTATCTTAGTTTGAACTCTTGCATAATAAAGTATCGTGAGGCAGTAACATAGCCTTATTTTAACACTAACCTTATTTTGTTTAGTGCAATTTTGTGGATCAATATTTGAAGACTGCTGTCTCTTGGCCAAAAATCTTGTATTTAAAGTCAGCAAACCATTTCTAAAAAAGACTCTAGGTATGACTTTTACTGGGGAGGTAATGTAAACCCCTTGTATACTGAACTGTTCTCTTCAAGCAGTATGAAATTTAGGGGAAACAAATAGGATCTATTTTACCAGTAAAAAACAAGTGGAAAATCACTTTATTTTTCCCCCCAGCTGCAATATGTTCCTATTGATGTATGTATGTCCAAGATTCTCTTAAGCAAGGTAAGTGCCTCAGTGACTCAGTCCACCTAACCACACTTCACATATAAAACTGGACTTAAACCTTCTCTTCTTAAATGGGTAAAGTTCAGGCCAATGCAGTGACTAATAGCTTCTCTTTACTGTAGTCTGAAAACTCCTAGCCTGTCAGAACTCTGTTTTTACTTCCAAAGATTATGAGTCAGATATTGTGCTTAGCATTCTTCCTCTCCCTCTTCCTCTTTTTCCTCTTCCTCTTCCTCTTCTTTATGGGTGCAATACTAAATTCATATATTAATTTCATATAATCCACTACTCAGTGTTCTGAGCATTATGTGCATAGTTAAGTGCGTAATTGCTGTCAATTAGTGTAAAGTGCTATTCTTTATAAAGTACAACACAAACTGTGCCAAAGGAGATATTCCCATCAATGTTCCCAACAGCAGAGGACTGAATACCACACCATCTGCTTGCTTAAATAAAATAGCATGTTAAAATATTCTGATAGAATACAGATTAAGTGGCATCACTCTTAAGAGTTCCCTTCCCTTCCCTTCCCTTCCCTTCCCTTCCCTTCCCTTCCCTTCCCTTCCCTTCCCTTCCCTTCCCTTCCCTTCCTTTTCTGCTGCAGGTTACCTTTGTAATAGAAAAGTCTTTGAAAGTATCATCTATTTATGATACGTGTGAAAGCAGAATAGATGGAGATTAACTGATCTTTTTAGTGCATTTGATTTGCCTTTCCTTCCAGATGATGCAATATATATATAGTCTATAAACGAAGTTAAAATAAAAATAATTGCTTCAAAAACAAAAAAAAATCAAGAATTAAGATTCTTAAGAACAAAGTCAGGTTCCTTGTTCTTCAGATGTTATTGATGTTGTTGAACTTGCTCAGTTTTGATTTAACAAATATCTAAAAGCAGATAGTGAGAAAGTGCTACCGTCAGAACCTTCCTTTCTGCAGATTTGCATGCTGTATTGAAAAAATATGTTTAAAGAACGTCAGAGTTCAACAGTTAGGGATTTCAGAATTAAGACAGACAGTGTTCTTGATTTGGATGCACGTACAAATGCAATTTGAACAGTCTTTGCATACATGATTCAGTCGTATCCTTTTGCCACAATTGCTTCAGTATCTCTTCCAGTAAAAGTTAATTAATTGTGTTACAGCATTAGAAGGTCTTGGCATGTTCCTAGGTATACACACTCGTGGCCTCTCGCCACTTCTCTGTAACAGGACAATGCAGTGAACTGCTTTCAGTTTTTCAAGCACAATACCCCAGATTTCTGTAACCCATGCATGGACTGTTAAACTGTCCTACATTAGAGGTACTTTGGCAAGCAATGATACATGAGATGAAAGCAAATAGGATGCTAAATTCCACTCTTGTTCATGCTGATCAAGCAGATATTTATGAATTGCCATCAGAAAGCAAACTTTATAGCTGGTACTGCTGTTTTACAAAATAGCCTTTGCAGCACCTTTCAAAAAATGAACTCATGCTAGACATCTTAATTTCCCCAAATACAATCTTCCATTACTTCTGTAGATATGCCGTCCCTAAAAAATAGAATGATTTGTCCATGTCATACCTTCATGTCACCTTCATTACCAAAATTCATGTCATGAAAGTTAAAGTTTAAACTAAAATTTAAACTAAGATTACCGTATTTTGTGACAAGTTTACAAAAGTGAATTAAATAAGAATGTAGTTTTTGCACTGGAAGTGTACTCATTAATTTATTGGAGAATAAAAAAGTCTATGTGAAAGTAAAACTCCTTTTATGTTATTGACAAAGCATCTGGATGAGAACTATCTCATCACTTAGGCATGTTGTACAGAACAGAGACCACAGCTGTGGATATCACTTTCTGAGACTACCTTACCCTTCTTTCAGTGCAAGTGAGCTATGATACCATTTCCCTATTTCATTACTTAACATCAGAGAAAGCCATTGCGTTCCAGATTATTATGATAAAGAACACAGCTGTAAGGATTCACTCTTAATAAGAGAAATTATGTCTAAATATCCATATTAATTATTAAGCAAGTCATGTACTATTAATAGCCACTTTCACAATATGCAGATTTTCTTTGCTCAAAATTTCCTGATTTACTTTAACATAAAACCCAGGGCTCAGGTTCACAATCACCTTCTGCTGACCCAAGCTTGGGTCCTAAGGAAAAAGGCCTTCTGCAGTTTCAGCTCTGCCATTGGCCTTGCATTCCCCATCTCTCACTTGGGCCAGAACTAGGCTTTCTGCAGCTGTGGAGTCTCCTGTGAAGTTGAATCCTCATACAACCTTATTTGGCTAGTTATGATATTTTACAACTCTCTTCTCATGTATGAAATTAGTTCCTTTTATATTTATTTTTGGCCAAGCATATGTATATGCATACGTGTATATGCATACCTCTGTGTTTGTATATATGTTTAAATATGTATATATTCCAGTCTGATAATATCAGGACTGTATTGCCCACTACTAATTCGGAGGGAGAGGGGGAGAGTGATATTGTTATCAGTTTAATAATTCTTTCTAAATTCTTAACCTTATTAACCTACCAGGACCTTATTACATTAAATTACAGACAACTGGGGAGGTATCACTACTGATAATACTACCAGGTCTGGTTGTATTCATACTTACAGACAAAAAGATTTCCTGACAACCTGCAGGAAGGTCAAACATCTCCTGGGTCCAGTTTTGTCTTTCTCCATGAATCATCTATTGCTGTGACAGGTTTGTATTTTTTTTGGCCAAAAAGAAATATAGGTATGGAATTAAAAGTGGCAACATTACTATTAAGTGTTCCACAACATGCAGTCGTCTCTCTATATTGGAAAAATATAGGATGGTTGTAAAACCCATTTAATTAACATTTACTGTCTTATAAAATAATATGCCTTACTATAAAATATACTAGGGAATTTAAAGGGCAATTGGTCTTAGATGTGCCTTGAATATGTGCACATCATGTAGATACAAAGTAAGAGACAGTGACTTTCTTCTGAAAATACATGCACCTTAAAGTGATTGAAACAGTAGGAAGGAAATTGTTTTTTATTATGCCCTAATCTCTGTGCAATCTGAATCCGTGTATTGTCTCAAATTATAAGAAAACAAATAATAATAATAAAAGTACTCATTTCTTATTACCTAGTCAAATAGCTATTTAAGAAATAAATATGCATTTCCTTCCTTCCTTCCTTCCTTCCTTCCTTCCTTCCTTCCTTCCTTCCTTCCTTCCTTGTCTCCCTGTTCTTCTGAAATACATATTTTATACATATATATATATATATATATGTATATATATGCAAACAAACAAGTTAGCTACTGGATTTACAATATGCTACAGAGTATTTGCTGATAGTCAGAAACCCTAACTTCTATTTAAATCAATACAGATCAGAACTATTCACTGGGCCTTATCACATTAATAGATATGTCTGTCCACATAGATGTGATAGATATGATCTGTTAATAATGCTGCTTTGAATTTTAATAAATGGGCATGATGACATGACCTCTGAAAACTCAACAGTAAATATTTTTTGTATTGAAAATCTGTAGATAAACTGAGAAAACTTTCATTAGAGTAACTCTGAAAAATGACTATACAATCATCAGGCTCATATTTTAGTCCTCATAATCTCATGTATACATTTTCTATCATTTGTCTCAGAATTTTCACAAATAATCTTATAGCAATATCTTTGACTTTTAACTTATAATTATGATATAAGGATGAAATTCAAGTTTGTCCTATAGTCACAGTTGTGCTATGGCTTGTGATCAGGACTGTTTGTATCTATATCCAGAACTTCTGGCCATCAGTTTGCCAGGAAATGGAGGAACTGCAGAGCTCATCCCTCCTCAGACGCACTGAACTGAGACAGGGTGATTGACTGATGTCCTAACTACCATCACAGAACAGCATTTTACTGAGTCTTACAGGAGTTTGCAGATGTGAATTTCAGTCGGTCCTAGAGATAACCCCAGGAAACCTCTTCTGTGCACAGATCCACTGGCAAACTTCCAGTATGCTTGGGGTGCCAATTAACTCCCTTCCTGGAGCATAAGGCCATGCTAGGGACCCTACAGATGGTTCCTTCAGCCAGGTCTTGACTAAACTGCAGATAGATCTTTAAAAAAAACACACGCACACACACAAAACAAAACTCAATAAAAATTGTTCCTGTGTATGCAAAAAAAAGATCACATAACACAGTTTTTTGTATGTAGATAAAATTGTTGGGATATGTTTTGTATGTAGTTTGAGATAATTCATGCAAAATGAATTGTGCAAACTGCATTGCCAGGCAGGTCAGGGAGCCTCACCTGATCCGGCAGCAAAATCTTCATCCCTGCATCCCTGCAGCTGATACTCCTGTCATCATCTGGACAAAAGATATCAATAAATCATATGTTACAATAAAAAAAATGTATAGGTTTTAACTGAAAAGAGAAAACTATGAACAATCTTTGTGTTCTTATTAAATTTGGAGAAGGACTGATTAATCATGGCCTTTGTACAAAAGTGGTTTCATTTCTATTAGTGGCCAAGAAACAATTATAATTATTGACTTGTTACAAAACAAAATAAAGCAAAAACACTGCTAGATTCACATATATTCATACAAATACTGATTTTTTTTCCTTGATGGGTGGAAACAATATTCAGTTGTTATGTAGAAATACCACTTAGATTTTTTTTTTCTATTTTCAAGGAAAATGCCTACTTGGATAAGATTTTTTTTTTGCTATTTTTTGTAATTTTTCTGTTTATTTCTCCAAGAATATATTTTTATTTCTTTTTTTTATATATAAAATGAAAATGTGATGGATTTAAATTTTTTTTTTTTTTTGTTCATCTAGGAGTGATATTTATCTGAGATATTTTATTTGCATTTGTCAGTTGCTGGTTGTGGACAGTTCTTAGAGTAGTTTGGGAACTCCTTGTTTATCTTATGCAGGGCTTCTACCCAAAGAATAGCATTGACTGTAATGTGTTTTTGGTAAATTTGTCAAAATTAGCTCTGTTTATAGCATCAGATGGAAATTGGGTAACAAAGTGCAACCGGGTAGAAAATTTGTTTTCCATATCTATAAATTGTTCTGGGCACAACCGTTCTTGGATTTGTCTAGCTTTCCTTTAAACTAAAGGTCTGTCTCCCTTACACATCATATAATTCATTACGAAAACAATCAATAGATTTGAAAGTCATATTTTAAAAAGGCTGAACTTCATATTTATGTGAACATTTGTATAAGCTTAAAAGTGGTATTTTTCAAATCACTTTAAGTCTGTATGTTCAAGTTATAGAGATTACATAATCTTTCTATTTTTTTTATGTTAGACCTATATACAATGTTTGCATATCTCTTTCCTTTTATTAACTTTTAGTTAACAATTAACTTGCCATTAGGCAAACTCAGCTGTTTTTCTTCAAGAGTGCCTTTCAGAAAAGACAGAAACTCCAGAATAGCTTTACTTAGATAAACAAGAGGCAACAACAAAAAACAGCAACAAGAAACGCACACACACGCAAAAAGAGAAAATGTAGTCCTGATGGTCACTTTTTTCCATTTTTTTTTAACACATAGGTATCATAAGTTGATTGTATGTAATTCTGTTTGACTCTATCTCTTTTGGCAGTCTATCTTACAAATTGAGAGATGTTACTAAGATCTCAGAGATGCTACTAAGGTTGGGGGAGGAAGATGGGAAATATGTTTCTGGAAACAATATCTCCATCTTTACATTCTTGAAATGTAAAGATTCATATCAAAGAATTTGAAGTGTCTTCTAAAATGAGCATCAGGAACCTTTTTTTTTTTTCTCTGCAGCATACTAAAATGAATCATGGAATCATAGAATCATAGAATGCTTAAGGTTGGAAGGGACCTTGAGAGGTCATCTAGTCCAACCCTCCATCACACGCAGGGTAACCTAGAGCACTTGGCACAGGACTGTATCCAAGCAGGTTTTGAAGATCTCCAGAGAAGGAGACTCCACAACCTCTCTGGGCAGCCTGTTCCAGCGCTCTGTCACACTCACTGTTAATTTTTTTTTCCTTAAGTTCCTGTGGAACTTTTGGTGCTTCAGTTTGTGGCCGTTACCTCTAGTTCTGTCAGTGGCCACCACTGAAAAGAGACCAGCACCATCCTCTTCACTCCCTCCCTTAAGGTACTTGTATACACTGATTAGATCCCCTCTCAGCCTTCACTTCTCCAGGCTGAACAGGCCCAGCTCCCTCAGCCTCTCCTCATAGGGCAGATGTTCCAGGCCCCCGATCATCCTTGTGGCCCTCAGAAATAGAATAGTACATTGACAGGGTGCTAAAACTCATAAACTTGGATGTACTGGTGTCGAGACATTTCAGGCTTCTACAACTGCATTTCATATTCTTTCATATTCTTTAGGAGATAATGCACCTGCATTTACTTCTCATCCTCCCTGCTTCTGGCATTCCCCTGTTTACTTTTCTTTCAGGTGGTCTAAGCAGTATAAACTGTTATGTTCAGCTAAACTCAGAATTGTTATTCTTAATTTATATTTCATATGAAAGTTTTCTGTTTCTGTTAAAGAGATAATAAACATAAAGGGTATTGCAAGAAGTAGCTTTTAAATGATAAAAGACATCTTGGATTTTTTGCATCTTCCTATGAATCCATGGATGAGTTATACAGAAATTCAGAACTTTTGCAACAACTTAATCTAAACATTTTCCTGACAATAAATTTGTCTTAATGTATTTCTTTTTCTTCTTGCTCATATGGAATGCCTTTTGCTCTAACTAGCTTCATCTGAAATTTTTGGCAAATTACTAAGTACAACATACTAGAAAATGGGATGAATTGTTTCTGTCTTTAATTAACAGACTGCCTTAATGAAGTTAAGGAAAATATTTAATTAAATTTGTTCTAGACCAACAGAAAAATGCTTCAGGAAAGACCATGTCATAAGCTTAGATACCGTCTTTAAACATTAGAGAGGAAAGGAATGAAGGCAGTTCTCTAATCAATCATCAGTGCTGTCTTTTCAGCAGTGGTTCACATGATCCAGCCTGAGACCGCATATTTTGAAAGACTCTCCCTCTCCTCTGTCCTGGACTTGCTAGTTAGCCGTGCAGTTGCTGATTTACATGGTACTTCTCATATTGTGCAGACAAGGTCTTTCAAAACCGTTTGGGACATACCTTATGGTACTTCTCATATCGTGCAGACAAGGTCTTTCAAAACCGTTTGGGACATACCTTTTCCTGTATGTTCTTTCTTTTCAGTGTGTGTGACTATATCTTGTAAATAAAGCAATTCTGAAAAGAATGCGTGCGTTCTGTATCATATAGGCTGCATGATTGAAATGCGAATGTGTAGAGGTCCCCTGTATCACGTACGGAATAAGCAGAGTCCTTAACTGCACATATAACATAGATTAGCTATGGGAATGTGTGGCATAGCTTCTCAGAATTATAAAGGCTCCTCCATACCTATATGTCACATCTGACCTCACTCCATCACATTCTAGTCCTCCCGTTTCCCCGCGCTGCACCTCTTGAAAGCCTACATAACCTGAAATGACTGCCAAGTGTGTGGCAAAGGTTCAGAAATGGTGAAGTTTTCTCCTATATGAATGGATCATATATATACATATATATATATGAATGTGTGTTATATATAATATTTTTTTCCTGAATATATCTCATAATACCATTCTATGGTTAGTCATTATTAAAGCACTAGTATGAGTTATATAATCAAAGAAAAATACAACATTATAAAAAGAAACTAAAAAATACTCTGTTATTCATTCCCATACAAGATGCGAAAATATGAAACAGTAAGTCAACAAAAAGTTTAGACAGAGTTTGAAGTTTTATTTGCTACCAGGAAACTGTCAGTCCATATGTAAATGTAAGTCAATTAGGATATATTCACAAAATGTGTTGGCAAGTAAAGACGTAAGAAAGATGATTTCTTAGACCTACATAACTGTCATCTCATTGCCAAAAAGGATTTCAGGATAGTTTAGAATTAAGACTAGTGCATACTGAGTACCACTTAAAAATGCATAGAAACAGTTTCAGACAGATTTAATTCTCCTAAAAGTGACAGGCAGAAGCCCATAAGAGATTGGCAGTACAACAGGAACAACCTGATTTGCAGAACTGCATTCTTTAAAAGTGCATCCTCCATTGTTTTCAGTTCCAACCTTTTTGATTACTTTAACACAAAACAATGTTGCTTAAGACAGGTCTGTGTCCATTTTGGAGACAGAGGACTGTATTTATTTCATTAAAAATATATATCTTTTGTTCATTATATATAAAAATAAAATCTGAAAATCTGTTACAGATAATTATGGATTCTTCAGATAATCTCTATTTTTTTTCTTCTTGTGAATATTTTTCTAGTGATGCTACAGAAAGTTTCTGCATGCTTTTAACAGAAGTATTGATTGACATGCAATAAGAAAAGGGTTATATATGATAAATTATATCTTTTCTGTTAAAGAATAGTAGCGCAGTTGTTTTCCAACTAACAAGGTGCATGAAAGGAGATTTTCTTTGCTGTTAATACTCTCTGGGATTGGCCTTCATTGCAGGGAAATTTGTACCTTTAATCATTAAAAATGAAAATGAAAGAAAAACAGTGTATTAACAGGAAAGTCAGTTGCAGAGGCCCGCTTTGGGATCAGGACCATGATTATTTTCAAAGATGAATTTATACTGTTTGTGCGTCTCTTTTAGAGGCTCTTCTGGATGTGAATGCATCTTGAGAGAGTAGTGACTGAGACACCCATCTCCTCTCTCTCTCTGCTCAGGAAAAGCCTCACCACAAAGCTTTATAGGACAATTACACTTTAGCACTCACTAAAGTCTTACACGTTAGGAAGGCAAACTGGCTTGTGGCTTGAGTCATAAGTAATTCCCAAGACTTTCAGTTCCATCCTCCTTGCTGGCACGGGGGCTTCTGGGCCCTCCAGATCTCCTGCTGCAGGATGAAGAGAAGCAGCAGTGCCTAATACCACTTAGTGCCCTGCGATCTGGTGAGCTGTGCAGCCTGCATGAGCACCTCCGTGCCACGTGGTGTGAGAACATTTGACCTTTCTCAGCTCATTAGAAAAGCACTTGTACTAAACAGGACAACACCATCTGCAATTCTGAGGCTAGCATAGCTAGCATAGAGAGTTAGGTTATACCTAGAATTGTATTTACTAATCAATAAATGCTGTTTAGAAAAATCCACAAAATTATATTTTCTAATTTGGGTGTGCTGTAACATTTTAGCCAATCATAACTTCATCTTCCATAAAAAAAGATATTTTCTTTGACAGAGTTGTATTATTCTCAGTGTTTGTTCCCTTCTGCATAGGCACTTATGTTCACATCGGTGGTCCAACTAATGAAAAATGGATGCATACTGTGGGTTCCTACCAGCAAAACACAACATGTGAGCATGACAACTGCTGGTTATAGATTAATATAAATAGAATGCAGTTGACAAGAAGTCAGGACAGATTCATCTCCTGTTGCTGACTCTGTCAAGCAGCAGAAGTAAAGTTGTGTGAAAGATCTCAGACCTCTGAAGAAGAATATAAACATAAACTCAAAACATAAACAAATAATCCAAACATCCAAACATAATCCAATGTGCCACCTTCCAACAATTTACAATAAACATTAAAAAAAAAAGTAGATTATGGTTATGAACCTGTAGCTAAATAAATACAGAAATACCAAACACATTATTCAATTTTAAGATTTAAGACAAAAGTATACAAAGTAAAATTGGATTAGTATGTTTTCTTTTAAGAAAATGTTCAGACAAAATAGCAAGGAATAATGCATTTTTGTGTTGTTTTTAGAAACCCTGGGGATCTTTTTCATTGACAATTAGAAAGAAAATCTGAAACTCTTTATAAACATTCACTGACTTTTTTTTTTCTCACCTCTAATTTAACATATACTAGTCCCACTGAAACTAGTTGACCTATCCATGGAAATGAGTTATAGACAGAAACAGGAAAGGTGGCAGAATCTGACTATTTACTGATACAGCTTTGCCTTTTATAATGTTATTAGGGAAGTACACTCATACCCAGGAACAAGGACTGTATCTAGAGCACACTAGCAACCATCTAGTAGCACATGCGTAGATGTTTAGATGTTTAGTGCTATCTGAGATGCCCTAGAAAATGCCTAGCCTCCAGCAGCCTGTCCTGAAAACCATAGGTCTTCTATACACCCTACGGTATACCTGCTAGCCTATGTGTCTCTTAGGACACTGTTTAGACCCCCAAGTGTGGGACTTAGCCGTAATGCAGGCATCTGGAATTCTTGGTTCCTGAAAGAGAAGAGCTTAGAAAAAGTAGAACAGCCTTTCAATCAATACATTCTGATAATGTTCCTTGTAAGTCACTTTTAACTTCCTCTCCCTTGTATAATTTTTCTTGAAGGTCTTTTCTTGAGAACTCTAAACCTTCCTGAGGATTCTAAACCTTACCTTTTTTTTTGTTATGAAAGGAGGCCAAATCCAGTAGGCCAGCAGAGACTACCGTAACTCCACACCAACAAGTCCTACCAGCCTCGAGGCTGAACTTGTGTTCCCAGTAGGGACACACCAGCACATATGTACAACATATATGCATACATATGTACACAGATAACCACACAGATCATCATGGACAGACACACTCAGAACTCACACAGACACAGACAGCACCAGAGACTTCATCTTCTCCAGCCCATCAGGAGGAAGGTCCATTAGTGGGACATATAGGTATGTATGTGCAAGGGGAAACCCTCGCACGCCCAGTAGCTGGCCCCCCTGTGGTCTCCCTTTAGAGATATGCACACACCAGGCTCCCTAGTCACTTCACCTACGTGCCAGTGAGTCTGGCTTGACACTCGCTGCCCCTCCTGCACCAACCTACACACCCTCACGTGCCCCAGGTACCTCAGACACGTGGATACTCTGACTCACCATCTTGCTTCCGCTGCTGGCACTCAAACCTACATGGGCACACAGAGGCACAAAATAGAGAGCCCTTCCACAGTGAAATAGTTTGAAATAGGATTTAATAATACAACAGAATAGACAGAGCTTGTCAGGCCCAAGGCATGACCAGAGAAGTGTAATGTCCAGGCTATGTTTACATGACACCAGTCATTTTTATCCTCTAGTTTCCTGTTTTTTTGTCTTCTCCAGGTCACCTAGATTACTCCATTTTCCACCTCTGGTTTCTCCTATAACAAATCTCATGCCATCTCAGAAACCCTTCTCCTGCATCCCCACACTTTCAGACAATGACCCTCATTGAAAGACGTTTGGAGAGCTGCCCCAGCTGGCTCATTGTTGTGGATTTCACATCTGGACACTAGCACTAACATTCTCTTAAGACATTCCTGGATGAGCCCAGACAGGGTATCCCTTCGCCTGAGCAGGTCATTGGGATCCCCGCCTGGTTCTGAGCTCCTTGGTCCTGGTGGAGATGAGCCCATGATGAGCTGGTGTCCCACCTGCAAGGGGCCTGGCAGCAGCCCAGGAGAAGGTATTGACATCCCTCACCTGCCATTGTCTCTGTGGTCCTGTGCACTTGTGGAGACATTTTATGCCTATCAGTTCTCCCATTTTTTCTCTTAATACTGACATCCAAATAAGGATGCAGCCCAAATAAGGGTTCAAGAGAACAATACCACAATGAATCAAACAAACACAAATAGAATATTCGTTATTGAGACAATACAAAAAAAAAAATGAAGCTATATTCATGTTTTCTCTTAAAACTGACATGAAGCTATACTGGAAAGTATAAACATGTCCAGTATGTTTTAAATGACCTTGTTACTATTTCTCCTAGGTCTCTTTTCCTGTCCAGCCTGAGTTACCACAAGTCCCTCTTTGTGGGCTTGAAGACAGTCAGTGAAATTCCCTCTGGGGGCTACCACACAGGCACTTGTTAGAATGACCTAACAAGTTTAAGCTTTAGTTAAAAATAAATAAATAAATAAATTTGTTATGTGCTACATCAAGCTGTTACATGCCATCACTTGTAAAGTGTTATAACAATCACACATTGTTGTTATTATTAGTATTTTAAATGTACTCTCGTGTCATTGAAAATCTCTTATGACATTATTTAGATCATGGGAAGCAGGGAGGGATCTGTAGCCCGAGGCTGACAAAACACGCTGTCAGTGTACTAGAAAATGCACACATTGAGGCAGAGGGAGAATGAGATATAGTGTAGACAGCTCACCTGCTTTGAGATGTGAAAAATAAATATAATTTTCCATGCAAGCCTTGAAAAGCATGCACTATTCTCAGAGGCAAGTGGTTCAGTAAATATTAAAAGGGAATATAAGAAGGTTGCTTATTGTACTTGTTTTAGATCAAATTTGCCAGGAATTTAGATAGGGCAATTGACAAAGGTGCTTAGAGTTTATTTTCATCACTGGCAATAGCATGTGGATATGCTGGAAATCTATGTAAATTAAGTGACTGAATGAATTGGCTAGGTATATCTTGGAAAAGACATGTTTCTTATTGTTCTTCCCGAGAAGATCTCAGCATATCTCTAGTGTGTAAAACCAGAGAAATGAATAAACAGTTAAGATGGTTGTTTGGATAGCAGCAACAGTTTAAGGTTCGCAAACCCTACTATGTGCATGATAATAGTGTCAGCTGAATTTATCCTCCACCTTCAGAGAGATTTGGTACTGGAAACTTCTGTGACAGTGTACCTTCTCTAGCCAGGTTTTCTGCATGTCCAGCTGGGCTTACTGCTGCTGTTCCTAAACAAATCTACAGCTGTCTTAGAGTATGCTTCAGAGCAGCTATGACAGGAGGCAAGACCTACTGCAGGCAGGAAAACATTAGCAAATTTATTGACCTTTGCTGCTAAAAGATTTTTTTCTAGGGTCTAGAAAAATGTCATTGCTTAAGTGGCTTTCAAGGATTACTGTCTATGTCAGTCACATCACTTGGTTCTAGAATATTTTATTTTTGCTCCAGGAAGAGCTGGAAAAGTGCAAGCTTCATAACTAATTATGGAAACTAGGAAATTAATGGATCAAAAACAAAGTTGTTTCTAAGCAGCAGATATTTAGATATGGTAAGTGAAATATCTTCTCATGTAGCACCTAAAAATCTAATTTCATTTCTCTATTAAGGTTATGGTCTAAAAACCCTATCTTTTTCAGTTTTTCGGACCATGCTGTACTCATGATTATGTCAGTCTTCCTAATTAGAACTATAAGTTATGCTAAATTAAATATTATAGAATAAATATATTTCTAAAGTGATATGTGAATTCAAGGATGACAATCAAGACTGTCATCATTTTGTTATACTTCCTGTAATTATAAGTACTTCCTCCTTCACTAATCAACATGCTTTACAACCTGCTTTATAACATGAGTTTTTGACTGAAACACTAGCAGGTTGTTGAACTCTCTACTCCAAATTTCCAAATTTTAGTTGTTTGCATTTTTCTTGTTTGTCTGATCTTCTTGATAACAAGATCATTACTTCAATGTACCAAAGATAATGCTACTACTCACTTTAACTTTCATAAAAGAAGAAAAAAAGGGCAGGTTTTACTAAATTATCATCTCTGTATTTTCCTGCAAGAATTTGCCAAGTAGGTGAGTGAATGACTTTTGAGATAAGATAGTTACAGCAAAGAAAATGTTACAGTTCCAGTATGTTAGAACAATCTTTAATCTGTGCATTGTAAGACTGATTTGGAGTTGTGTTCCTTTTTTTTTTTTTTTAAGGAAACTGGAGATATTTCTCCTAACACTTTCAGAGCATCTGCATATTATTTTCATCTCAGACTTTTCATCCTCAGACCTCAGAAAGCAATCAAAAGCTGTTTTGTTGTTATCACAGTAATGATTGCTGAAATAATTGCTTTTGTTAGGTTACGTTATACTAGCATTTTCCAGTAGCACAAATTTACAAAAGTTTTGCAATGACAATATACTGCACAAATGTCTCTGTATTTGTACCCGTAACATTTTGTATACAGCCACGTACATTTCTATCAGTGTCAACTCATCTGCAATACTTTCCATGTAGACAGCACAAATTGACTAAGAAAAGTTTTTCATCCTCCTGTTCCTATCTGAAATCTTAAACATCCTGAAGATTTACTAAGCAGATTCAGTTGGGACTGAAGCTACCAAATGTCTCAGTTTAGTAAGACATGCTTCTTAAAATATTAGCTTTCTTGGTGCATTGATGGAAAACTTAAATTCTTGTTTTTTATAGCTGTTGAAATGGTCAGCTTGCCAATTTGAAGATTTTGCCTCTTCTGCCCTCCAAATATTTGACATGAAGGACTGTTGGGGCCACAAAATTCTGACAGCTAGAAGGAGAAATGATCTAGAAAAAAAAAAAAAAAAAGAGAGAGAGAGAGAGAAAAAGTTTGGGAATAAATATGTTTTCAAGAGACCTGCTAAAAATCCTAGAGGAAAAGAGTATCTTCCAATATCTCTGATTTAACAAAGGATCATATACTCTCCAATAAATTGCTGCAGTTGAATATCTTTGAAATCTTACATCTTTTCTTGATGTTGTCAGGACTGGGAAAGCTTATACATGCTGATATCTCTCTTCAGAAACAAATTAACTGATATGAGCAACAGTTGCTAAATTTGGGTATGACAAAGCTTGTGATAATTTGACTCTTTCTGGGTGAAATACAAACCTCTCTGAGAAAGTTTGTAGAAGAGCTGCCTCATTACAACCTCCTTTCGGGTAGTTGTAGAGAGCAATAAGGACTCCTCTGAGGCACTTCTTCTCCACAGTAAATAACCCCAACTGCCTCAGCTGCTTCTCATGAGGGCTGTGCTCCAGCCCCTTCACCAGCTTCATTGTCCTTGTTTAGACATGCTCCAGCATCCCTGGAAAAGAAAATGTCTTTGTTGTAGTGAGGGACCCAAAACTGAACACAGTGTTCAAGGTGCAGCCTCAGTAGCACCAAGTACTGGGGAACGATCACTTCCCTGGTCCTGCTGGCTACACTATTCCTGATGGATGATTTGACACCAACCCTCACAGTGTTCTCCTGGTCAGGCTCTGGAAGTGTGGGATAGATGAGTGGACAGTGAGGTGGATTAGGAACTGGATGGATGGCAGAGCTCAGAGGGTGGTGATCAGCTGTGCAGAGTCTAGTTGGAGGCCTGTAGCTAGCGGGGTCCCCCAGGGGTCAGTCCTTGGTCCAGTCCTGTTCAATTTATTCATCAATGACCTGGATGAAGGCACAAAGTGCTCCCTCAGCAAGTTTGCTGATGATATGAAACTGGGAGGAGTAGCTGATACCCCGGAGGACTGAGCTGCCATCCAGAGGAACCTGGACAGACTGAACAACCAGGCAGTGAGAAACCTCATGAAATTCAACAAGGCCAAGTGCAAGGTCCTGCACCTGGGGAAGAATAACCCCAGACACCAGTACAGGCTGAGGACCAACCTTCTGGAGAGCAGCTCTGCAGAGAAAGACTTGGGCGTAATGGTGGATGACAAGTTGACCATGAGGCAGCAGTGTGCTCTTGTGGCCAAGAAGGCCAATGGGATCCTGGGGTGCTTTACAAGAGCATCTCCAGCAGGTCGAGGGAGGTGATCCTGCCCTTCTACTCAGCCCTGGTGAGGCCGCATCTGGAGTATTGTGTCCAGTTCTGGGCTCCACAGTACAAGAGGGATTTGGAGCTGCTGGAGAGAGTCCAGCGCAGGACTACGAGGATGATCAGGGGCCTGGAACATCTGCCCTACGAGGAGAGGCTGAGGGAGCTGGGCCTGTTCAGCCTGGAGAAGAGAAGGCTGAGAGGGGATCTAATCAGTGTCTATAAGTACCTCAAGGGAGGCAGTGAGGAGGATGGTGCTGGCCTCTTTTCAGTGGTGGCCGCTGATAGAACTAGGGGAAACATCCAGAGAAACTGAAGCATCAAAAGTTCCACAGGAACTTAAGGAAAAAATTCTTAACAGTGAGGGTGCCAGAGCCCTGGAACAGGCTGCACAGAGAGGTTGTGGAGTCTCCTTTTCTGGAGATCTTCAAAACTCGCTTGGACGCGGTCCTGTGCCACATCTTCTAGGTGAC